>NW_012106919.1:2200347-2242002 GCF_000951045.1 Mandrillus leucophaeus
CTGGTCTCGAACTCCCAACCTCAGGTGATCCGCCCACCTCAGGCTCCCAAAGTGCTGGGATTACAGGAGTGAGTCACCGCGCCCGGCCCGGTCCACCTCTCTTTACTGCTAATTTTATGTATTGGAGCCTGTACTCTGTCCATTTTGTTTTTAAGTTTTCTAGACCTGGAAAGCATGAACTGGTACCAGGTCACAAAGATACTATTTGTGTTGTCACAACTTATTCTCTTCCTCTAGGATGTTGGGACAGAATATGTGGGATTTCTACTCATCTTCATCTTTCTCCCGGGAATTGGTCTTCACCAAACATACTTTTCTTCTGAGATGAAGAAACTTTGTCAAAAGCAGTCTAATTCAGTCTGGCCAACATGGTGAAACCCTGTCTCTACTAAAATGTGTGTGTGTGTATATATATATATATATATATAATGTGTGTATGTATATATATATATATATATATATATAAATTAGCTGAGCGTGGTAGCATGCACCTGTAATCCCAGCTACTGGGGAGGCTGAAGCAGGATCATCTGAACATGGGAGGCAGAGTTTGCAGAGAGCTGAGATCACACCATTGCACTCCAGCCTGGGCAACAGAGTGAGATTGTCTCAAAACAAAAAGACAGTCCAATAGCCACTGTCTCCTATTTCTTCACCTCATATTCCCTGCTCCCTTCTTAACCTTTCTACTTTGGTGACTTTATCTTTTTCCCTATGAGAATGAATGTTACCCCACTCCAAGTCTTCAATCAATGTGTTCTAAAAGGAGAGAAAGCCTAAGAGTATGAGTCAACTTTATTCCTGGTACTGAACTTTGTTTGTTCTCATGTTAGTTGCCCTAAGGAACAGGGAAGAGAAGCAAAAGGGAAGTGATTAACAGGTCAAACCTATTTGACTAATTTAAGAGATCAATGTAAAAGAAAATGATAACATACCAAACTCCTCTTGTATGCACATAAGGCATTACTAAGTATTTATTTTATGGTGCTTGACATGTTACAGTTACCTTTTTTTCTCCTTTTTTTTTGAGACAGTCTTACTGTATTGCCCTGGCTGGAGTACAGTGGCTTGATCTTGGCTCACTGCAGCCACCGCCTCCCAGGTTCAAGCGATTCTTGTACCTCAGCCTCTCGAGTAGCTGGGACTACAGGTGACTGCCACAATGCCTGGCTAATTTTTGTTGTATTTTTAGTAGAGATGGGGTTTTGCCTTGTTGCCCAGGCTGGCCTTGAACTCCTGACCTCAAGTGATCCGCCCATCTCAGCCTCCCAAAGCATAGAGATTACAGGCGTGAGCCATTGTGCCCAGCCACAATTGCCTTTTTTAACCTTGATGTTAGCTTTTTTTTTTTTTGAGATGGAATCTTACTCTGTTGCCCAGGCTGGAGTGCAGTGATGCAATCTTGGCTCACTGCAACGTCTGCCTCCCGGGTTCAAGTGATTCTGCTGCCTCAGCCCTCCAGAGTAGCTGGGATTACAGGGGCCTACCACCACACCTGGCTAATTTTTTTTGTATTTTTAGTAGAGACAGGGTTTCACCATGTTGCCCAGGCTGGTCTTGAACTACTGGCCTCAAGTAAGCTGCCCGCCTTGGCCTTCCAAAGTGGCGGGATTACAGGTACGAACCACCGTGCTGGGCCAGATGTTGGTTTCTTAAGCAAAAACAGAATCAGGATACCCCAGGAAGTCAACAGACATCTACCCGGTGGCCTCCTAGGTGAAAATGCTCTCCTTCGACTTACCAGGTGTGAGCACTATAACTGTGACCTGTCCTTCTATCTGGACTTTATATTATAATGATTTATGTCTGCACCTATGTCTCCATTAGAATGTAACCTCCTGGAGAAGAGAATTCATTTTCTTGTTCATCTTTATTTCCATCTACATCATCAAGTGTTTCATGTACATGTTAATGTTCAAAAACATTTTTTTAATCAGTCAATCAAACTTTGCCAAAGTGGTAGCTTGTCACTATTGCCTAGGTTTGTTGAAGTCTGCCACTCTTCATGCCAGTTAAGAATAATAACACAATAGCAGCTAACCTGTGAAAACCATGAACATAGAGATATGGCAAGGAGTCATGTTGGAAGAATATTCATCCAGACCCTTGCTGAAACAGACCCAGAAAATGGCTCTGTGGAATCACATCCAGAATGGAGCCTATGGAGAACACCCATATTCAACAACAGTGGCTGACTTTCAGCACCCAGCAGACAGCCTGTGAGAGATTTTGTTCTGTGTCTCACCCTCCTCTTCTGCAGTGAGGGAAGGGAGACTCTCTAGGCCAGGCAATAACCCTAAGAGGTTCCCTGACAGAGGATTGCTGAGAGACTGAGCAGATGTAATAGGAATGCCTCTGTTCTTCCCTCACTGCCTATTTTGGCCATCTCCCTGCTTTTAGACTTTGCAGTGGAGGGGCCAGAGGCTTGAGCCAAGTCAAAGATACAGGAGAAGGATCTGGAATCCACCTCAGTGGGTAGGGCCAATTAAGACAAGAGGGGTGTGCACAGAGGGAAATGTTCAGAAAACAAACCTCTCGCAAGAATCTGGAGGTATAACAGGGCCAGGTCTTAATACTGAGTTGGTGGGGGCTTCACTTTAATAGGTGAATGTTGGAAACAGGTGGGATATGGAAAGAAATCATAATACCTTGATCACCAGCTTCTACCAGAGGGATCTTGTCTTTTATTGCTGCTGTCAGTACTTTGGGGCCTTATGAGTGAGCTTGGCTGACTAGAACCCTAGTTGGCCTTCAGTGAAGAAAATTAGTAACTGTAGTTTGACTACCCTGATCTGCCCTACCCCTCTTTCCTAGCATCATCTAGAGAACACGCTAGGAAGAGGCTGTGGGTGTAATTGAGTGTATCCAGTGTTCTGTGTCCAGGTACCAGGAGCTCTGGGTCTACCTGAGATTCTTTCCATGTGGCTGAAAAGAGCTGGAAAGAGTGCGCCTTGATAGGCAGGGGCTCCAGTTCTCATTATGCTTTCCCAATGTGGCAGCTCCATAATGCTGGAAAAACTCTGTTCCCCCAGGACCCTCTTCCTCTTCTTTGTACTGTAAAGATGCAGGAGAGGAGTTTGTCCATACTGTTCTTTCTCTGTGATCTGCTGTGCAAGGTGTCATGTAGCACATGCAGGCAGTGAACATTCTTTCCTTGATTTTAAGCTCAGCAGTGACCCGGGGTTCAAAGGTTCTGGGGGCAACTGTCCTCCTTTAAGTCTTGGCTGCTCTACCTAGTAGAACTTCTACCGTTATCTTTCACAAGTTTTTATCATCAGGAAACTCCCAAGCATTCTGGAAGCTCTGCATGCAAGTGAGAACCACTGCTGTTGCTGTTGCTGTAGCTGCCTGAATCTATGGCAAAAAGCCAAGAAAAAAAAATTGCTTCACACCATGTGCACTGACTCCCCTGCAACTGGCACCGCCAGGGTGTCTGCAGAGCTATGTAAATCTTTCTCCAAGCAGTCTGTCTCTTTGGTAGCTACAGAAACAGTGTTTGTTATCCTTTAGTTTTTGGTAGACAGGCAAAAATCTGATGGCGACAGTCTCTGTTTCTGAAGTTGGAGAGCCAATCAGCAAAACCTTCAGAAAGGAGAAGGCAGCTTCTGCCAGAGGGATCTTGTCTCTTATTGCTGCTGTCAATACTTTGGAGCCTCAGTGAGAGGACTCCCTATGAAACCATGGAATTAAAGTTGTCCTTTCAGATTTTAACCTTGAGATCAATGCACAGTGGGTCAAAGTATAGTTATTCAAAGTCTTAGTAAAAAGGTAAAATGGCTCCCTGGTAGGCAAGATTATGCTATAATCTTAAAATAGGCTCACACCTGTAATCCCAGGACTTCGGGAGGCTGAGGCAGGCAGATCACCTGAGGTCGGGAGTTTGAGACTAGCCTGGGTGACATGGTGAAACCCCGTCTCTACTAAAAATTCAAAATTAGCTGGGCGTGGTAGCGCATGCACGTAATCCCAGCTATTCAGGAGGCTGAGGCAGAAGAATCACTTGAACCCAGGAGGCAGAAGTTGCAGTGAGCCAAGATCGCGCCATTGCACTCCAGCCTGGGCAACAAGAGCAAAACTCCGTCTCAAAAAAAAAAAAATGTTTAGGAAGACAGAGTGTCTCAGAGGCAAATGCTGTTGGTGTTTATCCAAGTGTTTGTAGGTAAGAGGTTGCACTAGCCCGTTCCATTCTGGAAGTGGCTGCTTTGGAGTTGAATGGGTTTCAATCTATCATGGCCTGTAAATATTTATTAAATAGGCTGGGCACGGTGGCTCATGCCTGTAATCCCAGCATTTTGGAGGCCAAGGTGGGCGGATCACTTGAGGTCAGGAGTTCAAGACCAGCCTGGCCAACATAATGAAACCCCATCTCTACCCAAAAAAAACACAAAAATTAACTGGGTGTGGTGGTGCACACCTGTAGTCCCATCTGTTTGGGAGGCTGAGGCAGGAGAATTGCTTGAACCCTGGAGGTGGAGGCTTCAGTGAGCCGAGATTGCACCACTGCACTCTAGCCTGGGTGACACAGTGAGACCCTGTCTCAAAAAAAAAAAAAAAAATTGTATTAAATAAAACAGACTCCCTTGTTTACTCTGTAAGCAACCTACTCTTACCATCTGACTTCCCTAGTGCTGCTAACAGAACATGAATGTTTTGACCGTTGGCCATTATAGTTTTCTACTTCTATTCAAAATTTTATGAATAAACTGGTATTCTGCTTTTGAATACCAGCCACTTGAGTCTGCTTTGGGAGATACATCCATAATCTATGCGTTAGCCGATTGGATTTCTAAGCCTATATGGCTGTGGACCAGAACCTCACCCTGGTGAATCACCAAGGTAAGACCATACGGCAGAGGAATGTTTGGGGTCCATAAAAACTCCCTGACTGGCTGGTTGTCTGTATCCTTCCTACTGAGACTTCTAAAGTTATCAGGCCTAGTGAAGATTATATCTATATTCGAGGAATAGCAGGATAAAATTATGTTTGGGATTTTGGTTTGGAGTCAGAGAGACTTAGTGTACATCCTTCCATTTTTACCTTAAACAAATTGTCCAATATTTCTGTGCCTTAATCTTCTCATCTGTGAAGTGAGGATAATGAGGATGTCTACTTCTTAGAATCATTAGAGAAAAAATGAAACAGCATGTTAAGTACTTCATGTAGTGCCTGACATAAATAGATGTTCAATAACCACTAATTTCTCCATGAGTAGAACAACTCAAACTATTTTTTTCCTCTTCTCTCACACAACAACCAACACAGAAGAGTTCTGTGACCACTTTGTGGGGGATTTTCCCCACAGACCCAGCAGGCAAGTGATTCTGCAACAGACACCAGCTGAATGTGGATGTCCTGTAATTTAATTCAATTCTGACACTACCTGGAGATAGCCTCAGAAACCACAGGTTGAGGACTGCCTTTCAGATTTAAACCTCAGTTCGTAAGATTGCCCCCAACTTCTGAGGCCAATTGCAAGTTACAGGTTGTTTTACCTCTGCTTCAGAGACTCCATGACCCCCTCCTTGAGTTTGATTAATTTACTAGAACAGCTCACAGAACTCAAGGAAACATTTACTTATGCTTACTGGTTTATTATAAAGGATGTTATAGTCTGGGTGCTGTGGCTGAAGCCTATAATCCCAGCACTTCAGGAGGCCGGGGCAGGTGGATCACTGGAGGTCAGCAGTTCAAGACCAGCCTGGCCAACATGGTGAAACCCCATCTCTACTAAAAATAAAAAAATTAACCAGGCATGGTGGCACATGCCTGTAGTCCCAGCTACTTGAGAGGCTGAGGCAGGAGAATCACTTGACCCAGGAGGCAGAGGTTGCTGTGAGCCAAGATTGTGCCACTGTACTTCAGCCTGGGTGACAGAGTGAGACTCTTGTCTTAAAAAAAAAAAAAAAAAAAAAAAAAAAAGGATATCATAAAGGATACAGACGAAGAGATGCATAGGACGAGGTACAGAAAAGGACACGGAACTTGCATGCCCTCCACAGGCTTGCCACCCTCTAGGAACCTTCATGTGTTCAACTATCTGGAAGTTCTCCAAACTCAGTTCTTTGGGGGTTTTATGGAAACTCCATTATGCAAGCATGATTGATTACATCTTTGGCCATTGGCGAGCAACTTAATTTTCAGCCCCTCTTCCCTCCCTGGAAGCTGGGGGCTGGGGCTGAAAGTCCCACCCCTCTAATTATGCCTTGGTCTTTCTGGTGACCAGCCCCGAGCCACCAGTAATCTTATTAGCATACAAAACTCATCACTTTGGAAACTGTAAGCCTTTTTTAGAAGTTGTAGATCAAGAAATGGGGTTGAAAACCAAATATATGTATTACAGTATCACACTCCTTTTTTATAGCTCTCACTAGATGCCAGGTATTGTGCTGAGCACTGATAAACTTGTCCAAAGTCAAACACTTGGCAAGTGGTAGAACCAGGAGTTGAACCAGGCCAAAGCTTATGTGTTTGACTAGTGGGTTAAACTGTCTCTGACAGTTTAACAAATATAGCAAAACTTGCAGTTCCAAAGTGTTCTGTGCCTTTTAAAGGAATAGATTTGGAAGAATATATATTTATTCCTAAGTTTACTTGAAGCTCTTCTTTTGGAATTACCTGAGAAATCCGTGATATATTTTTTGAACATCCTTAACAAGGACAAATTTTTGTTCTTTAAGATTTGATCTTCTTAATAACCACAACTTGCTTAGTGACAAGCACAGTAAATAAGGTGGAAAGTCACAATAGGTGTTTTAGTCCACTTTTTGTTGCTATAACTGAATCTGAGACTTGAGAATTCATGAAGGACAGAGGCTTATTTTTTACAGTCTGGAGGCTGAGAGATTCAAGAGCATGATGCCAACATTTGGTGAGGCATCTTGGCATCATAGCAAGGCAGAGGGCATCAATCACATGGTGAGAGGGCAAGAGCATACATGTCACCTCAGGCCTGTCTTCCTCTTCTTTTTTTTTTTTTCTATCTTTTTGAGACAGTGTCTCATTCTGTCACCCAGGCTGGAGTGCAATAGCGTGATCTTAGCTCACTGCAACCTCCACCTCCCAGGTTCAAGCAATTCTCCTGCCTCAGCCTCCTGAGTAGCTGGGATTACACGCATGTGCCACCACGCCTAGTTAATTTTTATTTTATTTATTTATTTTTTTTGAGATGGAGTAGTATCTCCTGAGTAGCTGGGATTACACGCATGTGCCACCACGCCTAGTTAATTTTTATTTTATTTATTTATTTTTTTTGAGATGGAGTAGTATCTCCTGAGTAGCTGGGATTACACGCATGTGCCACCACGCCTAGTTAATTTTTATTTTATTTATTTATTTTTTTTGAGATGGAGTAGTATCTCCTGAGTAGCTGGGATTACACGCATGTGCCACCACGCCTAGTTAATTTTTATTTTATTTATTTATTTTTTTTGAGATGGAGTAGTATCTCCTGAGTAGCTGGGATTACACGCATGTGCCACCACGCCTAGTTAATTTTTATTTTATTTATTTATTTTTTTTGAGATGGAGTAGTATCTCCTGAGTAGCTGGGATTACACGCATGTGCCACCACGCCTAGTTAATTTTTATTTTATTTATTTATTTTTTTTGAGATGGAGTAGTATCTCCTGAGTAGCTGGGATTACACGCATGTGCCACCACGCCTAGTTAATTTTTATTTTATTTATTTATTTTTTTTGAGATGGAGTAGTATCTCCTGAGTAGCTGGGATTACACGCATGTGCCACCACGCCTAGTTAATTTTTATTTTATTTATTTATTTTTTTTGAGATGGAGTAGTATCTCCTGAGTAGCTGGGATTACACGCATGTGCCACCACGCCTAGTTAATTTTTATTTTATTTATTTATTTTTTTTGAGATGGAGTAGTATCTCCTGAGTAGCTGGGATTACACGCATGTGCCACCACGCCTAGTTAATTTTTATTTTATTTATTTATTTTTTTTGAGATGGAGTAGTATCTCCTGAGTAGCTGGGATTACACGCATGTGCCACCACGCCTAGTTAATTTTTATTTTATTTATTTATTTTTTTTGAGATGGAGTAGTATCTCCTGAGTAGCTGGGATTACAGGCACACGCCACAATGCCTGGCTAATTTTGTATTTTTAGTAGAGACAGGGTTTCTCCATGTTGGTCAGGCTGGTCCAAACTCCCGACCTCAGGTGATCCGCCCGCCTTCGCCTCCCAAAGTGCTGGGATTATGGCCGTGAGCCACCGTGCCTGGCCATTATTTGGTATTTTTAGTAGAGACGGAGTTTCACCGTATTGGCCAGGCTGGTCCGGAACTCCTGACTTTATAATCAGCCTGCCTCGCCTCCGAAAGTGCTGAGATTACAGGTGTGAGCCGCCACACCTGGCCCTCTTTGTCTTCTTTTAAAGCCAGTCACATCTTGGAGGCCCCACCCTGTTGACCTTACCTATTATCTAATCCTGATTACATCCCAAAGGCCCCACTTCTAATCAACATATGCGTTAGGGATTAAAGTTTGCAATACATAAAATTTGGGAGACACATTCACATCATAGCAATACGAAATACCGTCTTTGGTGGAAAAACATGTGGCTTAGAACGCAATTCTTTTTTTTGAGACAGAATCTTGCTCTGTCAGCCAGGCTGGAGTGCAGTGGCGCGATCTCGGCTCACTGCAACCTCTGCCTCCTGGGTTCAAGCAGTTCTCTGCTTCAGTCTCCCAAGTAGCTGGGAGTATAGGCGCTCGCCACCACGCCCAGCTAATTTTTGTATTTTTAGTGAAAACAGGGTTTCATCATCTTGGCCAGGCTGGTCTTGAACTCCTGACCTCGTAATCCACTTGCCTTGGCCTGCCAAAGTGTTGTGATTACAGGCGTGAGCCACCGCACCCAGCCTGATAGATTTCTTTAAATTTTTAATATGTAATCACAAGGGGAAAGAATTCAGTTTGTTCTGTATTGTAGCAAGGGATAGGATAAGAAAAGTAGGTGTTGATATAGATTTTAGATCAGAATAAAAAAGAACTGTGTAATAGTGACCAAAAACTAAAAGTCACATGAGGTTTCAGCAAAAAGAGATTCCCCATCACTTGAGGCATTCCTGCAAAAACAAACAGAAGGACAAAATAACTTATTTTTCCCCAACTTATTCTTTCTTCCCAAGAGACAGCTTAAGCCATGATGGAGCTGATGGCTGGTGGAGCCTTATCAGATCGTATTTATCATCATTACCATCATCTGAAAGCAACCTTGAAGCACTCATAAGTGCTGTGAAGCTAGGGTGACTATTTTTCCAATTTGCCCAGGACAGAGAAATTTCCTGGTGTGTGGGACTTACTCCAGTTTTAGCATTGGGAATGTCCTAGCAAACTGAAAAGAGTTGATTACCTCTGAGCTGAGGGAGTTTTAAATAAAATGGGTCCGTTAAGACATGATTGAGACAAACATAAAAGATATGCAGAGAGTCAAACCTTTTTTGCTTGTTTGTTTGTTTTTGAGACAGAGTCTTGCTCTGTTGCCCAGGCGGGAGTGCAGTGGCGTACTCTTGGCTCACTGCAGTCTCTGCCTCCCAAGTTCAAGCGATTCTCCTGCCTCAGCCTCTGGAGTAGCTGGGATTACAGGCATGCTATCATGCCCGACTAATTTTTGTAGTTTTAGTAGAGATGGGGTTTCACCATGTTTGCCAGGCTGGTTTCGAACTCCTGACCTCAGGTGATCCTCCTGCCTTAGCCTCCCAAAGTGCTGGGATTACAGGTGTGAGCCACCGCACCCGGCCTGTCAAACCTTCTTTGAACCAACATATGAATAAATGAAGGCATTAACTTTTCTCTCCCATGTGAGTGAAATTTGTAGATATTTGAAGCTTACTCTTCAAATGCCAACAAATGTATACTTACTAGATTTAAAATGTCCTGAGACACATTAAGTATAGTTCCCTATGATGTTTATCAAAGAATATAAAAGATAGATTTGCCTTTTTTGTTTGTTTTTTGAGATGGAGTTTCGCTCTTGTTGCCCAGGCTGGAGTGCAATGGCACGATCCCAGCTCATCGCAACCTCTGCCTCCTGGGTTTAAGCGATTCTCCTTCCTCAGTCTCCTAAGTAGCTGGGATTACAGGCATGCCACCACGCCTGGCTAATTTTGTATTTTAAGTAGAGATGGCGTTTCTCCATGTTGGTCAGGCTGCTCTCAAACTTCTGACCTCAGGTGATCTGCCTGCCTCAGCCTCCCTAAGCATGAGCCACCGTGCCCGGCCTTTTTTTTGAGACAGAGTTTTGCTCTTGTTAGCCAGGCTCGAGTGCAGTGGCGCAATCTCGGCTCACTGCAACCTCCACCTCCTGGGTTCAAGCAATTCTCCAGCCTCAACTACTGGAGTAGCTGGGATTACAGGTGCTCACCACCATGCCCAGCTAATTTTTGTATTTTTAGTAGAGATGGGGTTTCGCCATATTGGCCAAGCTGGTCTCGAACTTCTGACCTCAGGTGATCTGCCCACTTCAGCTTCCTGAAGTGCTGGGATTACAGGCCTGAGCCACCACGCCCGGTGATTTGCCTTTTTTGATAATATATCAGTAAGTAATGACAATTGGAATATAGGGCAATAAAGCAAAATAGTTAAGGTTTGAAGTATGACAGAGGTTGTTTTGAGCTTGCTTCTGTCAATTACTATACATGTAACCTTTGCCAAGTTACTTTATCTGGGTTTTGGTTTTCTCAGCTGTAAACTGGGAATAATAACTACACTATTACATAGACTAGTGCCCAGTAGGCCATAATAAGTACCCAGTAAATAATAAATGGTAGGAATTTTATAATTGTTGTTAATAACTTCCAGAATTATTGTCTGGGCTAAATAGCTGCAGTCTTGACCTCCCAGGCTCAAGTGGCAATCAATCCTCCCACCTCAGCCTCCTGCATAGCTGGAACTTTAGCCAAATGCCACTATGCCCAGCTATTTTTTTTATTTTTTAAATTTTTTTTTTAGTTTTTGAGAGATGGGGTCTTACTATGTTACCCAGACTGGTCTCAAACACCTGGACTCAAATAAGCCTCCTGCCTTGGCCCTCCAAACTGCTGGGATTGTAGATGTGAGCCATCGTGCCCTGCCACGTGTGCTTTTTGATGGCTCATTTATATCTAGGCCCTAAACTGTATTCCAAATACTTGGGAGTTCTGGAATACCACGCTACCTCTAAGTGCGGTATTATAAAAATTGATTAATCTGACATTTTTACCAGCAGTTTCAAGTTAAAATGTTCATTTTCAAATATAATTTTACAAAGGCTCTTCTCTTTGTTCTACAACCCATTTTGTCCAAAAATTTCTTATTCTTCTCTTAATGTTCCTCAAATACGGAAGGACCACTTGGACACTGAACTTTGCTTTCTCAGGGAAGCCCAGGAGAAGAACATTCCTAAAGCACAAGAATGAGACTTTTAAGACAGTAATTGCTTTTCCCCTTTAACTTTACCCTTAATCTTATACTGAAAAAGCAGTAGATAAAGGGGCATGCATGATCCTAAAACAGAAGGTGCTATGTGAATAAAGGAACGTGAAGGCACATTTGACACGGCTTGCTGACTTTCTCTACCCGTCTCTCTCCTCCACTTACCTGCAGAACTGACGATGCCACCTCAAATCTGTTGGTCACCATCCAATCAACTACACTCCTTACTTTAGGACTGGACACAGAGTCCCCATTAAAGTCATTCTCTTAAATCCATAGTACTCCCCTAAGGTGTTCCCTTAGAGAGAGTAAATACTTCAGAAAAACAGATAAAGTCAAGAATACTGGCATTATTCACATGTCTATTTGAAAGTTGTGGATTTTTTTTAAATCTCGCCAGTCCAAAGTAAACCTATTTGAAAGTGACCACTGAGAGTTGGCCTCCTGTCTAAAGGTTTAGCTGTAAGTAAACAATCTAAAAAAAAAAAAACAAAAAACTAAAGACCTTGTTTTTGTTTTTGATCACACTGTTCAAAGAAGGTTTTTTGTGGGTGAAAGTTCACTAGGCTGAAATAATAGAAACATTGGAGAGTGGAATATGACCTTTACCCTTAAAGCAGGGGGCCTTAGTTTATTTTTGCTAGCCTCCTTCATGGGAGAACGTGGACACTGCTTGTCTCACTTCTCAGAATATTTTGCAAGTTGATCAGCTGGGCATGGTGACTCACGCCTGTAATCCCAGCACTTTGGGAGGCCGAGGCGGTTCACGAGGTCAAGAGATCGAGACCATCCTTGCTAACACTGTGAAACCTCATCTCTACTAAAAATACAAAAAAATTAGCCGGGCGTGGCAGCATGTGCCTGTAGTCCCAGCTACTCGGGAGGCTGGGGCAGGAGAATCACTTGAACTCGGGAGGAGGAGGTTGCAGTGAGTCGAGATCGCGCCGTAGCACTTCAGCCTGGGTGGCAGAGCAAGACTCCATCTCAAAAAAAAAAAAAAAGATTATTTTGCAAGTTGATATTTGATATGAGGAGAACCAACTGAAGATAATATGTTAAGCAGTTGGGCATCTATCTAGGTCTAGGAAAAGTGGGAACAAATTTCAGAAGGGCTGGTCTTCACTTGACAAATAACCTCCCAAATTATCTGTAATGATTAAAAAGCAAAAGGAGGCTGGGTGCAGTGGCTCATGCCTGTAATCCCAGCACTTTGGGAGACCGAGGCAGGCAGATCACAAGGTCAGGAGTTTGAGACCAGCCTGGCCAACACAGTGAAACCCCATCTCTACTAAAAATACAAAAATTAGCTGGGTGTGGTGGCATGTGCTTGTAGTCCCAGCTATTCGGGAGGCTGAGGCAGGAGAATCACTTGAAACCCGAAAGGTGGAGGTTACAGCAAGCTGAGACCACGTCATTGCACTCCAGCCTGGGTGACAGAGTGAGACTCGGTCTCAGAAAAAAAAAAAAAAGCAAAAGAAGGCGGGGTGCAGTGGCTCACACCTGTATTCCCAGTACTTTTGGAGGCAGAGTCAGGTGGATCACCTATGTTCAGGAATTTGAGACCAGTGTGACCAACATGGTGAAACCCATCTCTATTAAAAATACAAAAAATTAGCCAGGTGTGGTGGCACACACCTGTAATCCCAGCTACTCGGGAAGCTGAGGCAGGAGAATCTCTTGAACCCGGGAGGCGGAGGTTGCAGTGAGTCGAGATCGCGCCGTTGCACTCCAGCCTGGGTAACAAGAGTGACTCTCTGTCTCAAAAAATTAAAATAAAATAAAAAATAAGTAAAAATAAAAAGCAAAAAGTAAGAGGAATTTTTCCACTCCCATGGCTCTGTATCTATCTTGCTACGGATTGCTATAAAAACCACCCAGAAGCCAGGCGCAGTGGTTCACGCCTGTAATCCCAGCATTTTGGGAGGCCAAGGCAGGCAGATCATGAGGTCAAGAGATTGAGAATATCCTGGCTAACACAGTGAATCCCCATCTGTACTAAAAATACAAAAACTTAACTGGGTGTGGTGGCACGTGCCTGTAATCCCAGCTACTTGAGAGACTGAGGCAGGAGAATCCCTTGAACCGGGAGGCAGAGGTTGCAGTGAGCTGAGATGGCGCCACTGCACTCCAACCTGGGTGACAGAGCAAGACTCCGTCTCAAAAAAAAAAATAAAAGAGAAACCACCCAGAACTGAAAAAGAGAATACAGCTATTCTGACCCATCCTCTGATTTAAACCTTACTTTTGAACCTTTATTCAAGAGATAGCAATAAGAACTTAATCCTTCATTACTGAGACTCTAAGGGAGGTCAAAATTACAATTTCAGGAGTATAAAGCTAATTATTAATACATGCCCATGAGTTTGCCTGTGTGTTTTGGTTGGGGCAATGATAGGTCCTAAATTATCTGGAAAGGTCCAGATTTTGTATTTTATTTCATAAGTCCTTTATTCCTCAGATCATGAAGTTCAGAAAATTTTCAATTGGAAACTATGATTATTTGAGTTATAGTGTCATAAGCTCTATTAACAATAATGATAAACATGACTGGGTGTGAAGGCTCATGCCTGTAATCTCAGCACTTTGGGAGGCCAAGGAGGGTGGATCACCTGAAGTCAGGAGTTTGAGACCAGCCTGGCCAACATGGTGAAACCCCATCTCTACTAAAAATACAGAAATCAGCCGGATGTGGTGGCATGCGCCTGTAATCCCAGCTGCTTGGGAGGCTGAGGCAGGAGAATGGCTTGAACCTGGGAGGCAGAGGTTGTAGTGAGCTGAGATCCTGCCACTGCACTCCAGTCTGGATGACAGTGCGAGACTCCGTCTCAAGTAAATAAATAAATAAATAATGATAAACAAAGCTGTTTTAGGCTAAGGAAAGGCTGTTGAAGAGCAAATAGTCATCTTCCAGCCCATTATAACATTTTACCAACATAGTAACAGTCATATCCCCTATGTGGTTTTAATGCATACTAAAAGAATAGGGGCCGGGCATGGTGGCTCACGCCTGTAATCTCAGCACTTTGGAAGGCCGAGGCGGGCAAATCACGAGGTCAGGAATTCCAGACCAGCCTGGACAACATGGTGAAACCCCATTTCTACTAAAAATACAAAAATTAGCCGGGTGTGGTGGTGCACGCCTGTAATCGCAGCTACTCGGAGTAGCTGAGGCTGAGGCAAGAGAATCACTTGAACCTGGGAGGCGGAGGTTGCAGTCAGCCAAGATCGTGCCATTGCACTTCAGCCTGGTCGAGAGAGCGAGACTTTGTCTCAAAAAAAAAAAAAAAAAAAAAAAAAAAAAAAAAGAATACCACTTAGCATGACTACTGCTAGAATTAGTCTCTCTTAGTCTCTCGCCTTACTCTAGTGTAGGTGGAGGGTTATCATTTTATGTCCCTTCTGAGTTATCACCCTAGTACTTGGAAATTGCATGCTGTTCCCGGGTGCCTAGTACATCATATGCTCCCCGCCAACCATCTGCTCCATCATGGGTCCCCCACTCACTTAATTGCAGATCACAGCCCCAAACTCCTGGACGCACTTCTTTTGTAGGATATTATTCCCCGTGATGGGTGTAGCGTAAGAGTAAATGTGAGGCAAGGCACAGTTTTCTTTAGTTCTTCATCCCCTTATTCTCTACACCTTCACCACATAAGGTAGTAGTATAAGTCTATTAGACTTAGTGAATGGTTGAAGTAACTGAAGGAAATAATACTTTAGGAAGAGGGAAAAATTAAACATAACACAATCTGCTCTGGTTGCACAATTATAGTGCATTTGATAGGTAGGAGCTCTATTTAAACTGTCTTCCTAGAAATCCCATCAATACTTTCACTTAATCTCATTCATTAGGAACTTAGACTCATGGCCACACAGACTCACTGCTTTAAGAATAAAGTCTATATTCCACTCTCAAATTTCTCATGTCACTATGGTTTTAGCTTAATGAACTTTTACCACAAAAGACTCTACAAGGGAGGCGAGCAAAATGAGTCCCTTGTCCTGCAACTACCACCATAAGAGGAAGTCAGGTGTTGGGAAACAAAATGAGATTAGTTATACTAATTGATCAAGTTATGGATTTCTTTGTACATCCAAGTTTTAGTTTATCAATGGTGGTCTTGCTAAATGACCTTTCTGATTGTCCCAGGAAAGCTAACAAGATATTACTTCCTTCCCAAGGGGTTGCCTTGTAGAAAATCTAATTTATAATCTTTTTACCCTACCCACAGGTCTGACAGCCCTGCCATTTCCTAACTTCTGCTGTGTGGCCATCCACCTACCTTTGGGAACCTCCAATCAATACCCACAGAGTTGCTCTCATCCTGGGAACTCTCTCTTGCCTCTCCCCGTGGTTCATTCTCCAAGTCTGAGTTATTTGGTCAAAAAAACCCCAAATGCTTCAGAAAACTCTCGCAAACTTGTCATGGCTTTTGATGTTCCAGGCCACAGAAGAGCCCAGGTTGGTACATGGACCCTCCAAGTGTTTGTTTCCTCACCACTGTGAGTGACAAATATGCCTCTTTATCCTTAAAATTGTCCAGCCAGTAACTGTTGGAACACACTGACCTAAATCCACATATGCAAACACACCTTTCAAGGGCAAATGTTAATTCACAAAGACAATTGTAAAGCGTAAACTAAAGTTCACAAATGAGAGCTGCCTTTGAAGTGAATTCATCCCACCGACATCTTTGATTAGCACCATGTGTTGTTGCTGTTTTAAATTTTTATTTGTTTGTTTAGACAGAGTTTCACTCTTGTTGCCCAGGCTGGAGTGCAATGGTACGACCTTGGCTCACCACAACCTCCGCCTCCTGGGTTCAAGCAATTCTCCTGCCTCAACCTCCTGAGTAGCTGGGATTACAGGCACGTGGCACCATCCCTGGCTAATTTTGTATTTTTAGTACAGACAGGGTTTTTCCATGTTGGTCAGGCTGGTCTCGAACTCCTGACCTCAGGTGATCCACCCACCTCGGCCTCCCAAGGTGCTGGGATTACAGATGTGAGCCACCATGTCTTTAGAAGAGGCATGCAATTTGGACCGGTGCAGTGGCTCATGACTGTAATCCCAGCACTTTGGGAGGCCGAGGCAGGTGGATCACCTGAGGTCAGGAGTTGGAGACCAGCCTGGGCCAACATGGTGAAACCCCATCTCTACTAAAAATACAAAAATTAGCTGACCATGGCGGTGGGCACCTGTAATCCCAGCTACTCGGGAGGCTGAGGCAGGAGAATTGCTTAAACCCAGGAGGTGGAGGTTGCAGTGAGCCTAGATTGCACCATTGCACTGAGCCTAGATCGCACCATTGCACTGAAGCCTGGGTGACAAGAGCAAGACTCCATTTAAAAAAAAAAAAAAAAAAAGAAGAGCCATGCAATTTCCATTCCCCACCCACCGCCGTCTCTACTCCTCCGTATTATATCTGATTGCTTCACCCATTTGTAGTACTAGCCTGTCCTCTGAAATAATTGGAGTTTCAGATCCCTGAATCTAAACCTGTAAGCAGGAAAATAGATATTTTCCTAATGCCCTATAATACATAAACATGTTTCCTTTTTCTCCTTCTGCTTTTATTTTTTTGAGATGGAGTCTCATTCTGTTGCCCAGGCTGGAGTGCAGTGGTGCAATTTTGGCTCACTGCAACCTCCACCTCCCAACTTCAAGTGATTCTTCTGCCTCAGCTTCCCAAGTAGCTGGGACTAGAGGCACCTGTCACCACACCCGGCTAATTTTGTATTTTTAGTAGAGGTGGGGTTTCACCATATTTGCCAGGCTGGTCTCGAACTCCCAACCTCAGGTGATCCACCCATCTCAGCCTCCCAAAGTGTTGGGATTACAGGTGTGAGCCACTGTGCCTGGCAAGAAGGAACATTTATGGGTGGTTGGGTGTAGTAGTTAAGAATGGTTCCACAGAGGCCAGGCACAGTGGCTCATGCCTGTAATCCCAGCACTTTGGGGGGCCAAGGTAGGTGGATTGCCTGAGGCTGGGAGTTCGAGACCAGCCTGGACAACATGGTGAAACCCTGTTTCTACTACAAATACAAAAACTTAGCTGGGCGTGGTGGTGGGCACCTGTAATCCCAAATACTCGAGAGGCTGAGGCAGGAGAATCGCTTCAACCCAGCAGGGGGAGGTTGTAGTGAGCTGAGATTGCACTATAGCACTCCAGCCGGGGCGAAAAGAGTAAAACTCCATCTCAAATAAATAAATAAATATGGAAAGGGGGATGGCTAGAACGAACTCTGCAGTGCTGGATCAGAATTGGAAATATCAATGTGAGCACATAGTTTTATAAATTGTGTGTGTGTGTGTGTGTGCATATGTGTGCATTTGTTTGTGTGTAGTAGTGTGATAGTCTGTCCTCTGAAAGGGCCTACAAGCTATGATACTCCAGTACAAATTAGTACACCTAGAACCCAGATTGTTCTAAATACAATTCTCCCTAAAGGAACCAGGGTTTTCTTTTTTGTTTTTTTTTTTTTTTTGAGACAGAGTCTTGCTCTTGTCACTCAGGCTGGAGTGCGATGCTTCAATCTTGGCTCGTTGCAACCTCTGCTTCCGGAGTTCAAGCAATTCTCCTGCCTCGGCCTCCCAAGTAGCTGGGATTACAGGCACCTGCAACCACGCCAGGCTAATTTTTGTATTTTTAGTAGAGTCTGGTTTCACCATGTTGGCCAGGCTGGTTTCAAACTCCTGACCTCAGGTGATCCACCCACCTCAGCCTCCCAAAGTGCTGGGATTACAGGCGTGAGCCACCATTGTGCCCGGCCAGGAACCAGGGCTTCTTTTTTTTTTTTTTTGAGACAGAGTCTTGCTCTGTCGCCAGACTGGAGTGCAGTGGCATAATCTTGGCTCATTGCAGCCTCCACTTCCCAGTTTCAAGTGATTCTCCTGCCTCAGCCTCCCAAGTAGCTGGGACTACAGGCACCTGCCACCATGCCCAGCTAATTTTTGTATTTTTAGTAGAGACGGAGTTTCACCATGTTGGCCAGAATGGTATCGATCTCTTGACCTCATGACCTACCTGCCTCGGCCTCCCAAAGTGCTCGGATTACAGGTGTAAGCCACCGCACCTGGCCCTTTTTTTTTTTTTTTTTTTTTGAGACAGAGTTTCACTCTTATTGCCCAAGCTCTTGGTGCCCCGCGACCTCCGCCTCCTGGGTTCAAGCAATTCTCCTACCTCAGCCTACCGAGTAGCTGGGATTACAGGCGTGCACCATCACACCCAGCTAATTTTGTATTTTTAGTAGAGACGGGGTTTCTCCATGTTGGTCAGGCTGGTCTTGAACTCCCGACCTCAGGTGATCCACCCCCTCCAGCCTCCCAAAATGGTGGGGTAACAGGCGTGAGCCGCTGCAACCAGCAGGGCTTCTTAAAGGAATTGCTGATTTCAGGGCTGGTGCTAGGAAGATACAAGATAAGACTGGACTATCTTATAACCGGAATGTCTTATTGTGCCATAAAGTTAGGAATCTCAAAAAATTTTGGGAACATGTCAAAAGGGCAGTTTGAAGAGACTCCCACTGTCCACATCAGGGGCAATTTGAGGATCACAATAAATTCTGTCAACAACCCATTCAATAAAATAGAAATCTGTGCATCCATTCTGGTATAAATAAATAGTCAAGCAAATCAGGGAGAAGAGAAAGTTTTTTCTTACAGTACAATGCCAGCTAAAAAATATAGAAGAAATGACAGAATAATAAAATCACCATTTGACAACCATCATAGTAATAATTGATTCTTTTAAGAATCATCAAATGATGCTAAAATTAGTGGTAAAAGTTTTGCGAGGAAGAGGATTTTTTCATTTTCATTTTAATTTTTATTTTTGAGACCAAGTTTCTCCCTTGTCACCCAGACTGGAGTGCAATGGTGTGATCTTGGCTCACTGCAACCTCCACCTCCCTGGTTCAAGTGATTCTCCTGCCTCAGGCTCCCAAGTAGCTGGGATTCTGGGATTACAGGTGCCCGCCACTATGCCCAGCTAATTTTTTTTGTATTTTT
Source organism: Mandrillus leucophaeus (assembly GCF_000951045.1). NCBI lineage: Eukaryota > Metazoa > Chordata > Mammalia > Primates > Cercopithecidae > Mandrillus > Mandrillus leucophaeus. The sequence goes on from NW_012106919.1 coordinate 2,219,796, forward strand.
AGTAGAGATGGTGTTTCACCACGTTGGCCAGGCTGGTCTCGAACTCCTGACCTCAGGTGATCCACCCTCCTCAGCCTTCCAAAGTGCTGGGATTACAGGCATGAGCCACGGCGCCCGGCCAAAGGAAGAGGATATGTACATAGTCTCAGAGTATCTCCTCACAAGATATTTGTTAACTATTAAAGGAAAAATAAAGGACTGGGTGCAGTGACTCATGCCTGTAATCTTAGCACTTTGGGAGGCTGAGGTGGGCAGATCACAAGGTCAGGAGTTCGAGACCAGCCTGGCCAACATGGTGAAACCCCATCTCTACTAAAAATACAAAAAAAAATTAGCTAGCGTGATGGTGGGCGCCTGTAATCCCAGCTACTTGGGAGGCTGAGGCAGAACAATTGCTTGAACTCAGGAGGCATAGGTTGCAGTGAGCTGAGATCGCGCCACTGCACTCCTGCGTAGGTGACAGAGCAAGACTCTGTCGTGAAAAAAAGAAAAAAAAAAAAGGAAAAATAGTCCTTTTAAAGTGAAGAAACCTGGTAGACATCCCCTTAACCAAATAACCAGAGTTAACTTCAACAGTAATGGAACAAGTCAACTAATATTATGTAGGGATCACAACATCACTTCTGTGCTATTCCTGCTAAGAATGCATAACCTGAATGTAATCATGAAGAAACATCAGAAAACCCAAGTTAGGGGACACTCCACAAAACAACTGGCCTATAACTCCTCAAGTATGTCAAGGTTGTGAAAGACAAAGTGTGGAAAATTCTATTCCAGATTAAAGGAGACTAAAAACACTTGACAACTGAACACAATGTATGACATAATTTATTTTACCACAACGGACATTATTGGACCATTTGAGCAAATTCAAATGAGGCCTGTAGGTTAGAAAATATTATTGAATCAATATTGATTTCTCAATTTTTATAATTGTGGTTATGAAAGAGAATATCCTTGTTTTTAGAAAATACACACTGGCGGGACGTGGTGGATCACTTCTGTAATCCCAGCACTTTGGGAGGCCGAGGCGGGCAGATCATGAGGTCAGGAGTTTGAGACCAGCCTGGCCAACATGGTGAAATCCTGTCTCTACTAAAAATACAAAATTAGGAGGGCACAGTGGCATGCACCTGTAGTCCTAGCTACTCGGGAGGCTGAGGCAGGAGAATAGCTGAAATCCGGGAGGCAGAGGTTGCAGTGAGCCAAGATCGTACCACTGCACTCCAGCCTGGGCGACAGAGCAAAACTCTGTCTCAAAAAATAAAAAAAACAAAGAAAAGAAAATATACCCTGAAGTGCTTAAGGGAAAGGGGCATCATGTCTGTAACTTATTATCAAACAGAAACAAGTTCAGAAAAAAATTACACACATACACATGCACAGAAATACAGTGAGAGAGAGCAAGTATGCAGTAGATATTAGCCTAGGTTGCTAGGATAATTAAAGTTAACAAGTAATTAATTCATGACTAACATCAGAAACTTGGAGAATATGCCCCAATGCCCTTTTATCAAGTGCCCGGTGCCAATTTATCATTTAAGATAAGGTAGCAGTCCACATGGCAGAAAGACTTAAATGCCAGTAAGTCACTCTGTATGTCTGGGACATCTGTAGAACACTTTTTTTTTTTTTTTTTTTGAAAACTCCTCTAGCAAAAAAAATTTTATTTTTTTACTTTCTATTTTTTTGAGAGGGAGCCTCGCTCTGTTGCCCAGGCTGGAGTGCAGTGGCGCAATCTCGTCTCGCTGCAAGCTCCGCCTCCCGGATTCATGCCATTCTCCTGCCTCAGCCTCCCAGATAGCTGGGACTACAGGCGCTCGCCACCACGCCAGGCTACTTTGTATTTTTAGTAGAGATGGGGTTTCACCGTGTTAGCCAGGATGGTCTTGATTTCCTGACCTCCGCCCACTTCAGCCTCCCAAAGTGCTGGGATTACAGGCGTGAGCCACCGCGCCCAGCCGCACAAAAATTTTTAAACTTTCATCTTCACATTGGGTGATTGCAGTCATAAATTTCACACAATTATCCTGCTTGTATCATAGAATAATCCATTTTCTGATGAATAGTTTGAATCCAAATAAAGTCCAAACATGTGTATAATGTAGAGTTAAAACATTTTAGACCCAAAGCTCAAAGCTAATTAAGAAACGGCATGGGCCACAGTTTGAACCACCACCAACTTGTCTTTGCTCTGTTATTTGTTTGCTGTCTTTGTCTGTTATTCCATATCACTTGCTGGAAGGAAGCAGCCATATTGAAATACAAATTTTGTTTGTTTCTTTTTTGAAAAAGGAAACAAATAGATGGTTTATTCTAAGAATGTACAGGAACTTATATTCTAAACGTCCATAAATGCATATTCTAGGGACTCTTATCATCTCAGAACCCTACTACAGATTCTCTTTAATCTTTTTAAACATCCTGTTACATAAATTGCAGCTGTATCTATAGCAGGAAGAACAATAAGATAATAATTGGTCAAGCATCAAAAGCACTTGGGTGGGTCTTCCACGAACCTTTAGTCTTCTCTCCCACCAACACCATGTTCTTAGATTTTTTTTCCCAACCACATTAATGTATTTTTTGTTTGTTTGTTTCTTCTTTTTCCTTTCCCCTGAGTCATTACTATGAATTTTTGCCAGGTCAAGAATTATTCTCAGGAACAAACCCCAAGTATTAAAAAAATCAAACAAACAGTACCTGAAGATAAGATGTACTCTTTCCAGGCCCACCCCCTCCCTTTGTTTTATTTCTCTAGATTGAGTGGGTTTAATTGGAATTGCACGTCCTCAGCGTTTCGTGAAGGACAGATTTTCTTTTTTTTTCTTTTTCTTTTTTTTTTTTTTGAGATGGAGTCTTGCTCTGTCACCCAGGCTAGAGTGCAGTGGCGAGATCTCGGCTCACTGCACTGCTGCCTCCCAAGTTCAAGCGATTGTCCTGCCTCAGCCTCCAGGGTACCTGGGACTACAGGCGCCTGCCACCATGCCTGGCTAATTTTTGTATTTTTAGTACAGTTGGAGTTTCAACATGTTGGCCAGGCTGGTCTTGAACCCCGGACCTCAGGTGATCCACCCACCTCAGCCTCCCAAAGTGCTGGGATTATAGGCGTGCACCACTGTGCCTGGCTCATGAAGGACAGATTTTCTATCTGACCTATGACGTGCTAGGAATTCCCTATTAACTTTCATGGGATGAATTTGGAATTGTCCTTACCACTCAGTATTTACTAAGTAAGAAATCACACAAACTGTGTTATGCAGGCTGTGAATCTAATGTGTGTATACATATAGCAAGCATTTCTTGATGATAAAATGTGGCCGGGCACAGTGGCTCATGCCTGTAATTCCAGCACTTTGGAAGACCCAGGCAGGTGAATCACTTGAGGTCAGGAGTTCAAGACCAGCCTGGCCAATATGGTGAAACTCCGTCTCTACTAAAAATACAAAAATTAGCCAGGTGTGGTAGTGCACGCCTGTAGTCACAGCTACTCAGGAGGCTGAAGCAGGAGAATGGCTAGAACCCAGGAGGCGGCGGTTGTGGTGAGCCGAGATTGTGCCACTGAACTACAGCCTGGGTGATAGAGCGAGATTCTGTCTCAAAAAAAAAAAAAAAAAAAGTTAGAGTTAGGAAGCATTTTAGAGGTCATTCAACTTGACGTCTTTTCCATAACTTCTTTTGTCAAATGGTTGCAAGCCAAAAACTCAGTTGTTATAACAAGGAGTTCCATATCGTGTTGGGCAACTCAATGTATTGCTGGACAGCTCTCATCATAACCCTTGCTTCTTCCTGTGGTTCTTTGGAGCCTCACAGAATATATCTACCTCTCTTCCATATGACAACTCTTCACACACTGGTAGCTGCTAATTTGTGCCAATTAAGCTATCACCAGGTCTCATAATGATTTTTCAGATCAAATTGGGTAACGCATGAACATCCAAAAGTTAATGTTTAACTCTGGAAGGTAAGATTATGGTTATGTTTTTACTTTCTTGTTTATATGTAAATTCTAAGTTTCACAATAAATATTTACTTTAATAGTGAAAACATTTGGCGGGGCACAGTGGTTCACGCCTGTAATCCCAGCACTTTGGGAAGCCAAGGTGGGCGGATCACCAGGTCAGGGGTTCGAGACCAGCCTGGCCAACAAGGCAAAACTCCGTTTCTACTAAAAATATGAAAATTAGCCAAGCGTGGTGGTGGGTACCTGTAGTCCCAGCTACTTGGGAGGCTGAGGCGGGAGAATCAGTTAAATCCAGGAGGCAGAGGTTGCAGTGGGCCGAGCTCATGCCACTGCACTCCAGCCTGGGCAACAAAGCAAGACTCTATCTCAAAATAATAATAAGAAGAAGATGAAGAACATTTTTATTGAGTTTATTCTAGATGCCAGTTCCTTTTAAAAAAGGAAACAAATAGATGGTTTGTTTTAATTACTCTATAATAACCCTGAGGTATAGGCACTGTAATTATCCCCATTGTACAGATGAGGAAACTGCGGCATAGAGGGATTAAGTAATTTTCCCAAGGCCACACAGCTAAGTGGCTGATATAATATTGGAACCCAGGTTTTCCTGATCTTTAAGTATTCCTCTTTTTTTTTTTCTCTTTGAGACAAGGTCTCACTTCGTCACCCAGGCCGGAGTGCAGTGGTGTGATCACTGCACACTGCAGCCTAGATCTCAAGTAGTCCTCCCACTTCAGCTTCCCAAGCAGATGGGACCACAGGCACGAGCTACCATACCCAGATAATTTTTTTTTTCTGTTTTAGAGATGGGGTCTCCCTATGTTGCCCAGGCTGCTATCAAACTCCTGGGCTCAAAGGATCCTCCCACTTCAGCCTCCCAAAGTGTTGGAGCCACCGTTCCTGGCCAGCCTCCCAAAGTGTTGGAGCCAGCTTCCTAAGGTGTGAGCCACCGTGCCTGGCTGACCATTCCTCTTATAAGAAAAACAATTTATTTTGGCAGCAACAAGCAGGGCGTTATTTGTTTTGTTTTGTTTTTAGTGTGGTGTCCAGAAATTAATATAATATGCTAGATTTTATGTGAACAGCATAAAGCACACTGGGATTATTACGTCCTTTGATTTGGTGACAGTATAATATATCAATGTTCCTAAGACTGCATTTGATTTTTCACCTGTAATACAAGATTACCGGCTCATATAGAGATTACAAAAAATCCTCTGGTTCTTTTTTTTTTTTCTTTCTCCCTTGACTCTACCATCCCCCTTCCTTATCTGCTACCCCATGAGCTCTTCCCTCCACTCCCATAACCAATTTATCAATCTAGTTGTTAACATTTTTCTCTATGCTCATATAATCACATATAGACAAATACAAATGCACACATATTCAATGCAGATTTTTTTTGTCATTTAAAAAGTGACTACTTTTTTGCCTCTTTTACTCAAAACATTTTTGTGTGTAAAATCCCTCTAAGTCAACTGGTAGAGTACAAATGCATTCCTTTTCATGGATGTTCCAAAATGTGAATGTGCTGTAATTTTTACAACCATCAATCTATAGATGGACATCCATAGTATTTACAATTTGTGTGTGTGTGTTGCCACTTAAAATGTTGCAACAGATGTCCTTGTACATATGTCCTATAGTGTTTTTACTCCAATAGTTTTATTGAAACTAATGGTTTTTTTCAGAGGATAGATTCCCAGAACTGTAATTGCTGGGTCAAAGGGTACATGTATTTTTATTTATTTTATTTTATTTTTTGAGACCAAGTCTTACTCACTGTATCGCCCAGGCTGGAGTGCAGTTCCACAATCCTGGCTCACTGCAACCTCTGCCTCCTGGGTTCAAGTGATTCTCCTGCCTGAGTAGCTGGGATTACAGGCATGTGCTATCACACCCGGCTAATTTTTGTATTTTTAGTAGAGACAGAATTTCACCATGTTGGTCAGGCTGGTCTCGAACTCCTGACCTCAGGTGATCCGCCCTCCTTGGCCTCCCAAAGTGCTGAGATTACAGGCGTGAGCCACTGTGCCTGGCCAAAGGGTATATGTATTTTTAAAATAATAGTTGTTGCCAGACTGCTTTCCAAAAAGGTTGTAACACTTCATATTTCAGTAGCAGCACATGAAAATACCCCTTGCCCCCCCTTCCCTGTAGCAATAGGTGTTATAGTGTATTCAGTAGCCATTCTAATAAAAACTGTGAAATAAAATCAAAAGAAACTACTTCAACATAATAAAGACTATTTACCCCAAATGAAAAGCAACTATGATACTAACTGGCAAAATGTTAAAATTCTTTTATTCAAAATCAGGAACTACACATGAGTTTTTAGTTAAATAAATCTCCCAAGTCTATTTCACGCTTAACTTTAAAATTAACATATAAGGGGCCGGGCGCGGTGACTCAAGCCTGTAATCCCAGCACTTTGGGAGGCCGAAACGGGTGGATCACGAGGTCAGGAGATCGAGACCATCCAGGCTAACACGGTGAAACCGTGAAACCCCGTTTCTACTAAAAAATACAAAAAACTAGCCGGGCGAGGTGGCAGGCGCCTGTAGTCCCAGCTACTCGGGAGGCTGAGGCAGGAGAACGGCGTGAACCCAGGAGGTGGAGCTTGCAGTGAGCTGAGATCAGCCACTGCACTCCAGCCTGGGCGACAGAGCGAGACTCTGTCAAAAAAAGAAAAAAAAAAAAAAAAAATTAACATATAATAGGCCAGGCACCCGTGGCTCACGCCTGTAATCCCAGCACTTTAGGAGGCCCAGGTGGGCAGATCACCTGAGGTCAGGAGTTCGAGACCAGCCTAGCCAATATAGTGAAACCTTGTCTCCACTAAAAATACAAAATTAGCCGGGCATGGTGGCACATGCCTGTAATCACAGCTACTTGGGAGGCTGAAGCAAGACGATCACTTGAACCTGGGAGGTGGAGGTTGCAGTGAGCTGAGATCACACCATGGCACTCCAGCCTGGGCAATAAGAGCAAAACTCCATCTAAAAAAAAAAATTAACATATACTACACATATAAAATGTGCACAAATCCTAAGTGCACACATCAGTGATCAATGAATTTTTGCACAGTAAACATATTTATATAACTACCACACAGGTCAAGAAAGTTATTACTAGCACTTCAGAAGCCTACCTCATGCCCCCTTCCTCCTTCCTATAGAGAACCAGTCCTGACTTTTAATACCACTGAATAGGTTTGCCTGGATTGGAAACATACATACATGTGACATCATGTAATCTATACTCTTTTGTGTGTGTTTGGTTTATTTATTTCAACATTATCTTCGTGAAGTTTCTTCACGTTTCTGATAGCAGTAGTTCACTCACTTTCATTGCTGAACAATAGTTCATCGCTTGAATAATATACCACAATTCATTGTCCATTCTGTTGTTGATGAACTTTCAGGTCCTTCTGAAGCTGAAACCCATCATCCAATATTTTAGCCATCAATACTCCCAGCTTTGTGTCATCAAAAATTTGGATGGTCACAACATTTGTGATACAAATCATTGACTTTTAACTGTTTGACAGGACCAGACAGACTTGTATCAGCCAACTAGAGATCTCCCTTCCAGTTAACCTTAATACTAATAAATATTATTTGGACAAAATTCAGTTAGCTAAAACTAGCTATCTGTAGTATCATTCAATTTCTGTATTTCAGAGGCCGAGATAGGAGAATCACTTGAAGCCAGGAGTTTGAGACCAGCCTGGACAACATAGTGAAACCTCATCTCTACAAAAGAGGTGTTGTGATACATGACTGTAGTCTTAGCTACTTGGGAGGCTGTGGCAGGAGAATCACTTGAGCCCAGGAGTTTGAGGCTACAGTGAGCTATGATCATATCTCTACATTCCAGCCTGGGCAACAGAGCAAGATTGCATCTTTTTAAAAAAAAAAAAACACAGGCCGGACACAGTGACTCATGCCTGTAATCCCAGCACTTTGGGAGGCCAAGGCGGGCGGATCACAAGTTCAGGAGTTTGAGACCAGCCTGGCCAATGTGGTGAAACCCTGTCTCTACTAAAAATACAAAAAAATAATTAGCCGGTCTTGGTGGTGCATGGCTGTAATCCCAGCTACTTGGGAGGGTGAGGCAGAAGAATTGATTGAACTCGGGAGGCGGAGGTTGCAGTGAGCCAAGATCGTGCCACTGCACCCCAGCCTGGGTGACAGAGCGAGACCCCGTCTCAACCAACAAACAAACTAAAAAAACCATAAATATTTGTGGAGGTCTACTGTGTTCTAGGTACTGAGTGGGGTTAGAGCTGTGGAAAAAACAGACCACACCCAGACTCTCATGAAATTTACATTCTAATTGATGAGATAGATGGAAATAAAAATTCAGATCATTTTATGAGGAAAGTGAAATGGAACAACACTAAATAGAATAATGAGGAGGAAAGCACACAACTTCAGAAGGCACTAGCCATGTGAAGACTGGGAGTATACCATTCCAGGCAAGGGGAACAGCCAAGCACAAAGTCCTTGAGGAAGGGATGGACTTAAAGAAAAAAGGAGGGCAGTGTACCTAGAGCAAAATGTGAACAAAGGCAAGTAGAGGAAAGGTAGACAGAAACTAGATTATGTAAGGTCTTGAAATTCTTTTATTTACTCTCTTATTTTTTTAGAGATGGGGTCTCCCTCTGTCACCTGGGCTAGGGTACAGTGGCTATTCACAGGAGCAATCATAGCACACTGTGGCCCGGAACTCCGAAGCTCAAACAATCCTCACCCCTCAGCTTCCCAACAGCTGAGACTATAGACTCACACAACGTGCCTGGCAAGCCCTTTTATTCTAAATGCAGTGGTGAGATGGACAAAAGATGTACCATCCATATCCTCCTCTAAGGAAGGACTTGATGTCCAGATGTGAAGACTGTAGTCACCAAACAACTCTTTCAGGATCTGCCCCAGACACAGAGAGCCTCACTGCTTAAGGATATACCCTTCTTGGAGCAGACCACTTCTAGAGACTAAGTGAGCAGGGTTATAAAGCCCCAGCTATTTTAACGGAACAATTCTGACGGATAATACTCTTTTCAGAGCTCCTTGATAGGTTGGCCAAGGCTATTTTTGGTCTGCATCACTGATTTATTCCTCAGTCCAACTCAGATTTCTCTTTCTTCCTTGTCATAGATGTTAAACCTTAATAACATGTTGAATCCCAGACTCCACCTCTGCATCTGTGACAAACTCAACCTGTGACAAATGGGAAGCCATTGAAGAATTTTTTTTTTTTTTTTTTAGACAGTTTCATTCTTGTTGCCCAGGCTGGAGTGCAATGGCACGATCTTGGCTCACTGCAACCTCTGCCTCCCAGGTTCAAGCGATTCTCCTGCCTCAGCCTCCTTAGTAGCTGGGATTATAGGCATGTGCCACCATGCCCGGCTAATTTTGTATTTTTAGTAGAGACAGGGTTTCTCCATGTTGGTCAGGCTGGTCTCGAACTCCCGACCTCAGATGATCTGCCCGCCTTGGCCTCCCAAAGTGCTGGGATTACAGGCGTGAGACACCGCGTCTGGCTGCCATTGAAGGATTTTTAAGCAAGTAATTCAAATGGCCTGATTTACATTTTAGATCACTAGCTATATAGTGATCTAAACAGTGATCTGTATAGAGGATGGATTGTGGGAAGTAAAAGTGAAAACAAGACCAGTAGCAGTGGCCCAGGGGAGATGGTGGTGATTTGATCTAGGGAGGAGAAAGCAGGAAGTGGATTTGGGATATAATTGAGTTGTAGAAGTGATAACTGGTTCATCCCAACCATTTGATCAGTTACCTTGCAGAAAACAAATTTAGTGTGTTAAAGGAAACCAAAATATTTCTCTCTAAAATACTGGGGATTTTAGTTAAAGTTAAAAACTTAAAACACGTGGGCACACTGCCCTTCCTAACTCTGCCTTCATCAGCTCAGAAACGGCTCAGAGACAGCAGTGCTAGAGGATCCAGGAGCAGACTTTACTCTTCCCATTAATTTACCTTCCCACATTTTCCCGCCTTTTAGAAGCCTAAAGATACTCTTCTTTATTTCATCACTATGTAAGATTCATGGCTCTGGCCAAGTGCGGTGGCTCACACCTGTAATCCCAGCACTTTGGGAGGCCTAGGCGGGTGGATTGCTTGAGGCCAGGAGCTTGAAATCAGCCTGGCTAACATGGCGTGACCCTGTCTCTACTAAAAATACAAAAATCAGCCGGGCATGGTGGCACACGCCTGTAACCCCAGCTACTCGGGAGGCTGAGGCACAAGAATCGCTTGAACCCAGGAGGCGAGGTTGCAGTAAGCCGAGATCATGCCACTGTACGCCAGCCTGGGCGACAGAGCAAGACTCTGTCTCAAAAAAAAAAAAAAAGAAAAAAAAAAATTCATGGCTCTTTGTTAAAATACTATTTAAACAAGGTCCCTAAGCCACTGCCTGGAGAGAGAAATACTTTTGAACTGAGGCCTCTCCCACTTGATGGGTACAGCATGTTAACAAACTTGTTTTTCTTTTGTTAATCTGACTCTTGTTTTCAAGTGTCTCAACTAAGAACCTAAAAAGGGTAAAAAAAGAAATGATGTTTTCTCTCCAACAGTGTGTTTTTATTTCTTTCATCTACTTGTCCAGTAATCATTTTAAAAAAGAAAATAGCATTAGTTACTGCCTATGTGATGTGGCCTCTGCTTATCTGCACTCTCCCTCCTGTTTACTGTTCCAGCCACCTCAGCTTTTTCTCTGTTCCTCTAGCATGGCAAGCTTATTCCTGCCTCATGACTCTTTCACATGGTGTTTTCAGATTTTCTCTGTAGCACTCCGCACGCATTGTCCACCTAAATTCTATTCATTCCTCAGGTAGCAGTTTAAATACTGTGTCCTCACAGAGGATTTCTCTAACACTGCCTCCTCTCTCCCAGTGAAGCTAGTTCCTGTGATTATGGGCTCACCTAAATCCCTGGGTTTTCTTTTTTGGCACTTATCACAAGCTGTAATTATACCATATGTTTTATTATTTGTCTTCCTCACCAGAGTTCCACAAGGGGCAGGAATGTGCCTGTTTTGTTTTATGCTTCATCCCTTGTGCCTTGCACGGTAACTATAACCCAGAAGTTGCACAACAAATATTTGCTGAATGAAAGAACTTGCCCATAGTGGACCCATGTTAGTGCCTAGAGTCAATTTCTTTACATGCTCATAAAACATCTTTTGATAATCCATGCCAAAATGTTCTAGAGATTATTGAAAATTTTCCTACTAGTTTTCAGAATGTAATTTTTTTCCATATAGAGCACTTTTTTTTTTTTTTTTTAAAGACAGAGCCTCCACTGCATGTCTACTAAAAATACAACAAATCTCTCACGGAGTCTTGCTCTGTCGCCCAGGCTGGAGTGCAGTGTCATGATCTCGGCCCACTGCAACCTCTGCCTCCCAGGTTCAAGTGATTCACCTGCCTCAGCCTCCCAAGTAGCTGGGACTACAGGCGCCCGCCACCAGGCCTGGCAAATTTTTTGTAATTTTAGTAGAGACAGGGTTTCACCATTTTGGCCAGGCTGGTCTCGAACTCCTGACCTCGTGATCCGCCTGCCTTGACCTCCCAAAGTGCTGGGATTACAGGTGTGAGGCACCGCACCCGGCCTGAGAACTTTTTTTTAAATAAAGTTTGATTATTGTGTTGTATGGATATATATGTGTGTGTGTGTGTATGTGTGTGTGTGTGTGTGTGTGTGTATATATATATATATATATTTTTTTTTTTTTTTTGAGATAGAGTTTTGCTTTTGCCGCCGCCCAGGCTAGAGTACAGTGGCACGATCCCTTGGTTCAAGGGATTCTCCTCCCTCAGCCTCCGGAGTAGCTGTGATTACAGGTGCCCGCCACCACGCCCAGCTAATTTTCGAATTTTTAGTAGAGATGGGGTTTCGCCATGTTGGTCAGGCTGGTCTCAAATTCCTGACCTCAGGCAATCCACCGGGCTGGGCCTCCCAAAATGTTAGGATTACAGGCGTGAGCCACGCACACAGCCTATATGGATGTAATTTTAAGGTAATACCAAATATTTATAAAAACAACAAAACCCTGCTCTATTCCACAGTCTTACTCTCTAGATATGCAACTACTTAAGCTAAGCAGGTTTGGTCAATCTCTATCTTTAAAAGAAGTCCTTTTTCATATTTAAAAAATCAAAGACATTTCATCCTCTGACCCTTTCCCCACTGTCAATAATTTCAATAGTATTTCCATTTGTGGTTTGCAATCACATTGGCAATTTCTTTCAGTATCTCTTAGTATCGGGGACTAGAAATTTTACTTTTTAAAAATTTATTTCTTCATTTTTCTTTTTCTTTCTTTTTTTTTTTGGTAGAGATGGTGTCTCTCCATGTTACCCAGGCTGGTCTGAAACTCCTGGTCTCCCAAAATACTGGGATTATAGGCATGAGCCACCACACCCAGTTGAAATTTTAATTTTTTAAAAAGTAGCAGAATTTCTCTTATTATCTTACTTCAATGGTGTTCTCTTCTCTTCTCTTCTCTTCTCTTCTCTTCTCTTCTCTTTTGTTTTCTTTTCTTTTTTGAAACAGGGTCTTCCCCTGTTGCCCAGGCTGGAGTGTAGTGGCACATTCATAGCCTCGGCCTCCTAGGCTCAAGGGATACTCTGCATCAGCCTCTTGAGACTACAGGTAAGTGCTTCCATGGTGAGACAGGGTTTCACCATGTTGGCCAGGCTGGTCTCGAATTCCTGAATTCAGGTAATCCACCGGCCTCGGCCTCCCAAAGTGCTGGGATTACAAGTGTGAGCCACCATGCTCGGCCTGATTTCCAGATTTTAAATGTGATACGTTTCCCCACAAGCCCCACATTTTCCAGAAGAGCTAGCTTGACACAAACTAAATTATGCTCATGGATGAAATGTAAAGAATTTATAATCAAGTGGCTTCCTCCCCTCCCTGATGCCCTGCCACTGATCCCTCATGAACATTACTTAGGAAGACCCTTTGCCCCAACTCGTTTTTTAAAAAGTGAAATAACAGAAAGTGAAGAGGTTTTCTGAGTATGTTAGCAACTCTCCACTGTTAAGCAGGTCTTCTCTAGGTTTACAACAGAAATAGCTAAGGAGGCAGAGCTCACACCTACTTTGTCTGTCTTTCTGATACTGAACAAAACCTTTACTCAACTTTGCTGCTTTCTAATGATTCTGTCCTATTTCTACAGTTTTTTTTTTTTTTTTTGGCAAACTCCTCTAGCAAATTATCTGCACAGTTATTGTCACCTCTTAATGTCAAATAACAAATAATTTGGTTTTAGTCTCTATTGAAATATAATTAAGGGCCATTATCTACTCCTGAATAGTCACATTAAAATGCCTCTTCTCAGTCTTTACTGAGAGTTCCCTATTGAGTTTGTTACTGCAAACCACTCTATTAAGGAATGGTTTTTCTTCTCTTTATAATTAAAGAAAATTACATGAACAGTATAGCAACATTAATACAGCTCTAGATAAAAGACAGAAAAAGTCACCCACAATGTCACTACCCATCCAAAAGTAAACATTTTTTTAAAAAGTTTTCGTTTTTGTTGTTGTTGTTTTTGAAATGGAGTTTCATTCTTGTTGCCCAGGCTGGAGTGCAGTGGCGCAATCTCTGCTCACCACAACCTGCGTCTCCCGGGTTCAAGCGATTCTCCTGCCTCAGCCTCCTGAATACCTGGGACTACAGGCATGCGCCAGCACGCCTGGCTAATTTTGTATTTTTAGTAGAGACGGGGTTTCTCCATCTTGGTCTGGCTGGTCTCAAACTCCTGACCTCAAGTGATCCGCCCTCCTCGGCCTCCCAAAGTGCTGGGATTACAGGCATGAGCCACCGTGCCTGGCCAAAGTTATATTTTTAGGACACTAGCAGCTGGGTGCAATGGCTCCGCCCGGCCAGCATGGTAAAACCCTGTCTCTACTTAAAATACAAAAACTTAGGCATGGTGGCGTGCACCTGTAATCCCAGCTACCCAGAAGACTGAGGCAGGAGAATTGCTTGAATCCGGGAAGCAGAGGTGGCAGTGAACCGTGATCGCACCACTGCACTCCAGCCTGGGTAACAGAGTGAGACTCCATCTCAAAAAAAAAAAAAATTATTCACATTTCACCCATGAGCAAAATCTAGTTTGTGTTAAGCTAGCTCTTCTGGAAATGTGAGGCTGGTGGGGAGATATATTATATTTAAAATCCTGAAATCAGTCTGAGCGTGGTGGCTCACACCCAGGTAGGTGGATCATCTGAGGTTAGGAGTTTGAGACCAGCCTGACTAACATGGTGAAACGCTGTCTCTATTAAAAATACAATATTAGACCGGACGTGGTGGCTCACGCCTGTAATCCAGCGCTTTGGGAAGCCAAGGCAGGCGGATCACCTGAGTTCGGGAGTTCGAGACCAGCCTGACCAACATGAAGAAACCTCATCTGTACTAAAAATACAAAAATCAGCCGGGCATGGTGGCACATGCCTGTCATCCTAGCTACTTGGAAAGCTGAAGCAGGAGAATCGCTTGAACCTGAGAGGCGGAGGTTGCGGTGAGCCGTGATCACGCCATTGCACTCTAGCCTGGGCAACAAGAGGGAAACTCCATTATCAAAACAAAAAGGCTGATGTAGTGGCACATGCCTGTAATCCCAGATATTTGGGAGGCTGAGGTAGGAGAATCTCTTGAACCCAGAAGGCAGAGGTTGCAGTGAGCTGAGATCACGCCTTTGCACTCCAGCCTGGGCAATAAGAATGAGACTTCGTCTCAAAATTAAATTAAATTAAATTAAATTTAAATTAAATTAAATTAAATAAATAAAATAAGGGCGGGCGCGGTGGCTCATGCCTGTAATCCCAGCACTTTGGGAGGCCAAGGCAGGCACATCACCTGAGGTCGGAAGTTCGAGACCAGCCTGACCAATATGGAGAAACCCCGTCTCTACTAAAAATACAAAATTAGCCAGGCGTGGTGGTGCATGCCTATAATCCCAGCTACTAGGGAGGCTGAGGCAGGAGAATCACTTGAACCCGGGAGGTGGAGGTTGTGGTGAGCTGAGATCACACCATTGCACTCCAGCCTGGGCAGCAAGAGCAAAACTCCGTCTAAAAAAATTAATAAAATAAATAAATAAAATCCTGAAATCAGTTAAGCCTTAGTGAGGGTGTCTTAGGGCCTCCCCAAATGGGTGTATGTTTTGAGGAAGGAAGAAAGTAGAGAGAACAAAAATGACAAGGGGGCCGGGCACGGGGGCTCATGCCTGTAATCCTAGCATTTTGGGAGGCCGAGACGGGTGGATCACCTGAGGTCAGGAGTTCAAGACCATCCTGGCCAACGTGGTGAAACCCCGTCTCTACTAAAAATACAGAATTTAGCTGGGCATGGTGGCACGCACCTGTAATCCCAGCTACTTGGGAGGCTGAGGTATGAGGATTGCTTGAACCACGGAGGTGGAGGTTGCAGTGACCCGAGATTGCACCATTGCACTCCAGCCTGGGCAACAGAGCAAGACTCTGTCTCAAAACAAAAGCAAGGGAAAATAATGATTAGGTTGATGAACAGAAAGGCCCTTAGGCAAAATTATGCTTTTCCTATGTAGTTCTGGAAGTAATGTCCTCCTCTTAGTTTAGCAGAAAGGATTGCCTCTTACTGGCAGAATTTCTTGCTAGGTAGAAAGGAAAGGTAGAACCAAGCCAGTGGAGATGTATTTTTACAAAGCACTGGATCTTTCCACACTTCTCAGATAACACTATGTAAAGAGTACCTTCTAATACATAGAACACTCTTTATTTAGGCCAAATCAAGGTTTCTGGATACTCTATAGTGGTCAGGCTGGGTAAACGGTTAGGGAGGGAAGGAAAGGGGCTTTTCACATCATATCTGTTGTATCTTTTAAATTTTGTATTATGAACATGTGTCATTTATTGAAACAGTAAGTTGTTACTTTAAAGACTCAATTAAGGCTGAGTAGCAAAATTTAAGATTTAGTTCTTTGGTCAGCATAGCCTCCAGTATTTATTTCTTTTCTTATCCAACTTGTTCATCTGCTTTGTGATTTTGTACTGTGGAGTTTTAGTTTAGGGACCTCTCCCTACAAGTGACATCCCCAAACAGAAGTTATCAAATCTAAGGTAAACAGATCAATTTATGCCTGACATTTCATTTTCTTCCATAAGCTCTGTTTCCCACCAGCAAACAAAACATCTTGTTAAAACAGAGACTGTCCACTTCAAGCTTCAGATGAGAATTACAGTCAGATTCCAGCCCTGCTATTTACAAGCTACGTGACGTTCTGCAGGGCATGCTACCGCTCTGGGATTGGGTTTCCTCATGTGGGACTGCAGAAGGTGCACTCAATTTACTAGATAGAGGTCAAAGGATGTACTTCAACTTCTGGCTCTGCCACTTTGTTGTTGTGCGACCTTGGACATGCTGCTTGGCCTGTAAGCTTCCGTTTCTGTAAAATAGGGATAACACTTCCTTCCAGGGAGGTTTTGAAAGTGGGATGAGGGATCTAAGATGCCTAGGACACATGAGTGCTTAAGCCATGTTAGTGTCTCCTCCTTTCTCTTCACCTGTTTCTTTCCGGGTTGTTTTTGTTTGTTTGCTTTTACTTTATAAAATAAGAACAGTGAACTACCTATTATGCAGATCTCCTGCCTTTCATAGTGCTTTCTAAACTGTGAAGCAGAAAGCAGAATGTGTGGTTGTTTGGGCACCAGGAGGACAAAGGGCCCCAGGCTTTGAATTTCTCTGACCTCTCTAAATTGTGTTTGAATTCCAGAGAAGAGCTCTGTTTTTCTAGGTGGGAATTAGGCAAGCTTTTCCTGGAGCTCACCCCAGTCAGCACCCTGAGGGCTGAGGGCTGAGGGCTTCCCTTCTGCAAGACTTCCCTGTCTTTGTGAGGCTTAGCATCACAAAGCCACCTGGAGAGTCATGGGTAGGTATTGTTCTTCAGAGACACCTGGATGCTGCCTCACTCCCTGAGAGGGAGGGAAAGCTGCTCTGGCCTTTGAAACATTGTATTGAAAACTCACACACAGAAGCCAAAACTGACAAGGATGATAAGCCAATAATAATAATAATAATGAACTATACCTGTTCTTCACCTACTGTGCTCTGAGAGAGGTCAGAATGCCTTTAGGCCAGTACTTTGATTTTTTTTTTTTTTCTTTTTTCTTTTTTGAGATGAAGTTTCAAAAAAACTCTGTCACCCAGGCTGGAGTGCAATGGCATGATTTCGGCTCACTGCAACCTCCGCCTCCCAGGTTCAAGTGATTCTCCCACCTCAGCCTCCAGAGTAGCTGGGACTACAAGCACACGCCACCATGCCTGGCTAATTTTTTGTGTTTTTCATAGAGATGGGGTTTCACCTTGTTGGCCAGGCTGGTCTCGAACTCCTGACCTCAGGTGATGCACCTGGTCTTCCAGAGTGCTAGGATTACAGGCACGAACCACAGTGCCTGACTAGGTAGAAGTTTAGAAGAGTTCATTAAGACTCTGCCACTTGGTGGATTTGTAACCTGTATTAAACATTAACCCCCTCTGGGCCTGAGTTTCTCTATCTTAAGATGAGGAAAATTAGTGAAATAATACCTAACACACTTCTTAGCTCCAACTAACTTTGCTAAGCCAGATGCTTACAAATTGAAATTTTTTTATGTCAACCCTGTCTTATTGCTTGGACAAAGTGGGAGAGAAGAAGGGTCTTAGTTTTTATACCGCAACCAGCATGTATCAGGCATTATATGAGGGACTTTATGTACACTAACCTATACACTGACTTCTATCACAGTATTGCTTTGTTAATTTGACAAATGATCTTCAAAAAGGGTGGGCACTTGTGCCAAGGGTACTATCACAAGGTTCTCTAATTTAAATCTTATCAAGGAAACAAGTAATCAAAAGACAGAAATGGGAGGCAGAATTGGTACATAATTTTAAAAAATTTGCATTGGTGTGATACTGTACTAGACACTGGAAATAAGGTAATCACAGTTAACCTACTAAACAGATATATTACTTGATAGCAATAGAGAGTACATAATATGTCTAAATCAAGTATCCTGTATAAATCACAGGTCTGCTATTTCTCAGCACATTATTTGTTTCCTTCCTTCTCTACTTAAAAACATTATACACATAATTCATAAATCATTCTCATTATAAAAGAGTCAACAACATAGAGCAAAGATTTAGGGGTCATCCTCTACTCAGCTTTCCTTTCAGCCCCCAGCCCCTTACCTCATTCTCCCACCACCCAATCCCCTTAACAAAGAACCACAATGATGTATATTCCAAGTCATTTTCAAGTTAAATTTCATTATTGCTATCCTTACGTTTTCCTTTAAGGAAAAAGAAACTCTGGGCTGGGTGCAGTGGCTCACGCCTATAATCCCAACACTTTGGGAGGCCGAGGCGGCCAGATCACAAGGTCAAGAGATCAAGACCATCCTGGCCAACATAGTGAAGCCCCGTCTCTACTAAAAATACAAAAATTAGCTGGGCATGGTGGTGCATGCTGTAGTCCCAGTTACTCAGGAGGCTGACGCAGGAGAATTGCTTGAACCCAGGAGGGAAGTCAGGAGATCTTGACACTGCATTCCAGCCTGGCAACACAGCAAGACAACGTCTCAAAAAAAAGAAAAAAGAAAAACTCTGAAAAGGGTAAGGAAAAAGTGGGATTCAGTAACCTACAAAGCATTTTAGGCAGGACACTTTTCAGAATGCAGTTGGCAGAACTGGAAGTTGAACTGAGTGTGGTTTCCAGTACAGGGCATCTGGCCACCTTCACCTCAGTCAATACTGCTGATCGACTCTCTCTGGCTCTGGCTGGCGTGCCAGAGACAGCCAAACACAGGAGACATGACAAATTACTAGCATCTTTTGCTTTTTTTTTTTTTTTTTTTTTTGTGGAGAACAGGGTCTTGCTGTATCACCCAGCTTGATCTCGAACTCCTGGGCTGAAGCTGTTCTCCTGCCTCTGACTACCTAAGTGCTGGGGTTACAGGTGTAAGCCACTGCACTCTACCTTTATTTTTATTCCATATATTCATCAGTCCCCTTGTGCCCTGATAATGGCTAGAAATAGGAGTTTCTCTTACACACAGTACCAGGGACACGCTTTCTTTCCTTCTCTTTCCTTTCTAAAGGACAATGTCAAGGACATGTCCAGGACAGGTCAGAGAATGTTATATCAGAAATACTGCTGCTATATTTACCCCCACTTGCCTTTCAAGCAAAGCAATTTATATAATTCAAAACAAAACAAAACAAAAAACAGCAGAGGCAAACTGTCCTGGGTATCTTCAGAGAAGAAAAACATTGAATTTTAAAGCTGTGTATTTTACTTTGCAATAAATTTTTCTGGGGGCTAAAGATCCTTTTTCTCTTTGTTTTTACTTTTTAAAATTATCTGAGGAGAGAGTTAAAGAGATGTATCAGCTGGGTGCAGTGGCTCATGCCTGTAATCCCAGCATTTTGGGAGGCCAAGGCGGGCGGCAGGGGGGTGGGGATCACCTGAGGTCAGGAGTTCAAGACCAGCCTGGCCAACATGGTGAAACCGCATCTCTACAAAAATACAAAAATTAGCCAGGCATGATGGCGGGTGCCTGTAATCCCAGCTACTCAGGTGGCTGAGGTGGGAGAATCACTTGAACCCGGGAGGCAGAGGTTGCAGTGAGCCAAGATCGTGCCACTGCACTCCAGCCTGGGCAACAGAGCAAGACTCTGTCTCAAAAAAAAAAAAAAAAACAAAGGCCGGGCACTTTGGGAGGCCGAGGCGGGCGGATCACGAGGTCAGGAGATCGAGACCATCCTGGCTAACCTGGTGAAACCCCATTTCTACTAAAAATACAAAAAAATTAGCTGGGCGTGGTGGCGGGCACCTGTAGTCCCAGCTATTTGGGAGGCTGAGGCAGGAGAATGGTGTGAACCCGGGAGGCAGAGCTTACAGTGAGCTGAGATCGCGCCACTGCACCCCAGCCTGGGTGACGGAGTGAGACTCCGTCTCAAAAAATAATAATAATAAATTAAAACAAAACAAACAAAACTGTAACCCCAGTCAGCACATAAGAGTCCCAAATGTTAGATAGAGAATGCTGAGAGAATTAGGAGAGTGTTAGGGGAAGCTTTAAAGGAGACAGTGGTATTTGAGACAGGAGGGGACAAGAAGACACTCCGGATAGAATAAAGAAAGGTAAAGAAGAACAAACGTTCAAGATGTGCTTAGGGAACAATGACTACACCAATCTGACACATGTCAAGGAACAATGGGTAATAAGTTGGGCTCACATTTGGAGAGGCTAAAAAGTCTGTACTTAATTCCATAGATAATGGAGTGTCTGATATTTTCATTGAGAAATGACATGATTAAAGTAGTGCTTTAGGGCAATTAATACGGCAGCTGCCCTGGTGGTGGGGACGGATTGGAGGGCTAAAAGCTCTAGGTGCTTCAGTGAGGGTGATAGAGCATAACAAAGTCTTCCTACCTCTGCATCAAATGCTGCTCAAGGGAGAACTTCCCACCTAGCACTTACATATTCAATATTTATACTTAACCAATTACGTTTTTAGTTGGTCTTCTTTCTTTTCCAAGCCTGACTCGTGACTCCTGTGATATTAGAGAGTGAGCTGCCTGAGAATGGGCCCTTAATTGTTCTTTTCCTCTTCCTCCCTTTGTAACAGAGGCCCAAATTCCCTCCACACTGTGTCCAGCCTAGTGGTGAACCTCACTCAGGAGGAACAAACTGACACACAACTTCTGGGTGGGTCCAGCCTACACTTTCCTTCTGCTTTGGTTTCAGGCATTTTTGACAACATCTAAAACATCCAATTAATTCAGAGGGTTAAAAAAAGGGATTAATTGGCAGGAAGGTGGGGATGAAGAGGTGTGTCTGTGTCATAATGAAAGATAGATTTGAGTGATGGTCCTTTAAAAAAACTGTATGACATTCGTTGAGAAGTTATTGTATGTCAAGCATCTTGTAATTCAAATGTATTATCTCATTCATCTAGTTGACAAGCCTATGAGATAGTTTCTATTATTTTACAAATGAGAAAAGTGATGCAAAGAGAAGTTAAATAATTTGTTAATTATTAATAGCAAGTGACAGAGTCAAGATTTGAATTATGTCTCTTTGCTGTCAAAAGTTCATTATTTTGGCCAGGTGCGGTGACTCATGCCTATAATCTCAGCACTTTGGGAAGCGGAGGCGGGAAGATTACATGAGATCGGGAGTTGGAGACCAGCCTGGCCAACATGATGAAACCCCATCTCTGCTAAAAATACAAAAACTAGCTGGGCATGGTGGCATGTGCCTGTAGTCCCAGCTACTCTGGAGGATGAAGCAGGAGAATCGCTTGAACTCGGGAGGCAGACGTTGCAGTGAGCCAAGATCGAGCCACTGCACTCCAGCCTGGATGACAGAGTGAGACTCCGTCTCAAAAAAAAAAAAAAAAAGTCCATTATTTTAACCACTGTAGACTACTGATTCTACATTAGGGACCTAGATATCAAGGCCAGTGTATCTTCAATTCTTTAATCCATACCCTTCTGAGATGCAACAGTACTATTGCCTGAGTGGTTGTTGAAGGAGTTTATTTTTTTGGTTTAAGACATTGTTCCCAGAGATTAAATTGCAGATCCCTAACCTTCTCAATACTAAGTAGCTTCTAGGAGTGGATCTCAAAGCTTCGAAAGATTTTAGCCTGCCAGACAAATATCATTAATTAATTAATCCTTTTTCCCTTAAGACAGCCAGGTGTTCCACACTACCTTGATGGGTTTCTGGACAAAAAAAAAAAAACCAAAGGAATTTGGGTAGCATAAATATAATTAATCATTTCTATTAGGCTTCTTTGAAAAGGAGAAAACAACTCTGACACCTTCATTAACACTTCCATGGAGCCTCCAGGATAGTGGTACTAGGTCAGGACTCACATTAGAAATCCCTGTTCTGGGGACGGGCGCGGTGGCTCAAGCCTGTAATCCCAGCACTTTGGGAGGCCGAGATGGGTGGATCATGAGGTCAGGAGATCGAGACTATCCTGGCTAACACGGTGAAACCCCGTCTCTACTAAAAAAATACAAAAAACTAGCCGGGCGAGGTGGCGGGTGCCTGTAGTCCCACCTACTTGGGAGGCTGAGGCAGGAGAATGGCGTGAACTCGGGAGGCGGAGCTTGCAGTGAGCTGAGATCTGGCCACTGCACTCCAAGCCTGGGCGACAGAGCGAGACT
>NW_012106919.1:2242522-2244426 GCF_000951045.1 Mandrillus leucophaeus
TTTTTTTTTTTTTTTTTTTAACATATTCTATCTCATATGTAACAATCCAAGAAATATTAATAGCTATGAACTAGAATATGTTTAAAAAAACACTTCGGCTGGTAGCTCATGCCTGTAATCCCAGCACTTTGGGAGGCCAAGGTGGGTGGATCATGAGATCAGGAGTTCCAGACAAGCATGGCCATCCATGAACCCCGTTTCTACTAAAATACAAAAATTAACTGGGCATGACATTGGGTGCCTGTACTCCCAGCTACTTGGGAGGCTGAGATGAGAGAATCACTTGAACCTGGGAGATGGTGGCTGCAGTGAGCTGAGATCGCACCATTGGACTCCAGCCTGGACGACAAAGCGAGACTCTGTCTCAACAAAAAAAAAAAAAAAAAAAGAAAGAAAGAAAAGGAAAGAAAAGAAAAGCAAACACAGGCTGGGCATGGTAGCTCATGCCTTTGGGAGGCTAAGGCAGGTGGATCACCTGAGTTCGGGAGTTGGAGACCAGCCTGGCCAACATAATGAAATCCCATTTCTACTAAAAATACAAAAATTAGCTGGGCGTGGTAGCGTGCACCTGTAATCTCAGCTACTCGGGAGGCTGATGCAGGAGAATCACTTGAACCCAGGAGGCAGAGGTTGCAGTGACTGGTGATCATGCCACTGCACTCCAGCCTCGGTGACTGAGGGAGACTCCCTCTCAAAAAAAAAAAAAAAAAAAAGGATTTAATAAACAAATGAGAAGTGATAGGAGATTTTAGCAGATAATTCTGTTCTGCTATGGTGGAGCCCAGCCTTAGGACATGAGACACTACTCTATAAGCCTAGGACCCTGACTCTGGCTGTGGATGCTTCTGAACAGTGCTAAGTGGAAGCCCATGAAAGAACAGACTGTACTCAAGGCCTGTGGAAGAAAAGATGTTACAAGCCATCCCTCCAGTTTCCTGGACAAGCTCTAAGTCCCTGCCCAGAAACCAAAAGGTAAGTAAGTATAAGTGGGCCAAATGCAAGGATTCCAGGTTTTCAGTCTTTACCACTGACCAACAAAATGACCTTTTTTTTTTTTTTTTGAGACGGAGTCTCACTCTGTCACCCAGGCTGGAGTGCAGTGGCGCGATCTTGGCGCAATCACGGCTCACTGCAACCTCTGCCTCCCAGGTTCAAGCAATCTTGTGCCTCAGCCTCTGGAGTAGCTGGGATTAACAGGCGTCTGCCATCACGCCCGGTTAATTTTTGTATTTTTAGTAGAAACGGGGTTCTTTTCTTTTTTTGAGATGGAGTCCAGCTCTGTCACCAGGCTGGAGTGCAGTGGTACCATCTTGGATCACTGCAACCTCTGCCTCCCTGGTTCAAGCGATTCTCTTGCCCCAGCCTCCTGAGTAACTGGGACTACAGGCACACCATGACGCCCAGATAATTTTTATATTTTTAGTAGAGACGGGGTTTCACCATGTTGGCCAGGATCTCATGACCTCGTGATCCACCCACCTCAGCCTCCCAAAGTGCTGGGATTACAGGTGTGAGCCACTGTGCCTGGCTAAAACCACCTTTGACATCTGGCCTGACCTCTCTGTTTCTTCTTCTTCCTTTTTTGTTAAATGAGTAGTCAAATCAACAATAATAGGGCGAGGCGTGGTGGCTTATGCCTGTAATCCCAGCACTCTGGGAGGCCGAGGCGGACAGATCACCTGAGGTCAGGAGTTCGAGATCAGCCTGGCCAACATGGTGAAACCTCATCTTTACTAAAAATACAAAAATTAGCTGGGCATGGTGGCACATGCCTGTAATTCCAGGTACTCGGGAGGCTAAGTCAGGAGAATCGCTTGAACCTAGAAGGCGGAGGCTGCAGTGAGCCAAGATTGCGCCTCTGCACTCCAGCCTGGGTGACAGAGCAAGACCTTGTCTCAAAAAAA
>NW_012106919.1:2248746-2249861 GCF_000951045.1 Mandrillus leucophaeus
AAAAAAAAAAAAAAAAATTATTTTATAAATCATTTCATAAATTAGAAACTGAGGCCAGGTGCGGTGGCTTATGCTTGTAATCCCAACACCTTGGGAGGCCGAGGTGGGTGGATCACAAGGTCAGGAGTTCAAGACCAGCCTGACTAAACTATTTTTAGTTTCTACTAAAAATACAAAAACTAGCTGGGTGTGATATCACGCGCACCTGTAGTCCCAGCTACTCGGAAAAAGAAAAAGAAAAAGGAGAAAAAGAAAAGAAAACTGAGGCACAGAGAGATTCAATACCTTGCCCAAGAATGCCCACGTAGTCGTGTACAAGACTGAGTCAGACTGTGTGACTCCAAGGTGAGTAACCTATGCCAGTTACTGGGCATGGGCTGGAAGGGTTTGTAAAGGAAGCTGAAGACCATTCTCACCCTGCCCTGGGGGAATCATGGAATGGTGCTGAATAGAAAAGGCAAATTTAGGCTGTTCTAGGTTTCCCCTTCCAGAAATGACGTTGGCCTAAAACCATAGTCTTCAAATGTTTTTGCTCTTATATTTTATAAGAGATTTGAAAAACCACGTACCCCCTTGTATGTTTTAAAGCTAGCAACTAACATCTTTCATTGTAAGTTTAAAGAGTTGTAAGAGAATTACTGGCTTTTTGTGATTAATATAATAAAACTATGAAAGCACCCTGTTTTGTTTTGTTTTTTTGGAGAAGGAGTCTCACTCTGTTGCCCAGGCTGGAGTGCAATGGCATGATCTCAGCTCACTGCAACCTCCACCTCCCGGGTTCAAGCGATTCTCCTGCCTCAGCTTCCCAGCTAATTTTTGTATTTTTAGTAGAGACGGGGTTTCACCCAGCTGGCCAGGCTGGTCTTGAATTCCTGACCTCAGGCGATCTGCCCGCCTGGACCTCCCAAAGAGCTGGGATTACAGGCGTGAGTCCCTGAGCCCAGCCGAAAGCACTCTTTTAAAGGAATTTACAGGAATATAAATATAGTATTTCGATATTACCATCAATTTAGAAAATTCATGACCACACTCTTTTTTTTTTTTTTTTGAGACGGAGTCTCGCTCTGTCGCCCAGGCTGGAGTGCAGTGGCCGGATCTCAGCTCACTGCAAGCTC
>NW_012106919.1:2250291-2264791 GCF_000951045.1 Mandrillus leucophaeus
AGTCTTGCTCTGTTGCCCAGGCTGGAGTGCAATGGCACAGTCTCGGCTCACCGCAACCTCCGCCTCCCAGGTTCAAGCGATTCTCCTGTCTCAGCTTCCTGAGTAGCTAGGATTACAGGCATGCGCCACCACGCCCGGCTAATTTTGTATTTTTAGTAGAGACGAGGTTTCTCCACGTTGATCAGGCTGGTCTCGAACTTCTGATCTCAGGTGATCCACCCGCCTCGGCCTCCCAAAGTGCTGGGATTACAGGCGTGAACCACCACGCCCAGCCAATTTTTATCTTTATTTATATTTTTTGAGACAAGGTCTTGCTCTGTTGTCCAGGCTAGAGAGTGGCACATCACAGCTCACTGCAGTCTCGAACTTCTGGGCATCCTCCCGCCTCTCATGACTATACTATTTAACTTTACATTATTTCTTTTTTATTTTTGGAAATCATATTTTGAATCCATTTCTATGTAATCTTGTACTAATATAATTCAGTGATTAAAAACATTTTATGGCCAGGCACAGTGACTCATGCCTGTAATCCCAACACTTTGAGAGGCTGAGGCAGGCAAACCACCTGAGGTCAGGAGTTCGAGACCAACCTGACCAACATGGAGAAACCCCATCTCTACTAAAAATACAAAATTAGCCGGGCTTGGTGGCGCATGCCTGTAATCCCAGCTACTCAGGAGGCTGAGACAGGAGAATGGCTTGAACGCGGAAGATGGAGGTTGTGGTAAGCGAAGATCACAGCTGCACTCCAGCCTGGGCAACAACAGTGAAACTCCGTCTAAAAAAAAAAATTTTTTTTATTGATTCCCTCTTAAATATATTCTTCTGCAACAAAAATATATAAATTGAAATTGATTTTTTTAAATCTCCAGTGGCCATAAAGCTCAAATTGTTTTAAAAAATTGGACAGGTGCAGTAGCTCACACCTATAATCCTAGCACTTTGGGAGGCCGAGGCAGGCGAATCAGGAGGTCAGGGGTTTGAGACCAGCATGACCAACATGGTGAAACCCCATCTTTACTAAAAAATACAAAAATTAGCCAGGTGTGGTGGCACACATCTGTAGTCCCAGCTACTCAGGAGGCTTGAACCTGGGAGGTGGAGGTTGCAGTGAGCCGAGATTGCACCATTGCAATCTTTTCAAAAAAAGAAAAATTACTGTAACTAGTAGTATTTATCAAAACAACAGATATTACCAGTTTTTATATTAGTAAATAATGTTTTTTCTTTCTTTTTTGTTTTTTTGAGACAGAGTCTTGCTCTGTTGCCCAGGCTGGAGTGCAGTGGCATAATTCCGGCTCACTGCAACCTCTGCCTCCTGGGTTCAAGTGATTCTCCTGCCTCAGCCTCACGAGTAGCTGGGACTACAGGCATGCGTTACCACACCAGGCTAATTTTTGTGTTTTTAGTGGAGACGGGGTTTCAGCGTGTTGTGCAGGATGGTTTGGATCTCTTGACTTCGTGATCCGCCCACCTCAGCCTCCCAAAGGGCTGGGATTACAGGCGTGAGCCACTGTGCCCAGCCCAATGTTTTCTTAAGAGGTAAAATTTTATTGGAAATTTGTCTCTTAAGGAGATAAAAGTGGGGAGGTTCTTAATGATTCCTTGATTAAAATAATTGTCCATGGCCAAGCACGGTGGCTAATGCCTGTAATCCCAGCACTTTGGAAGGCCAAGGCAAGAGGATCCCCTGAACCCAGAGGTTTGAGGCCAGCCTGCGCAACATAGTGAGACCCTGTTTCTACAAAAACAACAACAGCAACAACAACAAAAAGAAATTAGCTGGGCATGGTGGCATGCACCTGTGGTCCCAGCTACTCAGGAAGCTAAGGTGAGAGGATCACTTGAGTCTGGAAGGTCAAGACTACAGTGAGCCACGTTTGTGCCACTGTGCATCAGCATGGGCAACAGAGTAAGACCCTGTCTCAGAAAAGAAAAAAATTGGTTGGGCACGGTGGCTCATGCCTGTAGCCCCAGAACACTGAGAGGCCGAGGTGGGTGGATCACGAGGTCAAGAGTTCGAGACCAGCCTGGCCAACATGGTGAAACCCCATCTCTAAAAATACAAAAATTAGCTGGGTGTGGTGGCACGTGCCTGTAATCCCAGCTACTCGAGAGGCTGAGGCAGGAGAATTGCTTGAGCCTGGGAGGCAGAGGTTGTAATGAGCCAAGATAGTGTCATTGCACTGCAGCCTGGGTGGCAGACAGAGTAAGACCCTGTCTCAGAAAAGAAAAAAATTGGTTGGGCACGGTGGCTCATGCCTGTAGCCCCAGAACACTGAGAGGCCGAGGTGGGCAGATCACTTGAGGTCAAGAGTTTGAGACCATCCTGGCCAACATGGTGAAACCACGTCTCTACGAAAAATACAACAATTAGATGGGCTTGGTGGCAGGCGCCTATAGTCCCAGCTCAGAAGGCTGAGGCACGAGAATCACTTGAACCCAGGAGGCGGAGGTTGCAGTGAGCTGAGGTCATGCCACTGCACTGCAGCCTAAGCAATAGAGCGAGACTCAGTCTCATAAAAAAAAAAAAAAATTTGGAATTCTCCCTTTGATACCTTACACGTTTTTTTCACCCCAGAGTAATGCATCATTTGTCAGGATTAGGGAAGAGTAAGAGATAAACATTTTTTGATAAAGTGAGAAGAGGGCAATTGAGAAAATGAGATGGGAAAAGAAAATCAGGGCTGCAGATGTCCTCTGGGGTGCATCAAATTGAGGATCTAGAAATTGATTTATTTGAAACTAACCACTGCCCTGTACCCCTTGGAAAGTATTTACAGACCTACCCTAACCACTACTGGCAGCCCTGATGATCTCCATGTTAACTGTGTTTCTCCCAGCCACACCTGCCCAGAGGGAGAAAGTGGGTCATGGTAGCAGTAACCAAGTAGTGCTCTTTGTTCCTTACCCCACCAGATTTACACAACCTAAAACCCTCTCAGTGATCTTCTGAGTCCTTCTGGAGTCTCTAGGGTGGATTTCATATGCTCACTAATTGGTCTTCTTGGCCTTTTTGTGGTTTCTGCTCATTTCATTCATCTTCGATAGCCTGGCACAGTAGAATGGCTAGCCTCTTAGCTGCCAGAGCCAAACAGACTGTTCCATATGAGAAAACCAAACTCTGGACTCCTGGGGCTTTTCTGGTGTGGTGGTGACCTTCCAGAGGGAAATCTACCCCTACTCCTATCCAGTATTCTTCCCTGCCATGAGGGGATTTAGAAGGGAAAGCACTCCCTGCTGACAGTTCTTACAGGGGTTTGTGAAACAAATAATCCCATTTGGTCACCCTTTTGGTTGAGAAGTAGTGATAAATGCTCAAAGTGGTCTGAAGTGCCAGGTGCTATAAAAGAACAGAGAGGGGCCTCTCATCCAGGACCGCACTTTATATTTCAGCATTACCCACTATTTTTTCATGCCCCACGACTCAAAAGATTCCCTCTCAAGCCTTTGCTCTTTGGTCTCCTTGATGAACTCACATTCACCCTTCAAATCTCAGTTCACTCCCTTCTTTCAGGATGTTCCCATTCCTCTAATGCCCTTGAGAGTTTTCTGCTATCTCCATGCTTTTACTACATTTTGTTTTATTTGCTCTTACTATATATTTGCTTGTTAGTCTTTGTATCCAGTCAGACTATGGACTCCCGAGGGTACTGGGACTCAGGAGACACCACCTTTAAGTATGACTGTAGGATACCAAAATATGCCACCCCAAAACATGCCTTTTTGGCATATTGATTATTTCCAGCTGGTTATTTTGAGAAATTGCAGACATAGCAGTAGCTTTGGAAAGTTACTCTTGCAAGAGAAATGTGCAGTTGACCCTTGAACAACATGGGTTTGAACTGCACAGGTCCACTTATGCTCAGATTTTTTCTTTTTTTTTGAGATAGAGTCTCATTCTGTCACCCAGGCTGGAGTGCAGTGGCATGATCTTGGCTCACCGCAACCTCCGCCTCTTGGGTTCAAGCGATTCTCCTGCCTCAGCCTCCTGAGTAGCTGGGATTACAGGCATGCGCCACCATGCCCAGCTAATTTTGTATTTTTAGTAGAGACAGGGCTTCTCCATGTTGGTCAGGCTGCTCTTGAACTCCTGACCTCAGGTGATCCACCCACCTCGGCCTCCCAAAGTGCTGGGATTACAGGCATGTGCCACGATGCCCAGCTAATTTTGTATTTTCAGTAGAGGTGGGGTTTTGCCATGTTGGCCAGGCTGGTCTTGAACTCCTGACCTCAGGTGATTCGCCCTTCTTGACTTCCCAAAGTGCTAGGATTACAGGTGTGAGCCATGACACCCGGCCTAGAAATATCTTTTAAATTAAGAAAAAGTTGGGCCGGGCACGGTGGCTCACGCCTGTAATCCCAGCACTTTGGGAGACCAAGGCAGGTGGATCATGAGGTCAGCAGATTGAGACCATCCTGGCTAACACGGTGAAACCCCTTCTCTACTAAAAAAGAAAAATACAAAAAATTAGCCGGGCATGGTGGCGGGCACCTGTAGTCCCAGCTACTTGGGAGGCTGAGTCAGGAGAATGGCGTGAACCCGGGAGGTGGAGCTTGCAGTAAGCCGAGATCATGCCACTGCACTCCAGCCTAGGCGACAGAGCAAGACTCCATCTCAAAAAAAAAAGTTGAGTGTGTCATAAATGCATAAAATATATGTAGATACTAGTGTACTTTATTATTTACTGCCATAAAAGATACATAAATTCGTTACAAAAAGTTAAAATTTATCAGAGGCCAGGCACGGTGTCTCACACCTATAATCTTGGCACTTTGGGAGGCCAAGGCAGGTGGATCACCTGAGGTCAGGAGTTTGGGACCAGCCTGGACAACATGGTGAAACCCTAAAAATACAAAAAATTAGCCAGGCGTGGTGGCACACGCCTGTAATCCCAGCTACTTGGGAGGCTGAGGCAGGAGAATTGCTTGAACCCAGAAGGTAGAGATTGCAGTGAGTCGAGATCACGCCATTGCACTCCAGCCTGGGCGACAGAGCAAGACTATCTCAAAAAAAAATTTTTTTAAATAAAAACTTACACATAAATACACTTAAAAACACTTGCATCATTCACAGTGGAAATAAATGCAAACAAACGTAAGGATGCAGTATTAAATCACAACTGCATACAATTAACTGTAGTAGGCTGGGCACAGTGCCTCACACCTATAATCCCAGCACTTTGGGAGGCTGACGTGGGCAGATCAATTGACGTCAGGAGTTCGAGACCAGCCTGGCCAACATGATGAAACGCCCATCTCTACTAAAGATACAAAAAACAATGAGCCGGGCATGGTGGTGCATGCCTGTAATCCCAGTTACTCAGGAGGCTGAGGCAGGAGAATTGCTTGAATCCAGGAGGCGGAGGTTGCAGTGAGCCAAGATTGCAAACATTGCACTTCAGCCTGGGCAACAAGAGTGAAACTCTGTCTCAAAAAAAAAAAAAAAAAAGTGATCTCTTAGTTCTCACGTAGTTTTCATCATGTTTAGTTATACCATAAACCTTGAATAACATCTTGGGATCATATGAAGTGCCACTAGTGACGCTGGAAGTGCTCCCAAGAAGCACAGAATAGTTATGTCATTACAAGAAAAAGTTGAATTGCTTGATTTTTCCATATTTTGAGGCGTGCAGCTTGTAGTTGTCTGCCATTTCAAGATAAATGAATCCAGCATAAGAACCATTAAAAAAAAAAAAAAGAAGAAAGGAAATTTGTGAACTGTCACTGCAGCTACACCAGCAGTCACGAAAACCTTGCACTTTTTGCAAACTACCTTTATATCTTGTACTGAAAATGCAACTTTTATATTGGTGCGGTAATGCTATAAGAAATACCTATATACTCTAATATGATTACAGAAAAAGCAAAGTCATTATATGACAACTTGAAGCAAAAAGAAGGTAAAATCTAAAGGGAGAGAATTTAATGCTAGCAAAGGATTGTTTGGTAATTTTAGAAAGAGGTTTGGGTTTAAAAATGTCAAGATAACAAGAGAATTAGCTTCTGTCAACTAAGAGGCAGCAGATGATTTTCCAGACGTTATGAAAATCATTGAGGAAAAGGGATATCTACCTGAATAGGTTTTTAATGCAGATGAAAGTGCTTGATTCTGGGGAAAAAATGACGCAAAAGACATTTATTAGTAAGGAAGAGAAGTGAGCACCAGGATTTAAGGCAGGAAGCGATAGGCTATCTCTTCTGTTTGTACAAATGCAGTCAGGTTTAGATTAAGACTGCCCTTATCTGTAAAGCTGCTAACCCTCAAGCTTTGCAGGGAAAAGATAATACCAGCTGCCAGTCTTTTAGTTGTGGAACAAGAAGGCCTGGATAATGAGAATCCTTTTTTCTGGATTGGTTCCACTGATGCTTTGTCCCTGAAGTCAGGAAGTACCTTGCCAGTAAGGGACTGCCTTTTAAAGTTCTTTTGATACTGGACAATGCCCCTGGCCACCCAGAACCCCATGAGTTCAACACCGAAGGTGTCAGAGTGGTCTGTTGCCCCCAAATATGTCTCTAATTCAGCCTCTAGATGTAGGGTTCATAAGGACCTTTAAGGCCCATTACATATGGAAAGGATTGTCAACAGTATGGAAGATAACTCTGATAGAGAGGAACATCATGACAGTCTGGAAGTATTACACCATTGAAGACATCATCATTGTTATAGAAAAAGCTATGAAAGCCATCAAGTCCAAAACAATAAATTCCTGCTGGAGAAAACTGTGTCCAGATGTTGTGCATGACTTGTCAGGATATATGACAGAAGCAATCAAGGAAATAATGAAAGAGATTGTGGATGTGGCAAAAAAAGGTGGGAGATAAAGGGTTTCAAGATACAGATCTTGGAGAAATTCAAAAGCTAATATACACCACACCTGAGGAATTAACAGAAGATGACTTGATGGAGATAAGTGCTTCCAAACCAGAACCAGATGAAGAGGAAGAAAATGTAGAAGCAATAGTTCCAGAAAACAAATTGACATTAGACAATCTGGCAGAAGGGTTCTGATTATTCAAGGCTGCTTTTGACTTCTTTTACAACATGAGCCCTTCTGTGATATGGACGCTAAAACTAAAGAAGGATTGGTACCATATATGGAGGCTGGGAAGTCCCAAGATCAAGCTGCCAACAGATTTGGAGCCCAAAGAGGGCTGGTTCTTAATAAATGATGCTTTCTAAATGTGTCTCACAGCCTCCCTCCAGCCTCTTTTTTTTTTTTTTTTTTTTTTTTGAGACGGAGTCTTGCTCTGACGCCCAGGCTGGAGTGCAGTGTCGCGATCTCAGCTCACTGCAACCTCTGCCTCCTATATTCAAGCGATTCTTTTGCCTCAGCCTCCTGAACACCTGGGACTACAGGCGTGCGCCACCACGCCCAGTTAATTTTTAAATATTTTTCGTAGAGACGTGGTTTCACCATTTTGCCAGGCTGGTCTAGAATTCCTGACCCAAAGTGATCTGCCTGCCTCAGCCTCCCAAAGTGCTGGGATTACAGGCATGATCCACCACACCTGGCCCTCCAGTCTCTTTTACAAGGGCACTAATCCCATTCATGAGGGCTGTAGCCTTCTGACCTAATCGATTCCTAAAGTCCCCATCTCTTAATTGGTATCACATCAGGGCCTAAATTCCAACGGATGAATTTGCGGGGACATCAACATTCAGATCATAGCAGCACTTTTGTCTGTCTTGTTATCTTCTGCTGCATAAACAGAAGGGAGTAGTGCTCTTTAAATCAGCCCAAGCGCCTCTGGGTATCTTGAAGATAACCAGCTCTTTCCACAAGCCTTGGTGACTCTGGAGGTTCTCAGATCTGGAGGGTGCTGAGGAGGAGAGAGGTCAGAAGCCTCTGCGCATGAGTTATTGGACACAGCCAAGGTCAGAAGAATTCTTGATTTTTAAGTAGGTAGAGTATCTATCTCTGCTGGAGGGGAAAGGAGGGGCCTTCTGTGATTCTTCTGCCAGTTGAGATGAAAGAAACAGTCAATGGAGAACCAGCCTATTATCTGAGCTTAGCCCTCTCCAAACAATGCTCTTGTTGATACATTCTCAGCTCCTTTTCCAAGGGGAGGGAACAGCTGTAGGCTGATCTATGAAATCTTCTGGCCTGGAATTGGAAGGATCTGACCTGACTCTTCTGGGGGAGGCCATTGTATCAGGATTTTATCCAAGCAAGCCCCTGACTCAGATCTATATATTCTATTTCACTGCATTTGTGCACAGCAGTGCTGCTCAAAATGTGGTCAGTCCTCCACTGGCATCATTAAAATACCCAAATTCTTGGGCCCCACTGCAGACCTACTAAATAGGAATTCCTGGATAAGGCACAGGAAGCTGTGTTTTAACAAGCTCTCCAGGTGATTTTTATGTTATGCTAAACTATGAAAAGTACTGCTATGTGGGATTCTCTCTCTCACACACACATACACATACACGCACACCACACAGCTACCTAAAACTCCTGCAGCTGCTAATGCCACTTGGTCATTTTCCTGTGGTTTTCCTCAGCGGGGCCCTGGGATTTGTTTTTCTCCACTGTGGACCTTGTTCATTTCCTGCTGCTTCCAAGAGGTTGGGAGGGGGAAGGGGTTAGCTAAGGCAGTGGAGCTTTCAAGAATGAAAAGGAAAAAGCTTAGTGACAGTGTTCCTTTGTGAAGAATTCAGCTTTATGTTGATGGAGCTGCAAGTCATTAGCAACCCAGGCATACGGCCTGAGTTGACCGGGTCATTCTCCAGGGCCAGATCGCCCTCTGCTGCCAACTGAAAAATAACACTCTGGGGCTCGAACTGCCAAGGAGAAGAGGAAGAGTCTCTGGAGCTAGGGTGGGAGAGAGAACGTGACCAAGGCCAAGAGATCACAAAGTCACCAGGCTGTAGAAGAATCTTGTTAAATTCCTGTGTGCAGGAAAGGAAGAAGTAGCCAAATGAGCGGGCGTTTCCAGGACTCGTTCAACAAACAGTAGGATTCACCCAAGATCTCCACTGGCTCCTGTGATCCTAGCTCCCAGCTTAATGAGGCTCTGCAGCCATTATTCCTTTTATTCCTCACCTTTACCTCACTTGGAACATAAAGGGTGTTTAAAATGGGAAGACAGGCTGGGCGTGGTGGCTCACGCTTGTAATCCCAGCACTTTGGGGGCCCGGGCGGGTGGCTCACCTGAGGTCAGGAGTTCCAGATCAGCCTGACCAACATGGTGAAACCCCGTCACTCCCAAAAATGCAAAAATTAGCCAAGCATGGTGGCGCATCCCTGTAATCCCAGCTTTTTGGGAGACTGAGGCAGGTGAATCACCTGAACCTGGGAGGCAGAGGTTGCAGTGAGCCAAGATCAAACCATTGTACTCCAGCCTGGGCAACAGGAGCGAAACTCCGTCTCAGAAAAAAAAAATAATTAAAAATAAAATGGGAAGACAGTCACAAAAAAGAAAAAATGACAAAGTTTTGGTGTCGAGGTATTTAGGGGCAATTAGGCTTTTCAGAGGTTTTTTTGTTTTGTTTTGTTTTTTAATTTCCTTGTCTCAGACTCTCGTTATTTCTTTTGCCTCCATGAAAGCCCTATGTCTTTCAGTCTTTCTTCTCCTGCCAGGGAACTCTTATCTACAGCTGTGGAGTCAGCCCTTTTCAGCTCTTGCCCCACTTTATTGCAGTTGGGAATGACAGTTCATGGGGGTCACTGGTGAAGACAGCAAAGATTTGTTCGCAGAATAAAAGCTCAGGCACAGCAGTTGCTCTGCCAGCCATGGGCAGTGACCCATTTCCTCCTTCTTCTTGCCTTTGTTCCTTCCCAGCTCAGACTATAGCTGGTCACTGAGGGTCTTCACCCCTCTACCACTCACCCTTCCGACTCCTGCTGGGGAGATAGCTTCAGAGTCAGGGCTGGAAAATTACTTTAATTGTCTGTCCTGAGGGGCTGAGGTGGAGTAGGGGGAGGGGTGTAGGAGGTGGAGAATTGGGGGTGGAGATGAGAGTGCAGGTGAGCAGGAGATCAGTGCAGTAGCCAAATTCTTCAGAATGTTTTTGTGTCAGCCAGGCATGGTGGCTCACGCCTGTAATCGCAGCACTTTGGAACGCCAAGGTGGGTGGATTACCTGAGGTCAGGAATTCGAGACCAGCCTGACCAACATAGTGAAACCCCATCTTTACTAAAAATACAAAAAATTAGCCAGACATGGTGGTGGGCGCCTGTAATCCCATCTACTTGGGAGGCTGAGGCAGGAGAATCGCCTGAACCCAGGAGGCAGAGGTTGCAGTGAGCCGAGATCCCACCACTGCGCTCCAGCCTGGGCTCGAGAGAGCGAGACTCTGTCTCAAAAAAAATCAAAATAAAAAAATAAAATAAATAGAATGTTTTCGTGTCATGAGACATTCTAGCCTCTCCCCCAAGCACCCTCATGTACAGGGTGAGTCCATCTAAGTGAGGCCAAGCCCTTTAACCAAAACAAACATCTTTAAATAAAAATTTATTTGCTTGGTTTTTGGTCTACATGGGACCAAATATCTGAATCTACCACATTTGGATAATTTTGTCAATATCACCCCAAATAGATGCTGGTTATCTGTTTTTATCACTATCTTGTGGTTATGGTACTTGAAGGACAATTTCATCACTCCTAAGTCTTCATCGTGAGCAAAGTTTTTTGCATCTGTGGAGCAACAGTGTGCCTGAGTTGACTATAATCATGGGCGCTTTTGTTGGCAAGAGGTGGGACTGGTCTCTGCACATACAGGCAGGTAGGGGGTTAAAGAGGAGAATGGTTACTAGAAGGCATGAATCACTACATAATTTGCAGGGCTAAGTGCAGAATGAAAATTCAGAGTATCTTTTATTCAAAAATTATTAAGAATTTCAAGATGACAACAGGAGATCACTAAGCATGAAGCCCCTTCTAAGCCTGGGGACCTGTGTGATGGCATAGGTCACAGGCCTAAGAAGCCAGCTCTGGTAAAGGGTACCCTGGGGAAGGTATGGACTAACAGACTCAAAGAGCAGTGGTACATCCCCTTGTGTTTAGATTGTCCTCTATTTTAGTGTCATTCCCTTCTGTGATCCTCAAGACTTCTGTCAGGCTTTTTTTTTTTTTTTTTCCCCTGGCACCTACTTGTTGGTTGTAGGTATTCTTTGGGGAGTAAAGGGTAGAGCCTGTGTCCAGGCTTGTGAAAACACATCTGGGGAATGAAGCAGCAGCAGTCAGGGAGAAGCCAGACCCTAGATGGCATCAGGTGACCTGAGAGCTATGGAGCAAGCGAGGGTGGCAAATGTACTTGGGGAAGAAACCTGCAAATGCCAGGGTCATATTGATTTTCTCCCAGTATTCCTGCCACAGACAAACAAGTAAAGGGAAGTCTAATAATAAGAATTAGCCTCTCAGGTCAGGTGCAGTGGCTCACGCCTGTAATCCTAGCACTCTGGGAGGCCCAGGAGGGCGGATTGTCTAAGCTCAGGAGTTTGAGACCAGTCTGGGCAACATGGCAAAACCCCGTCTCTACTAAAAATGCAAAATATTAGTCGAGTGTAGTGGTGTGTGCCTGTAATCCCAGCTACTCAGGAGGCTGAGGCAGGAGAATCACTTGAACCCGGGAGGCAGAGGTTGCAGCGAGCCAAGATCGCACCATTGCACTCCAGCCTGGGTGACAGAGCGAGACTGACTCAAAAAAAAAAAAAAAAAAAAAAATTGGCTTGTCATATTCCAGAGAAGATGACGGGAATCATTGAAATTTGTGTATTAAAGAAAATGTCAGGCCGGGCGCGGTGGCTCATGCCTGTAATCCCAGCACTTTGGGAGGCCAAGGCGGGCAGATTGCCTGAGGTCGGGAGTTCGAGACCAGTCTGACCAACACAGTGAAACCCTGTCTCTACTAAAAATACAAAATTAGCCGGAGTGGTTGCACATGCCTGTAATCCCAGCTACTAGTGAGGCTGAGGCAGGAGAATCGCTTGAACCTGGGAGGCAGAGTTTGCGGTGAGCTGAGACCGCACCACTGCACTCCATCCTGGGCAACAAGAGCAAAAACTCCATCTCAAAAAAAAAAAAAAGTCTGCCAGGCACAGTGGCTCATACCTTTAATCCCAGGACTTTGGGAGGCTGAGGTGGGTGGATCACGAGGTCAGGAGATCGAGACCATCCTGGCTAATACGGTGAAACCCAGTCTCTACTAAAAATACACAAAATTAGCTGGGCTCGGTGGCATGTGCCTGTAGTCCCAGCTACTCCGGAGGCTGAAGCAGGAGAATGGCGTGAACCTGGGAGGCGGAGCTTGCAGTGAGTTGAGATCGCACCACCACACTCCAGGACAGAGTAAGACTCCGTCTCAAAAAAAAAAAAGAAAAGAAAAAAGAGAAAATGTGGCCAGGCACGGTGGCTCACGCCTGTAATCCCAACACTTTGGGAGGCCTAGGTGGGTGGATCGCTGAGGTCAGGAGTTCGAGACCAGCCTGGCCAACACAGTGAAACCCTCTCTCTACTAGAAAAAAAAAAAATACAAAAATTAGCTGGACGTGGTGGCTCATGCCTGTAATCCTAGCTACTCGGGAGGCTGAGGCAGGAGAATGGCTTGAACCTGGGAGGCAGAGGTTGCAGTGAGCCAAGATCACGCCACTGCACTCCATCCAGACTGGGAGAGAGAACAAGACTCTGTCTCAAAAAAAAAAAAGAAAAGAAAAGAAAATGTAACCTGATTCTGTGGTCTCAGGCTGACGAAGTTTTGGAACACCTAGCTGTATAATCAGGTATAACTGGTATGATGTGCTCCACAGTGTGGGATATAAATATAGTCTCATGTTTTATTTTTCCATTAATCACTTGAGACCCCAACTGCATTTAGTGGCAAGAGGTCCAGTACCTCCCTGGAGACCTTCCTACCAACTCTCTGTATTGTTCAAGAACAAGGGCTTCTGCCTGTCTTATCAGGTCCTTGGGAGAGAGTGGAGGAGATGCTGTTCTGGTGTTAATTGAGGCTGAGAAAGCAGCACTGCTCACATTTTGCTTTATTTTCTTCTTCTCCTGGGCAAAATCAGTGCTATATTTGTGGTCAAATGAGCTAACGACATCCTTCCTGACTTCTTTCTCAGAATTAGGAAACCCTAATTAGCATTTAGAACCTCATTTTCACAGACTTCAGTCGTGAAAACGTCAAGACCTAGGCAACACACCAGTGAAATTTCATAATATGGAGGATAAAATATATTTAAATATGTTTAAAATATGTATTTTTAAATGTGGTTAAAATGTTCATGAGTCAAAATAATTAAAATTAAGAATTGAATGTTGCTTCTTCTTCCTTCTAAGAGAGATGACAAAATTCTGTTTGGTGGGAAAATAAATCTCTATCTTATTCCCTGCTCCTCCCAGAAGCTATTGGGGGAGGCAAAAGAAAAAGAGAGCTCAAAGTGGTCCTGAGGGGTTGGATCTGGGGAAAATGCTCACAGGATAACAGGGCACAGTCACAAAGCTAGCTCTGCAAAGAAGGCCTGGAGTTGAAAAGGGGGTAGAGAAGTCAATTGTTTATGTAACAGAACTAAGGGGAATTGAGTTTCTGGGGAGGCCAAGGGAAAAGCAAGAGGTGCCTGAAAATGGAATTAGCAAGGAGGCATTGGGAAAGAAATGATGGTCAGATTCACTTTTGCGTGTTTATGTCTCTACAACATAAACCCCCTCCGTCTCCAGGGTCTGATATACACACTAATGCCTTTGGCTAATAAGTAATAAAAATAAAACTAATGAAACAAGTAGTTATGTAACATTTGTGTGTACCATACTGTCCTATGTATTTTACATATATGAACTTAATTCAGTTGTGTGACATTTGTGTGTACCATACTGTTCTATGTATTTTACATACATGAAGTTAATTCTCATAATCTTATGAAATTGGTACTGTTATTATTCCATTTTCATGGATGAAGAAAATGAGGCACAGAGAGGTCGAGTAATTTGCTATGAATACGCAGCTAATATTTTGAAACCTCACTAGATATTAACATACTTTATTTAAATACCAATAATCCAATAGGTTATAAACCATTCATGAGAATGTAAATTACTACAACCTCTATGGAAAACAGTATGGAGATTTCTCAAAAAACTAAAAATATAACTACCATTCTATCCAGCAATCCCACTACTGGCTATCTACCCAAGGGAAAATAAATCATTATATCAAAAGGACACCGGCACTCATATGATTATCTCAGCACTATTCACAATAGCAAAGATATGGAATCAACCTAAGTATCCATCAACCATAATTGGATCAAGAAAATGTGGTATATGGGCCGGGCGCGGTGGCTCACGCCTGTAATCCCAGCACTTTGGGAGGCCGAGGCAGGCAGATCACAAGGTCAGGAGATCGAGACCACAGTGAAAATCCGTCTCTACTAAAAATACAAAAAATTAGCCAGGCGTGGGGGCGGGCGCCTGTAGTCCCAGCTACTCGGGAGGCTGAGGCAGGAGAATGGCGTAAACCCGGGAGGCGGAGCTTGCAGTGAGCTGAGATCCC
>NW_012106919.1:2264991-2266221 GCF_000951045.1 Mandrillus leucophaeus
AGCTACTCAGGAGGCTGAGGCAGGAGAATGGCGTGAACCCGGGAGGCGGAGCTTGCAGTGAGCTGAGATCCGGCCACTGCACTCCAGCCTGGGCGAAGTTTTCTCATTTAACTCTAGCAACAATCTTGTATGGTAGCTATTACTATCCTCACTCCACAAGCGAAGAAACTAAGGCACAAATTAAGAATTTGCCACAAACCATACCACAATACTCAGGATATGAACACAGATCTGGCAGGCTTTTCCATTCATATGCTTAGTCACTAAACACACTGCCTTTCAGAAGACCTGGTCAATACTTTCCTAAGTTAAACTGTGCCTTAATACAAATGGTTAAACTGGGTCTGTTTAACTTAGAGAAGTGAAGGGAGTGGAGCTATTTTCAAATATTTTTAAAGTTTGATTTAGAAAATAGGGTTCCTGAGGGCATAATTAGGGCAAAAAGATAGATCACTTATCTGCTCCAAGTCAGTTTATAATCGTTGGAACTGTCCAAAAAGAGAATGAACTACTTAGAAAAGAATAATTTGTGTGTATATGTGTCAGGTCACTAGGTACTGGGATACAGCAGTGACATAAGTTCCTGTCCTCAGGGACTTCCTTCCTTCCTTCCTTTCTTCCTCCCTTCCTCCCTTCCCCTCCTCTCCCCTTCCCTTTCCCTCCCCTTCCCGTCCCTTTCTTTCTTTTTCGAGACAGAATTTCACTCTTGTTGCCCAGGCTGGAGTGCAATGGCGTGATCTCGGCTCACAACCTCTACCTCCCAGGTTCTTGTGATTCTCCTGCCTCAGCCTCCTGAGTAGCTGGGATTATAGGCATGTGCCACCACGCCCAGCTACTGTTCTTGTATTTTTAGTAGAGATGGGGTTTCTCCATGTTAGTCAGGCTGATCTCGAACTCCCGACCTCAGGTGATCTGCCTCCCTCGGCCTCCCAAAGTGCTGGGATTACAGGCGTGAGCCACTGCGCCCAGCTATTTCCAGTGTTTCTAAGTTTGTAAGGAAAAAATGGCTGGTGGCCGCTCCAGAGTCCTTCCAGAAGTGGTTGTCATGCGCGTCCGTGTGAAGAGACCACCAAACAGGCTTTGTGTGAGCAACATGGCTGTTTATTTCACCTGGGTGCAGGCGGGCTGAGTCCGAAAAGAGAGTCAGCAAAGGGAGATAAGGGTGGGGCCGTATTATAGGATTTGGGTAGGTAAAGGAAAATTACAGTCAAAGGGGGGTTGTTCTCTGGC
>NW_012106919.1:2266746-2271677 GCF_000951045.1 Mandrillus leucophaeus
GGAGCTGCGCGCCCCGGCCATAGCGAATAATAACTGACGATTAAAAACGCCTGAGCTCTATTCATTTCCACCCCATGCCTCCTCCCTAGATTTACCTTTTTCCCTGTATTAATACCTCATAAAAGATGGCGCTCTTCCTGCTTCTTCTTCACCCATTTTTCCCGCGCCCGCGAAAATTGTTACTTTGTAGCGCAGGTGCCATCCCGCGCCCGGGAAAGTTTCCAACTGACAGCGCAGGCGCAACATGACGTTGGACCAGAGAATCCAATACCTACCTGGCCACGCCCTCCACGATGAGATCATCTCCGCCTCTGGCCCAACCCCTTCCCCTCCAAGTGTATATAAGGCATTGCATTACCGCCATTAAACGAG
Source organism: Mandrillus leucophaeus (assembly GCF_000951045.1). Lineage (NCBI taxonomy): Eukaryota > Metazoa > Chordata > Mammalia > Primates > Cercopithecidae > Mandrillus > Mandrillus leucophaeus. The sequence continues at coordinate 2,267,119 of NW_012106919.1, forward strand.
ACTTGATCAGAGCACTGTCTTGTCTCCATTTCTCGTGTCTCTTGTTCCCCAAATTCCCACTCCCTCCTCCAGGGCCTGCTTCGACGATCCCGCGGGCCGGGATACTTTTTGTGGAGAATGGGGTCTCGCTGTATTGCCCAGGCAGGTCTCGAACTCCTGAACTCAAGTTATCCTCCCGCTTCTGCCTCCTTAAGAGCTGGGATTACAGGTGTGAGCCACTACGCCCGGCAATAATTCCTATTCATAAACATTTGGATAATTGGATGTTTACAACTTTATTAAAATGTTTGCTACACACACATTGAAAAGGAAACAGCTCCCATGGTGCCACTACCACTCTACCCAGGTCCTCTCCTCAGTCACTCACAGCTGTTGCTATTTGAATACCTGTTATTGGTTTGTATGTGTACACAGACTTGTACATAAACATTCAGAACAGTTTTGTCATAAAAACTGGAAATGACTCAAATGTCCATTAATAATGCATGGAAAGACAATTTAGGTACATCCATACCATGGAAATACAAAAGTATGAAAAGGAATCAACTATTGATATGCATAACAATATAAACAGATCTCAAAAACATTATACTGTATGGAAGAAGCCAAGAAAAAAAAGTACATGCTGTACTCTTTTATTTATATAAAAGTTTAATGTATGAACTAATCTATAGTGACATAAGGCAGATCAGTGGTTGCCTGCAGACAGGGTTGGTGGGTTGGAGAGTGGGGGATGGATTACAGAGGAGCATGAGGAATGATGGGTGATGGATAATGCTTTTTTTTTTTTTTAGACAGAGTCTTGCTCTGTTGGCCAGGCTGGAGTGCAATGGCACCATCTCAGTTCACTGCAACCTCTGCCTCCTGGGTTCAAGTGATTCTCTTGCCTCAGCCTCCTAAGTGGCTGGGATTACAGGGACCTGACATCAAGCCTGGCTAATTTTTGTATTTTTAGTAGAGATGGGGTTTCACCATATTGGCCAGGCTGGTCTCAAACTCCTGACCTTGTGATCCACCCACCTCAGCCTCCCAAAGTGCTGGGATTACAAGCGTGAGCCACCACACCTGGCCCTATTATTATTTTTAATCCTCATTTTACAGATGAGGAAATTGAGGCAAAGAGAAGTTAAGTATTTTACCTTAAGTTACAGAGTTAGTAAGTGATAGAGCTGGGATTTTACTCTAGGCTCTTCCAGAACCAGTTTACTTAACCACCACTTTATACCGCCTCTGTAGGGTACTGAAATGAAAAAAAGTAGAGGCCCTGCTATTGAGGCATTCATGGTCTGGTGGGGAGATGGGTACCAAAACACATTGACCCTACCACAAGGTGTATATAAAGTACCATAAAAGAACCAAAGAGGCCAGGTGTGGTGGCTCATGCCTATAATCCTAGCACTTTGGGAGGCCAAGGTGGATGGATCACTTAAACCCAGGAGTTTGAGACCAGCCTAGGCAACATACTGAAACCCTGTCTCTACAAAAAAATAAAAAAATAAAAATTAGCCAGGCATGGTGGTGTGCACCTGTAGTCCTAGCTACTCGGGAGGCTGAAGTGGGAGTATCCTGGGGACCCTGGGAGGTCAAAGCTGCAGTGAGCCATGATCACACTAATGCACTTCAGCGTGGGCAACACAGTGAGACCCTGTCTGAAAAAAGAAAAAAGAAAAGACCAAGAAAGTCCCCCTAGCCCTGCCTGGGGAAAGCACAGAAAGTGGTATTTGAGCTGGACCTTGCAGGATAGGTGAGACTGCCATGTAGAGAAAGGGGAAAGGGTATAGCAGGCAAAGGGAACTGCATGTACAAAGGGCACTGGAGAATGAAACATGAAAGCATTTCAGATTTGGGAGAAAAGCAAATCATGTGAAGAGAGAACAGGGTGGTACAGTGCGAGGTGAGGACGGAGCCAGATTGTGAGAGGCCTTGATGGCTGTTCAGGAGCCATGGAAAATGTGTAAGCAGAATGACAGAGTCAGAGCTGTGGTGAGGATGCTGGTGTGACTCCACCTTATCAGCTTAACATGGAGAATCTGAGACTTTCACCGCAAGTCCAAAGAGACCCTGAGCTCAAAGTTGTTATGACTTTGAAAGAAGAGGAGTTACTGCTCTGTTTGTTTGCTTATTGTTTATTTGCTTTTGCTTAAGGAAGTCAACCTTGGGCTATTGGTTTTAGAAGGGGCAGGAAGAGGCTCCAGCAAAATGCTTGCTATTTTCTTGTAAAATAGAAAGAAACACCAGGCATGCTTCCCTCTTCATTGTTCTTACAACCTACATAAGAAAGGTTATTATTCTATTTGGATGCTTTCACTTTCAACTAACAGAAAAATAGACTTGCATAAGGAATTTGTCACCTTATTATGCTGGAAAGTCCAGAGGCAACTGGCTTTAGATGAGACTTGATGTAGCCCCAAAACAATGTCTGTCTTTCTTCTCTACTGTCTTTATACTGAAGCTGACCCCCTTTGGAATCCCAAGATGGGCTACCTACCTGCCTTTTCTTTATGCTCAGCAAGACAACATTTTTGTCCCAGTGTTTCCAACAGTCCTGAGAATCACCCTGATTACAACAGCTTTGGCCATATGCACCAATCACAATAGCAGTGGATAAAATGCAATATTACCTTTGCCTTTAGGGATTTCTTCCTCGACCCCTGAAATCAGGGAAAGAATCAACTTTTCCAGGACTCAGTATGTCCAAATGTAAAACAGGACTCCTGGGAAAATGGAAAGGGATCCACCAACAACCATCCTCTACAGTCATAACGAAAATTCAGAGGACTCACTTAAAAGCCGTAATTTTCACAAAATCTTACTCACTGATTTTTAGTAGCCCTGAAAACTTCACACTCAAAACCTCTGTTTAATCCATGGATTCTCAACACCTTCAGAGATTCTGATTTCATTGGCCTAGATATAAGCATTTGTTTTGAGCTCACCAGGTGATTCTAACGAGCAGACAGAGCTGAGAACCACTGCATTAATCTTTCAGGATTGCCACTTCTGCAGTCATATGCTTAGTTTTATGTACAGCTGAACCATGTTGAAACAAAACAAATAAGAATGATAAAGTCAAACATATACAAATAATAACTCTTATTGAGAATTATATGTTTCAAGCACATTGTAAGATGTTTTACATACATTGTCTCATTTCATCTTGTGAAACACAGAATATTATTATTATTATTATTTTGAGACGGAGTCTCACTGTGTCACCCAGGCTGGAGTGCAGTGGTGCAATCTTAGCCATGGCAACCTCCGACTCCTATGTCCAAGAGATTCTCCTGCCTCAGCCTCCTGAGTAGCTGGGATTACAGGTATGTGCCACCACTCCCAGCTAATTTTCATATTTTTAGTAGAGACGGGGTTTCACTGTAGCAGGACGAGCCGCAGACAAAACTCCTCAGATACCAAGTTAAAGAAGGAAATGGTTCATTTGGCCGGGAGCACAGGGCAAGACTCCTGTCTCAAGAGCCGAGCTCCCAAGTGAGCAATTCCTGTCCCTTTTAAGAGCTCACAACTCTAAGGGGGTCCGTGTGAGAAGGTCGTGATCGATTGAGCAAGCAGGGGGTACATGACAGGGGCTGCATGCACCGGTGGTCAGAGTGAAACAGAACACGCCGGGAAGTTTCACAATATCTTTTCTATACAATATCTGGAATCTATAGATAACATAACCAGTTAGGTCAGGGGTCAATCTTTAACTACCAGGCTTAGGTCAGGCAGGCCCAGGCCTGGTTTTGGGTCTGGTTCCTAGGTGCCGGGCTACCTGCCTTTTATTTTGCTTTTCTTTTCTGAGCATAAAACAATATAAAACAATATGAGAGGGTCTGTCTCTCTTCTCTTATCACCATGTTGGTCAGCCTGGTGTTGAACTCCTGACTTTGTGATCCGACCGCCTCGGCCTCCCAAAGTGCTGGGATTACAGGCATGAGCCATTGCACCCAACCTATTTCTTTTTTATAGATGAAAAAAACTGAAGCCCAGAGAACTGAACTTAGTTGTCCACAATCACGCATCTAGTATGTGACTAAGACAGAACTTGAACCCCTATGTACCTGACTTCAAAACTCCATGCACTTTGTTTGTTCCAGAACCATGACTAGAAGAGATCTCATTTAGAATTCAACATTTCCCAGCGCTCTTTAGTCCCTGACACACCTGTGTATTTGTCAGGGCCTGCCAGGTCACATTTAGGTGAGGTTTTTTTTAACTACCTCTTAGTGCCTCCTGCACCATCTTCCATATTTTATATACACTGTATTGCACACACCCAGATTACATTTAGTATATAGCCACAGGTATAAAAAGGGTGTGACAAATGTGCTTACAGATTAGATATTGTGCACTTTAGAGTTTATATACACGCTTATATTTTACACACATATAAAAATGGTGAATATAATGTAGGGAAGAGAATATGGACTCAGAGTTCCATACTTGACTAGCAATGTGACCTTACAGGCACATTTGTTGAATTTCCTTTTAGTCATCTGCAAAATGGGGAGACAATGCGTGCTTTTCCTAATTGCACTATTATCTTTTTTTTTTTTTTTGAA
>NW_012106919.1:2271972-2273487 GCF_000951045.1 Mandrillus leucophaeus
GCCTAATTGCACTATTATCTAAGGATCAAATGAGTTCCCACACCTAGCAAGGTGTCTTGCTTGTACATTCTTTTTGCCAGCTAATGAGCTGTACCTATGAACTCTTGTAAATATATATATGTAAAAGCTGCTATCACTTTTTACAGAGTAATATTGCACCTTTGTGTATCTTTGTTGATTAGCCATAAACTCTCCCTCCCCTGTTTCTCACCTATTGACAAATTTCTAGAATTCTGGGTAATAAGCATGGGTCAGAGGTTTGAAATTTAATAGAAAACAGAGGAAAGGACAGAAGGAAAGGGAGTGAGAGAAATATTTGTTCAATTGACATACTAACATGCTTTGTTTTGTTTTTAACTAAAAAACAAGTCACTGTTGGCTAGGTTGATACACTATTGTTGGAAGTGTAAATTGATAAAATTTTTGAAGGGGGGCTGGGTGATGTGGCTTATGCCTGTAATTCCAGCACTTTGGGAGGCTGAGACGGGAGGATCCTTAAAGCCAGAAATTCAAGACCACCTGGGCAACATAGCAAGACCAGCAAAACCCTACTGAAAAAATAGCAATACTCTACTAAAAATTAAAAACAAAAAAAATTATGCAGGTGTAGTGGGATGTGCCTGTAGTCTCAGGCCTGTAGTCCCAGCTACTTGGGAAGCTGAGGTGGGAGAATCGCTTGAGTTCTGGAGGTCGAGGCTGCAATGAGCTATGATCATACCACTGCATTCCAGCCTAGGTGACAGAGTGAGATGCTATCTTCAAAAAAAAAAAAAAAATTTAAAGAGCTAGTTATCAAATTGAAGATCAACCTATAAATCCCACTTTGTATTAGATGATACAAAACAAAAAATTAAGCTCACATTTATACCAAGATTTACACAGAGAAGGTACAAAAAGATAAACAAATGGTTAAATTAACCATGGCTATCCCTCGTGGGTGAGGTGTCTGGGAGGGGAAGTTTCACTTTTTATTTAATATTCTTCTATATAGTTTGTTTATAAGCATTTATTATTTTTTGCAAAAATGGAATAAGCCCAGAGCAGAGAATAGCTAGATATGCATACATCAGCTCTACTGTGTCCTTCTTCCTTGGCTCCTCTCTGCAAGGCCAGTTTACTGTCCTGGGAGGGTGCTGACCCCTGCCTGCCTGGTTCTTCTTGTTCTGTTTTGCAGTTCATTACAAGCTGCTTAAGCAGCAGGTTCCCAGTGGCTGGTCAGCTGGAACTGCTTCAGGAGGACAAACAGGAAGGATGCAGCCTGCCAGTGCAGATTACCCTGTTAGCCTTATTGACAGGAAAAAAAATTTAAACCTTAAAATGTTGAGGAAAATGTCATGCTATTAACAACTCCCTCATGCCTCTGCCTAGATCAGGCAGTGAACTGGATTTGGGTTGCTCAGAAGGAATCCTTGCAGTTGCATGTAACAAACTTCCACCTCCACGTCCTAGCAACTTGCCCCCAACACTTGGTTAGGAATTACGTTCCATAGGCTAAATCTCATGGTAATCCTTATC
>NW_012106919.1:2279472-2280484 GCF_000951045.1 Mandrillus leucophaeus
CGCTTGAACCCGGGAGGCAGAGGTTGCAGTGAGCCAAGATTGTGCCACTGCACTCCAGCCTGGACAACAGAGCAAGACTCCATCTCAAAAAATAAAAAATAAAAAGAAAGAACCCCACCCCGCAAAAAAAAAGCCTACAGGAATATAAAAAGTGTCTTTCATGGGGTTTTGCTTCCCTCTCTGGGGGTCCACGTGGTAGAGGTTGATTTTTTTCTCCTACTAAGTTAACAGAAAGCATGTACCCATACATTCACACATGAACTCATTCCTCACCTTTTCTCCACAGAGGTCACGACATTTTTGAATTTGGTATTTGTCACTCCTCTGCATGTTTTTACTATATATTTCCTACATAGTCTTTTGGTTTTTGCTTTTTTTTTTTTTTTGAGACAGAGTTTCCATCTTGTTGCCCAGGCTGGAGTGCAATGGCGTGATCTCGGCTCACTGCAACCTCTGCCTCCTGAGTTCAAGCGATTCTCCTGACTCAGCCTCCTGAGTAGCTGGGATGACAGGCACGTGCCACCATGCCCGGCTAATTTTGTATTTTTAGTAGAGACGGGGTTTCTCCATGTTGTCAGGCTGGTCTCCAACTCCCAACCTCAGGTGATCCGCTCGCCTCGGCCTCCCAAAATGCTGGGATTGCAGGTGTGAACCATCATGCCCGGCCCTACCTAGTATTTTCCACATATTTTGAACATTGTATATTTTAGATATATTGTACATATCTGTTAGCAGTTTGCTTTTTTCCCATTTGCCACTGTTTTTAGATTTATCTGTGATCCTACTACATCTACCTTTTTTTTTTTTTTTTTTGAGATGGCTTCTTTTGCTGTTGCTCAGGCTGGAGTGCAGTGGCATGCTCTCAGCTCACTGCAATCTCTGACTCCCGATTTCAAGCAATTCTCCTGCCTGAGCCTCCCAAGTAGCTGGGATTACAAGCCTGTGCCACCACATCGACTGATGTTTGTATTTTTAGTAGAGATGGGATTTCACCATGTTGGCCCAGCTGATC
>NW_012106919.1:2282054-2283890 GCF_000951045.1 Mandrillus leucophaeus
GTGAGCCACCGTGCCTGGCCTATTCCTTATTATGAGTATGATTTTGGACAAAGCTCTTTGGGCCTCAGCTTTTTCATCAGTAAAATGGATATTCTCATCTCATAGGAATCTTATGAAGATTAACTGAGTAAATATAAAACAGTAAAGTGCCTGCAACACAGACAATCAGGAAATGAGGCTGTTCTAATTTGCTGCTGATGAAAAAGTAGCATGTTTCCTATATAGAACATGAAGTTTGTAAAACTATCTTCTAAGTCCCTCCCCGTCCCCTCCCCAAACACTCAGAAAGTGAGCTGCTGGCTCCAGTCTTAAATCTAGTCCTGTCTTCCTGTGCTGTACAATGTTCCTCTCTTCATCTCTTTCCTTCTCACTCTTCCAGCTTCTCTTTCTCTCCCTGCCCAGGCCTCTCATTAGTCCAATTAATAAACTGTTGCTGTCATTTTAGTTCAGCTCCAGGATCAGGGTCCCTTGGGGATAGGCATTATGCTGGGGAAGTGAGATGGTGGGGGAGCTGCAGGGACATCCTCATTTCCACAGCGGAGTGGAACTAGGAACCAGGGTTGGCAGCAGATGAACCTCCCCGGGCCCAGGTCTCCTGGGCCATCATCAGGATAATCAGTGAGAACTTCATTATATACAGTGAGAGTCTGGCTGTTTGGTATTGTGCCAGGGTCCCATTCAGGGACAGGAAGGTTCTGGCTTGGAGATAATGACCAGCCTGAGGCCTCTGCCTTCTGTGCACTAGCCTTCAGCTCCCTCTTGGGCATGCACACATACGCATTCATGCATTCATGCAGGCAGGCACGCAAGTTCCCTGGGCTTTCAGTCAGCTCAAGGGTTTGTGGGTACGTTCCCAGCCTGGAAAGCTGGTGAACAGAGTGAGGCTGGAGGGCCCAGAAACGCATGACTGCCTCTGCTGATTGCTGAGAATAATCAAACTCTGAAGTTCCCACCAAGAGCCCATTAAACCAACGCAAGTGTCTCATCCAGAGTGAGAGCAAGGTTTCCTCCCAACCTTGAAAGGATAAAGGGGCAGGTCTGGGGAGTAGCCCAGCTAGCTGAAAACACAAAAATGGGACTCGCTGCAGGTTAGCTCAGAAGCTCAAGCAGCCCATGGACAGGATGGTTTGCTGGGTATGAGATGGAGGTCAGCATTTTCAATCCCTTCCTCCCCATGCCTTTAGGGTATGAATCGAGTCTGTGCAGAGGATGGGGACTGGGGTGGGAGTATGAAGGGCATGGTTTGATTTTCTCAACCAGTTACATTGTACTTACTTCTTCAGGCATGTATTTGGAAGAAAGGGGGTTCATATCACACTAATTCTCCTCACATCTGGCTCCTACCTGCTGCACTGTCAATACTCCTATTCACCACCTAGAATTATGAGCTTCTGTGCTGGCCTCAGCCCAAAGAGAATGTAGAAAATGGCACTCTTTCATTCACTGTTTGCCTCTTAATTCCTCACAACCACAAAAACACCTGTATTATGTAGACAGACTTTACTGTAGGTCCCAAAGTGTGGTTTTTAAGTATAATCTATGGACCAGCCACTTCAGCAATACCTGGGAACTTGTTAGAAATGCAAATTCTCGGGTCCCACTCTAGACTTACTGAATCAGAAAGTCTGGAGCCAGCTCAACAATCCATATAATAACAAGCCCTCTGAGTGATTCTTTTATGGTTATTATTATTATTTTTTTTTGAGACAGAGTCTGGCTCTATTACACAGGCTGGAGTACACTGGTACGATCTTGACTCACTGCAACCTCCATTTTTCGAGTTCAAGTGACTCTCCTGCCTCAGCCTCCTGAGTAGCTGGGACTACAGGCGTGCAC
>NW_012106919.1:2285505-2287810 GCF_000951045.1 Mandrillus leucophaeus
AGAACTCCTGACCTTGTGATCTGCCTTTCTCAGCCTCCCAAAGTGCTGGGATTATAGGAGTGAGCCACCGTGCCTGGCCAGTTCTACTTTTTTAACTCTGAGAGTGTCTTTGTGATTATTTTCACCTTAGAATACCATGCACATTTGGGATTTTTATTGGGATTGCATTAAATCTGTAAATCAGTCTGAGAGGATTGACATCTTTTGTTTGTTTTTAATTTATTTTTAATTTTAGAGGAAGGGTCTTGTTGTGTTGCTCAAGCTGGCCTTGAACTCCTGGGCTCAAGCAATCCCACTGCCTCAGCCTTCCAACTAATTGAGAGTACAGGCCCACACCACCACACCTGGTCATTATAATAGTGATTTTTTTTTTTTTTGAGACAAAGTCTCGCTCTGTTGCCCACGCTGGAGTGCAGTGGCACAGTCTTGGCTTGCTGCAACATAGGACTCCTGGGTTTAATTGATTCTCCTGCCTCAGCCTCTGGAGTAGCTGGGATTACAGGCACCTGCCATCACACTCAGCTAATTTTTGTATTTGTAGTAGAAATGAGATTTCACCATGTTGGCCAGGCTGGTATTGAACTGCTGACCTCAAGTAATCCACCCGCTTTAGCCTCCCAAAGTGCTGGGATTACAGGCACGAGCCATTTCGCCTGGATTATAATATTGATTCTTTCAGTCTGAGAGCATAGTATTTTTCTCCATCTATTTAGATCCTTTTTTATACTTTCCAATAAAGTTTTAGAATGTTCTCTATATACTTTTTCTCTTGTATTTCTTTGTTTGATCTAGGTATCTTTTAGTTTTTATTGCTATTGCATATGCCATCTTAAAAATATTTTATAATTGCTGATTTATTATGATAACATTGATTTTAGTATATTGATCTTGTAGTCACATCCTTGTTGAACTTTTTTGTTAGTTTAAATTGTTTACTTGAGATTCTTTTGGATTTTTTTTCTGCAGAGAATCACATCCTGTGTACGTAAGGGCAGTTTTGTTTGTTCCCTTATGATTTTATATCTTTAATATCTTTTTCTTAACTTGTACTGGTTAGGACCTCTAGAATAGTGTCCAGTAGAAGCAATGATAGGCATCGTTGTCTTGAACCTAATGTAAAAGGAATGTTTTAAATGTTTCACTCTTAAGTAAAAGTTGCTATAGGTTTTGGTAAACACCTTTTATTAGCAGGAAGAAGTTCATTCTATTCCAAGTTGGCTAAGAGTTTTTGTTTTTGTTTTTGTTTGTGTTTTTGTTTTTGAGACAGTCTTGCCCTGTTGCCCAGGATGGAATGCAATGGTGCAATCTCAGCTCACTGCAACTTCCGCCTCCCAGGTTCAAATGATTCTCCCACCTCAGCCTCCTGAGTAGCTGGGATTACAGATGCCTGCCACCACGCCCAGCTAATTTTTCTATTTGTAGTAGAGATGGGGTTTCACCATGTTGGCCAGGCTGGTTTTGAACTCCTGACCTCATGATCTGCCCACCTCAGCCTCCCAAAGTGCTGGGATTACAGGCGTGAGCCACCACGCCCGGTCAACTCTTGGCGATATATTATATATCATACAGTATATATTTACATATTTTATATGATATGTATATGATATATATTATATATTAAATAGTACATATGTGTTAAAGAGGAAAAACCATACTATTTCAAGATGTACAAATATATGCTACATATATATGACATATCACATATATCACATAAAAAGTCGTATTTTTTCATATACTAAAATAGTTATGTTTTTTCTCCTTTACTCTGATAATGTAGTGGATTGCTGGCACTCTCCAGTTTACCTATTAAAGAGGCCATTTGTAGGCCTGTTTGCTGTGTGGGTGGTTTTGATGGGAACAAGATGGAAAGATGTGTTCAGTTACGAGGCTACTAAGGTGGTAGAGATGAAAGATTATTGTGTCTTGGATTGGTGTGGTGGTAAGAGAGATGGAAAGAAGTAGTCAGTTTTAAAATATATTTTGGATTTGCTGAAGGGTTGGATAAGGTAAGGAGTAGATGGAGAATAAAGGGAAAGGAAAGAAAAGACTCAAAGTTGAGTTCCAAATTTCTGGCTGTAGATTTTTCTTTAAAAATTGTGGTAAAAAATATGTAACATAAAATTTAACCATTTGGAACTATTTTTAAGTATACAGTTCTGTGGTAATAAGTACATTCACGGGGTGAGGGGAGTGGGGAGGGAGAGGATTAGGAGATATACCTAATGTAAATGACCAGTTAATGGGTGCAGCACACCAACATGGCACATGTATACATATGTAACAAACCTGCACGTTATGCACATGT
>NW_012106919.1:2289015-2289803 GCF_000951045.1 Mandrillus leucophaeus
ATTACAGATGCCTGCCACCACGCCCAGCTAATTTTTGTTTTTAGCAGTGATGGGGTTTCACCATGTTGACCAGTCTGCTCTCAAACTCCTGACCTCAGGTGATCTGCCGCCTTGGCCTCCCAAAGTGCTAGGATTACATGTGTGAGCCACCATACCCAGCCAGCTACACCATTTTACATTCCTACCAGGAATGTACAAGAATTGTAGTTTCTCCACATCCTCACCAAACTTGTTATTTTCTGGTTTCTATACATATACATATCATATATATATAATTGCCATCCTAACAGATGTGAAGTAGTATCACATTGTGGTTTAAATTTGGATTTCCTTAATGATTAGTGATATTGAGCATATTTTACTTGTGCTTATTGGTCATTTGTGTATCTTTGGAGGAATTTAAGTCCTCTGCCTATTTTTAAATTGGGTTGCTTTTTTGTTGTTGAGTTGTAGGAGTTATTTGTTTTTCTGGATACTAATCCCTTATCTGATATATGATTTGCAAATCTTTTCTTCCATCACATGGGGTACCTTTTCACTCTGTAGATAGTGTCCTTTAATGAACTGTTTTTAATTTTGATGAAGTACAATTTATCTATTTTTTCTGGCTTTAGGTTTCACTTCAATAAATAGTAGTTACAATTATTATCATTATTTATTCTTTGTTTTAGTGGGAAAAGGAGATAGGTGAAGGAAGAGATGGAAGGAGACAAAAATGCATTCTCACTAGATTTGGGCATATTTACAGAGAAGCAGTGAAATTAACAGTAATTTTTTTTTTTTTTTTT
>NW_012106919.1:2290868-2295741 GCF_000951045.1 Mandrillus leucophaeus
TTTTGAGATGGAATCTTGCTCTGTTGCCCATGCTGGAGTGCAATGGTGCAGTCTCGGCTCACTGCAACCTCCGCCTCCCAGGTTCAAGCAATCCTCGTGCGTCAGTCTCCCCAGTAGCTGGGATTACAGGCGTGCAGCACCAAGTCTAATTTTTGTATTTTTAGTAAAGACAGGATTTTGCCGTATTAGCCAGGCTTGTCTCGAACTCCTGACTTCAAGTAATCTGCATGCCTTGGCCTCCAAAATTGCTGGGATTATAGGCATGAGCCACTGCACCCAGCCAAATTAACAGTAATTTAGTCAACAATAAATATTTATTCAGTGTTGCTTATATTCCAGACACTGCTCTTAGCAATGGAGATATAAAATGACAAAACATACCTGTAACAGTATGCTTTGGAAAGATAATTCTAGTGACAGCTTAGAGACTTGGAGACAGGAGAGACTGGAGGACAGGACATGGGTTCAAAGGTTATTAGAATACTAGTCATATGAGATGAAGGTCTGAACTAAGTAGCAGTGGGGATGGAGAGCTGGGGAAAGATCTGAGACATTCCTGAGGGGGAATCAAGAGAGTCTAGTGACTGGATGTGACAGGAAAGAATGGGAGGAAAGCACAGGCAATCCTGAGACTTCTAGTTTGACAGAATAGAACTGATAAGGTTAGTTAGCTATGACTTTGCAAAGAGTAAAGTCCTGAGGTAAGGAGATATAGGGCAGCTAAATTGTAAGGGATTGGTGTTTATGCTAAGGTGTGGAACAAGGGATATCAAGTGAGTAGTTTTTTGGTTTTTTTTTTAGTAATCTGGAGTTGGGGTATACTGTGCTTATGGATTCCACTGAACTCTAAAATCTCGGCCCAGGTACCTTAGCACCCACAGATTAATTAGACAATTGAGGGCAATGAATATAAAAACCCTATATTCCATTGTTAATCAGAAATGAATCACTAAATTCTGTAAAAGACATGTATTTGTGTCTGGGAGCGGTGGCTCACACCTGTAATCCCAGCACTTTGGGAGGCTGAGGCAGGCGGATGACCTGAGGTCAGGAGTTCAAGACCAGCTGACCAGCATGGAGAAATCCCATCTCTACTAAAAATACAAAACTAGCCGGGCATGGTGGCGCATGACTGTAATGCCAGTTACTCAGAAGGCTGAGGCAGGAGAATCGCTTGAACCCAGGAGCAGAGGTTGTGATGAGCCAAGATCATGCCACTACACTCCATCCTGGGTAACAAGAGCAAAACTTCGTCTTAAAAAAAAAAAAAAAAATCCCAACAAAAACATGTATCTGTGGGCAATCAGGGTGGCTCATGCCTGTAATTCCACACTTTGAGAGGCTGAGGTGGGTGGATTACCTGAGGTCAGGAGTTTGAGACCAGCATGGCCAACATGGTGAAACCCTGTCTCTACTAAAAATACAAAAATTAGCCGGGCATGGTGGTGCACACCTATAGTCGTAGCTACTTGTGAGGCTGAGGCAGGAGAATCGCTTAATCCGGGAGGCAGAGGTTGCAGTGAACCACTTATTGGGGAGGATACAGGCTAGAGAGCATTAATTTCTAATGGCCCCATTTGGTATAGTTTCATAGGAAAGCTCTGAAACTATAATGCAGAAAGGAACTAAACTGCCTCCTTTTTTTTTTTTTTTTTGGTGGGGTTCCTGCCTGTGCTGGATTTCTTACCAGAGTTTGTTAAGTCTGCTCAAAAGCTAAGGGAAGGAGGCTAAGAGTACGTTTCATTCTGCTGTCTTGGCTTTAAATGTTTGGTTTGGGCTGGAGCATTGGATATGGCCTTGTTTCCAATAGATACTTCAATATTTAAAAAAAAAAACAGAAAAAGGTTTTTAAAAACATAATTATGACTCCATAATCTGCCATGGCAAAGATTGCTTTCAGTTACTTTCTAAGAGAACCCTAATCTAGGCATTATCATTCTTTTTAACCTGCTCAGATTTTCAATTTATGTCAGAAAACCCATGTTAATGTCGAACCTGCCCCTGCCTCAGAGTAACCTGGTTTAATCTCTTTGGGCTTGTTTCATCATCAGCAATAATTGTCTTGCCAATGTCACTGTCATTGAAGGAGCAAACAAGGTAACAGAGCAAATGCCCTTTGAAAAGTTCCCTACATATAAGTGAACCATTACTATTATTCTCAAAGTCTTATTTACAACCTTGGATGGCTGAATGAGCATAAGGTGGTCAGACTTCACTGTTCCTAGTAAGTTTTCCATAGCCTCTGCTTTAGGAGAAATAAATTTCCTCACATCCAGTCTTTGCTTTGTTGACTGCTCAACACCCTCTTTACTTGTCTCGCTTGCTTTTCTGAGAGTGACCATGACAGCATCCCTCCAAACAGAAGGGTGTTTCCCTTGTATAGACAAGCAGGTGCAGTCCCACCAAAATTTATTGAACTCCAAGCTAGATCAAAAGGTGGAGGCGCACCGATGAAGAAACGGAGCCTCTGTTTTCAGGAGCTTACACGGCCATTAACAGAGTGATACTGATCACATGCAGGTGGGAGTTGCCGCCTACTTGCAGAAGAGCAGGGGCTACAGTCAAGCAGCAGAGGGCAGAAGAGACTCGAGCTCGGCTCTGGAGGACGAGCTGGCCAAAGCCAGGATAGAAACTCCCGTGACTCATTCGTGTCTGCGACTTGGAAGGTAGCCCTTCTGCCACTCCGCTTTCTTAAAGCCCAGGGCAAATAAAAGATTCTTTTCTACAACTACAGTAGATAGACCTGCAGTCAGGACTTTGAACTCACAGCGATTTGCCGCACCATTCCCTCTTAAGGAACTACTGCGCCCTGCAGCGGAAGAACAGCGGCGGAATTCCACAGCGACACCTAAAGTCCCTGAACACCTTAAAGTCCTCCTCCTAAAGAATCTCCGCTGCGTCTGGCCCCGCCCCTCACTCAGTTCCGCCCCGGACGCAACCTCGTCTTATGGCACCGATTGGCTGACCCCTGTGCGTGAGGGCGCAGCGTCGTGGGGCGGGGCAGAGAAGCCCCGTCAGGCCTCAGCGGTGTGTCCCAGGCAGTCGCCCCCGCTGTCGCGCTGCATCTGCTCCTTGCATGCCTTTAGATGGTACAGCCCTCAGCCGGGGCTTGGGGAGACAGTGCAGCCGCTGAGCATCTCTGCTGAGCTTCTCCGCCGATCCTCCTTTTCTAGCAGGCAGCTCATCTAGGCCAGGTCCAGGTCGAGGGGGAAAATGGCGCCCGCGCCCCTAGGCATCCCGGAGGATCAGTTGCTGGGGTGTCGATCTGGATTGCTTTCCCGGTTACTCTTCCTTGCCCAGAGCTCTCTCCTCCTGTTGCCCGCCGCCGGAGCAGGTCTCTGCCCCGCGCCCTGCTCCTGCCGCATTCCTCTCCTGGACTGCAGTCGCAGGAAACTGCCCGCACCGAGCTGGAGGGCGCTGTCGGGCCTGCTGCCCCCCGACATCGCTATCCTGTGAGTAGAGTGGCCAGGCAGAGTGACCAAAAGGAGGGGGAGCTTTCCTTCCATAGGGGCAGGCAGGAGGGAGACAGGCCTGCCTGGTGGGAGGGCGTGGTTGAGAGCCTAAGCCCTGAAGGAAACTGCCCTCAGGATGTTATGAACTTTGTTTTAGGTGGTGGGCGCCTGAAAAAGCCGGTGTTAAGGTTTCTGGAGACATGTATGATGAAGACCAGAGTTAAGATTCTTGGGGTCAAGGAGTCTGTGATTTCCTCAGTTGGGGAGGAATTGGGGCGGGGATATTTAATGATAAGGACTCACGGGTCCTGGGCACCAGCATGGACTTTGGATGGTTGGTGGGGGTGGGTTGAGCACGGAACAGTGCTTTCTGCTTACTTTGAGCTGCATTATTTGGTGTGTACCTCAGACTTAGTGGTCCTCAGGCACGTGATTTTATAACCATGATCTCCAAAGACCTATGAACTGTCTTTTGTCCTTAGTTCGCATGTTGGCTGATTTTGTGCTGCAGTTTTGATACTTAACAGGGTTGAAAAGTTCAGTATGATGAATCAGGAGATCCTGTACTAATTCAGAACATCTTTGTAAGTAGCATTCTTGATCTAATTTAAACTTAACTGTAAAGAGGAGTATTTTTTCCAAAACCATTTGATGCCTTGTTTTCAGGCATCTTCTTGTGGCAAATAACCCAAAAATCAGTTCTGTTTATTTATGTATGTAAAGCAGGTACAACGGTTGAATGCATTCTGGAGTCTCCACTGTTGAGTTTTCACTTTGACAGGTCTTTATTAGACAGTGGAACTTGGAGGGCTCCTCAGTCTGAGTCAGCCTGGGTATTAGGAACAACAGCAGATATTAAATGTTGCAATTATGGGGCCTCTTAACCACTAACATACAGTTATTTCTCGTCACTAACTGAGCAACACGTTTATTAACTGACAGAGTTCTGATGGAGTCGTTAAGATAAGAGTCATCACTGGGCCAGGCCCGGTGGCTCACCGCAACCTCTGCTTCCTGGGTTCAAGCAATTCTCTGCCTCAGCCTCCCAATAGGTTAGCACAGATAGGAAAGAAAGCTACCTCATATAGTCATTGAGAAAATTAACATAAATAACCAAATGTTTTAGTAAACATAGAACTGCAGTGCAATAAGATGCTTTCTGTCTTATGGTAGTGACACCTGTAGTCAATTCTGGTTTTATTGACTCAAATTTATTTTTTTGTTTTTTTTTTTGTTTTGTTTTTTGTGAGACGGAGTCTCGCTCTGTGGCCCAGGCTGGAGTGCAGTGGCCGGATCTCAGCTCACTGCAAGCTCCGCCTCCTGAGTTTACGCCATTCTCCTGCCTCAGCCTCCCGAGTAGCTGGGACTACAGGTGCCCGCCACCTCGCCTGGCTAGTTTTTTGTATTTTTTTTAGTAGAGA
>NW_012106919.1:2296521-2298439 GCF_000951045.1 Mandrillus leucophaeus
TGATTTTTGTATTTTCAATAGAGACGGGGTTTCACCATGTTGGCCAGGCTGGTCTCGAACTCCTGACCTCAGGTGATCTGCCTGCCTCAGCCTCCCAAAGTGCTAAGATTACAGGCACGAGCCATTGCGCCTGGCCACAGCCTGGCCTAGTATTTAAGATTCTCCATTGGTTGGTAAACATTTAGAAGTAATTTTATGTAAGATATATTTTTGTGTTAAGGTTTGATTTTTGTTTAATGAAGACCAATTGCCTAGAGCCAAGTGATATTCAAAATTTTTAATGTCCTATAATGAAATTGACATTTTCAGTTGAAATGAAATGCCTTAGAGAGCAATTCTGTTGTAGAAATGTAATTGGATGGAAGTCTTGTATTGGTAGAACTCTTAGAATATTAAAAGATAGTACCATACTATTTTAAATTGAGAAATGAAACATTCTTCAGCAGTTGCCTTTAGCTATAAAACCACCGAGTACATTTGGATTTCTTTATGTAATTTTGAATGTTGAAACACATGTAATGCTTTAAATATATTAGTGATTCAAATTCACATGCTCAAACCTGTAACCATCAAAATGATTATGGACAAAATTCATTAATACTGGTTTTTGGAAACCTACTCAGATGCTATCTTTATGCTTCTCTGTATGAGAAACTCTCTAGAATATTATTTGATCATTCAGAGCTTGACTGGATTCTCTGTAGGTACAGAGCTCTTTATCACATTGTTCTGTTTACACACACACAGCCTTTAAAGACTAGGTTTATCACTCAACTTATTTTGCAAAGTAACTTTGTTAGAACCCCTTTCCCCCAATGATGTATTGTCTTGGTCATTTCATGATAGCACCAAAACATTAAGAAGTATGTATTTTTAGGGTTAAGGACGCTTTTATAGATTATATAGATTTAGCTTTATGAAAAATTTGTAACCTTTTCTTTACTGTTTTATTTCACTGTAGACTGCTAAATTTTTTTTTTTTTTTTTTTGAGATGGAGTTTCTCACTTTTGCCCAGGCTGGAGTGAAGCAGTCTGATCTCGACCCACTGCAACCTCCATTGCCTGGGTTCAAGTGATTCTCCTTCCTCAACTTCCATGGTAGGGATTATAGGCCTCCTTCATCATGCCCGGCTCAGTTTTGTATTTTTAGTAGAGACAGGGTTTTGCCATGTTGGCCAGGCTGGTCTCAAACTCCTGATCTCAGGTGATCCACCTACCTCGGCCTACCAAAGTACTAGGATTACAGGTGTGAGCCACTGTGCCTGGCCAACTGCTAAAAGTTTTATCATGGATCAGTATTGGGAACCCATGCTGTACTTGATTAATTTATTGGATTATGTATATACTTAGTTACCTATACTTTTTTAGTTCTTTCTATTTTCATTATAATTGTTTAAAATTTGCTTGCATTTGTTTCTTTATAATGGTTGTGAACAGATTCGTGTTTTAGCATATAGAGAGGACATAAGCTTATGTTTGTTTGTTTGTTTGTTTGTTTTTTGAGACGGAGTCTCACTCTGTTGCCTAGGCTGGAGTGCAGTGGTGCAATCTCAAATCACTGCAACCTCCACCTCCTAGGTTCAAGCAATTCTTTGCCTCGGCCTCCCGAGTAGTTGGGACTACAGGTGCACGCCACCACGCCCAGCTAAGTTTTGTATTTTTAGTGGAGACGGGGTTTCACCATATTGGCCAGGCTTGTCTTGAACTCCTGACCTCAGGTGATCCACCCGCCTTGGCCTCCCAAAGTGCTGAGATTACAGGCATGAGCCACTGTGCCCAGCCATGCTTATGTTGAATAGCTCTACGAAAGTCTTTCCATGTGTGACTTGGGCTTCAGCCTCTGTAGCTATTTTAGTAACCCTGGCAAAATGTTTTCACTATTAACATGTGGATTTAGTCTTTTTTTTTTTTTTTTTTT
>NW_012106919.1:2300679-2306467 GCF_000951045.1 Mandrillus leucophaeus
TGCAAACTCTGCCTCCCGGGTTCACACCATTCTCCTGCCTCAGCCTCCCGCGTAGCTGGGACTACAGGCGCCCGCCACCACGCCCGGCTGATTTTTTTGTATTTTTAGTAGAGACAGGGTTTCACCGTGTTAGCCAGGATGATCTTGATCTCCTGACCTCGTGATCTGCCTGCCTTGGCCTCCCAACGTGCTGGAATTACAGGCGTGAGCTACTGAGCCCGCAAAATCATCTTTTTAAACAAAAATTCTAAATATGGGAACACTAAAAGGTTTTTTTTGAGACAGAGTTTCGCTCTTGTTGCCCAGGCTGGAGTGCAGTGGTGCGATATTGGCTCACTGCAACCTCCGCCTCCTGGGTTCAAGGGATTCTCTTGCCTCAGCCTCCTGAGTAGCTTGGATTGCAGGTGTGCACCACATGCCCGGCTAATTTTTGTATTTTTACTAGAGACCAGGTTTCACCATGTTGGCCAGGCTGGGCTCAAACTGCTGACCTCGTAATCTGCCCACCTTGACCCCCCAAAGTGCTGAAATTAACAGGCGTGAGCCACCGCACCTGGCCCGAAAAGTTATTACTAGCTCTGGTTCCCATCTTACTCTGCATCTGGGATGTTTCATCTAATTGCCTCAAAATTCAGAAAAACATATCCACAAGTAATCTTTCATTTTTTTCTTTGTTTTTATAGAGCCTTGCAGCATCCATCAGATAGTTACTAATTTTTTTTTTTTTTTGGGACGGAGTCTCTCTCTGTCGCCCAGGCTGGAGTGCAGTGGCCGGATCTCAGCTCACTGCAAGCTCCGCCTCCCAGATTCAGGCCATTCTCCTGCTTCAGCCTCCGGAGTAGCTGGGACTACAGGCGCCCGCCGCCTCACCCAGCTAGTTTTTTGTATTTTTTAGTAGAGACGGGGTTTCACCGTTTTAGCCAGGATGGTCTCGATCTCCTGACCTCGTGATCCGCCCGTCTCTGCCTCCCAAAGTGCTGGGATTACAGGCTTGAGCCACTGTGCCCAGCCAGTTACTAAATATTAATGAATAAGTAGTTGCATGCAGTGTCATTAGGGCTGACAGCTGTAGATGGAGGTGTTTTTAGTGGTTTGAAACTGTATACTGGTCACCCATTTCTATTTTTTTTTTTTTTTTAATTTTTTGAGACAGAGTCCTGCTCTGTCGCCCAAGTAGCTGGGACTACAGGCACGTGCCACCATACCCAGCTAATTTTTGTATTTTTAGTAGAGGTGGAGTTTCACCATGTTGACCAGGATGGTCTCGATCTCTTGATCTTGTGATTGGCTGGAATGCAGTGGGGTGATTTCAGCCCGGTGCAACCTCTGCCTCCTGGGTTCAAGCAATTCTCCTCCCTCAGCCTCCCAAGTAGCTGGGATTACAGGCACCCGCCATGACACCTGGCTGATTTTTGTATTTGTAGTAGAGACGGGGTTTTACCATGTTGGTCAGGCTGGTCTCGAACTCCTGACCTCAGGTGATGCGCCCACCTCAGCCTCCCTAAGTGCTGGATTACAGGTGTGAGCCACCGCGTTCGGCCTCCAACCACCTGTTTCTAAAGTTGAGATACTTCAGAAGTGTTATGGATGTCTCTCACGTAATGTCAGGTAATAATAGATTATCTTTTTTAGACAACAGCAGAAACAATCAGTTTTAGTTTGCAAAAGAAACACTTTAACTGGATATTAGTGGCCAAGTAAAAATATTAAGTAAATAAAAGACGTAGTAAATCCCTAAACCAAATTGGGGACAAGGCGTGGGAAAAGGTGCCGTGTTTCCAGAATCCAGTATACTTTGCCCCTGGCTTCCACGATACTGTTACAATGAACTGTTTCACTTGCAACAATCATTTCAAAGCATATACGTGCTTTCACTGTATTAAGGATTTTAATATATTTTATCTTCTTTATCCTAGTGTATCTGGGGAAGTGGTAAACAGCAAATGTGAGCCTTCAAAATCTAGTGCAGTCTTCAAGGCATTTTTGTTAATGTATAAGATACCTGAACAAGAAAATCTGCAACAAGAGAGCCTTAAGAAGTCTGATCTAATACA
Organism: Mandrillus leucophaeus; assembly: GCF_000951045.1. NCBI lineage: Eukaryota > Metazoa > Chordata > Mammalia > Primates > Cercopithecidae > Mandrillus > Mandrillus leucophaeus. Next base: position 2,302,734 of record NW_012106919.1, read on the forward strand.
GATCTGATACAGATCACTTGGGCTTGGTTGTTAACACAATACTACCCTGATGTATTAGTCTCTTGCACTGCTATATAGAATTAACTGAGACCGGGTAATTTATAAAGAAAAGAAGTTTAACTGGCTCACAGTTCTATAGGCTATACAGAAAATGTGGCACTGGCATCAACGTGGCTTCTGATGAGGCCTCAGGGAGCTTTTACTTATGGCAAAAGGCGAAGCGGGAGCAGGCATTTCACATGGTGAAAGTAGGAGTGGGAGAGAGAGTTGTGTAGGGGAGGTGTCACACTATTTATTTATTTATTTATTTATTTTGAGATGGGGTCTCGCTGTGTCTCCCAGACTGGAGTGCAGTGGCGTGATCTTGGCTCACTGCAAGCTCCGCCTCCTGGGTTCACACCATTCTCCTGCCTCAGCCTCCTGAGTAGCTGGGACTACAGGCGGCCGCCACCACGCCTGGCTAATTTTTTGTATTTTTAGTAGAGACGGGGTTTCACCGTGTTAGCCAGGATGGACTATTGATTTATTTAGAGACATGGTCTCACCCACTCACGCACACACTTTATTTATTTATTTATTTATTTATTTATTTATTTATTTATTTGAGACAGAGTGTGTCTCTGTTGCCCAGACTGGAGTGCAGTGGTGAGATCTCGGCTCACTGCAACCTCTGCCTCCCAGGTTCAAGCAATTCTCCTGCCTTAGCCTCCTGAGTAGCTGGGATTACAGGTCCCGGCCACCATGTCTGGCTAATGTTTTTGTATTTTTAGTAGAGATGGGGTTTCGCCATGTTGGCCAGACTGGTCTCAAACTCCTGACCTCAGGTGATCCACCCACCTTGACTTCCCAAAGTGATGGAATTATAGGCATGAGCCACCGGGCCTGGCTGTACACTTTTTTTTTTTTTGAGACGGAGTCTTGTTTTGTTGCCCAGGCTCGAGTGTAGTGGCACCGTCTTGGCTTACTGCAAGCGCCGCCTCCTGGGTTTAAGTGATTCTCCTGCCTCAGCCTCCCGAGTAGCTGGGATTATAGGCACGCACCACCACACCTGACTAATTTTTGCATTTTTAGTAGGAACGGGATTTCTCCATGTTAGCCAGGCTGATCGCGAACTCCAGACCTCAGGTTATCCACCTGCCCTGGCTTTCCAAAGTGCTGGGATTACAGGCGAGAGCTACTGCGCCCAGCCAGCTGGACACTTTTAAGCCACCAGATCTCATGTGAACTCAGAACATCCTTGGCCCATCAGGCTTTGGGTTATTAGATGGATTTCTGGACTGGTAATGTTCTCAGCCCCACCTGTGCATTAGACTGTTGCTTGGAGAGCTTTTACAAAATACCATTGTTGAGAACACTTGGACACAGGGCGGGGAACATCACACACCGGCGCCTGTCGTAGGGTGGGGGGAGGGGGGAAGGGTAGCATTAGGAGATATACCTAATGTAAATAACGAGTTAACAGGTGCAGCACACCAACAGGGCACATGTATACATATGTAACAAACCTGCACGTTGTACACATGTACCCTAGAACTTAAAGTGTAATAATTAAACAAACAAAAAACATTGTTTTGGCCTTACCCGATGATTCTCTGATTTGTTTGGTCGGGGGTGGGACTTAAGTATCAATATTAATCTTCCCTATTGAGGTTAATGTGCAGTCATGATGGAGAACCACTGAACCATAAGCAATTTTTGCTTACTGAATGTTAGTTGAAGAAATTTGTGCTTTACTTAATTCTTTAAAATTATTTTCTGCTTTGGAGGACCCGTTTATTTTTATAGAGATTAATGTCCTAATTATGTTTCATTATATTACAAATGTTTTGCATTTTCCAATGTAAAACAAATAGAATCAGCACATGAGTAATCAAAGGATTACTTGTATATTAAGATAATCACTTGGTTTCCTAATGCTAGAAAATACATTTCCTTCATCTTAGATCCATGACATTTTATATGCTTTATTCTTTAAAGGTCTTTCAATCCTAATGGAAAACTGGCATTTAGCCAGTTGAGAAAAGATCACATCATACTAAGTAAAGGCTTAGCAAAATGTTTTTTTAGAAGTACTCTGAAAGCATTCTTATGTCATATTTCCTATGCCAGAGAAAATGACTCAACACATTTATTCTGTATTATTTCAGTCATGAAAAATGTTACAATATTCAGTTGGTGCAAATAAAAAATAAAAGCAATTTAAGTAATTACACTATGCAAATTATTAATTATATGTGTGGGAGAAAAACCTGGAGAATGGAATAGTTAATGAGTTTTACTTTGTTGTAAACCAGTTTTTTAAGGTATTTGTGTTCTTCATCTCTTCTTCTTTTGCCCTTCCTCATCTCTTCTCCTTTTGCCCTTCCTCAGCCTTTCCCAAACAAGACTGTAATTATGTTATTTGTAACAAATAACTGGCAGAATAATTGCCAGAATAATTAGTGATGATTAGCAGTTTTAAAGTTAAACCATTAACAGAGCAACAATAGTGAAGTGTGGTGTAAATCAACTCCTATCTGAATTCTTGGTTTTTTTTGTTTGTTTGTTTTGAGACAGAGTTTCATTCTTGTTGCCCAGGCTGGAGTGCAGTGGCAGGATCTCAGCTCACCGCAACCGCAACCTCCACCTCCCGGGTTCAAGCGAGTCTCCTGCTTCGGCCTCCTGAGTACCTGGGATTACAGGCATGCACCACCATGCCTGGCTAATTCTGTATTTTTAGTAGAGACAGCGTTTCTCCATGTTGGTCAGGCTGGTCTTGAACTTCCGACCTCAGATAATCTGCCCGCCTTGGCCTCCCAAAGTGGTGGGATTACAGGCGTGAGCCACCACGCCCAGCTAAATGTTTCTTAATTTTGGGCTTCTCATACATATTTTTTGTGTATCTATTTCAGAATCACTATAAGAACTTGCTTATGTAATCAAAATCTTGGTAGGTTGCAGCAGGAAAAGCATAGCCAACCCTGAGCATAGTGTGCTTATTTGAGGAGATATTAGACTTGGTGCCAGGTTAAACTGCATAAGCATTAAGGAATGGTGGATTACATCAATAATGAGAAATCCAACTGATGCGTGGCTTTTTTTTTTTTTTAGACGGAGTCTGGCTCTGTTCCCCAGGCTAGAGTACAGTGGCGTGATCTTGGCTCACTGCAAGCTCCGCCTCCTGGGATCATGCCATTCTCCTGCCTCAGCCTCCTGAGTAGCTGGGACTACAGGCGCCCGCCACCGCGCCCGGCTAATTTTTTTTGTATTTTTAGTAGAGACGACGTTTCACCGTGGTCTCGATCTCCTGACCTTGTGATCCGCCCGCCTCGGCCTCCCAAAGTGCTGGGATTACAGGCGTGAGCCACCGCGCCTGGCCAGATGCTTGGCTTTGATTAAACCTTCTTTACCAATAATATAAGTGATAAGATGACTTGTTTTACTCTCGATTAACTTGTAAAAATCTTTACAATAGGTTGGGTGCAGTGGCTCACACCTGTAATCCCAGTACTTTGGGAGGCCAAGGTGGGTGGATCACCTGAGGTCAGAAGTTTGAGACCAGCCTGGCCAATGTGGTAAAACCCTGTCTCTACTAAAAAAAGAATACAAAAAAATTAGCTGGGTGTGGTGGCGGATGTCTGTAATCCCAGTTACTCGAGAGGCTGAGGCAGGAGAATTGCTTGAACCCAGGAGGTGGAGGTTGTGGTGAGCCGAGATCGTGCCACTGCACTCTAGCCTGGGCAAAAGAGTGAAAC
>NW_012106919.1:2308627-2309310 GCF_000951045.1 Mandrillus leucophaeus
TGGCTTTCCAAAGTGCTGGGGTTACAGATGTGAGCCACCACACCCGGCCTTTTTTTTTTTTTTTTTTTTTTGAGTCTTGCTCTGTTACCCAGGCTGGAATGCAGTGGTGCGATCTCAGCTCACTGCAACTTCTGTCTCCCAGGTTCAGGCAATCCTCCTGCCTCAGCCTCCCAAGTAGCTGGGATTACAGACATGTGCCACCACATCCAGCTAATTTTTGTATTTTCATTAGAGGCAGGGTTTCACCATGTTGGCCAGGCTGGAGCCCATGATAAACTATTAAAATGGTACAAAACATTTAAAGTGGGACAATAACAAGTTCCTTTGTCTTACCTAAAGAGAATTCACTGTTAATTGTTTCCTGGGTTGCTTCCAAAATTTTACACATACATCTATTTTTCCTTTTCTTTAAAAACACATAAAACCATACCAAGTGTATAGCTCTCTATATTACTGTTTTTATTGACTGCAGAGAATTCCATTGTATAGGACTTGCATAAATTATTTAGCTGATCTCATATTGATAAGCATATAGGTTTCTTTTTATGATTTTGTTGTTATAGTAACTTCCTGGTAGATATCTTTTCATAAATATAGATATATATGCAGAGTAGGTTCTTAGAAATGGTGTCACTGGGTAATTCTGGTTTTTTTTTTTTTTTTTAATTTTTTTTTTTGAGATA
>NW_012106919.1:2315008-2316511 GCF_000951045.1 Mandrillus leucophaeus
AAAAAAAAAAATTTAAAAAAAAAAAAAAAAAAAAATCTTTACAATAACTTAAGAATTGTAAGATATAAGTAGTCTGATACAAAGATATGAACCTAGAAAATGCTGGTACCTAAATGCTCACTAATAGTGATGGAAAATGTCATAGTTTTCTGCATATTTTCTTTTTTTTTTTGAGATGGAGTTTTACTCTTGTTGCCCAGGCTGGAGTGCAATGGCACGATCTCAGCTTACTGCAACTTCCACCTCCTGGGTTCAAGCGATTCTCCTGTCTCAGCCTCCTGAGTAGCAGGGATTACAGGTGTCCGCCACTATGCCTGGCTAATTTTTGGTATTTTTAATGGAGACGGGGTTGCACCACGTTCGGCAGGCTTGTCTCGCACTCCTGACCTCAGGTGATCCGCCCGCCTGGGTCTCCCAAAGTGTTGTGATTACAGGCTTGAGCCACCATGCCCGGCCAGCTTTCTGCATATTTTCATATATAAATATGAACCTGTGTTCCACTGTTACTGAACTATTATTTTATTCTAAATGAGGGCAGGAAGGACAGATATTAAAAACATGGATAGGAGTGGTATTTCATGGTTTTGTACTGCTCACTAAAAATTCAGCTCTGTTCATTTGAAATTTGAAGGCCAGATACTAGGTTCTAAAGTGGAATTTACGATTTCATACATCCGTCTAAAAAAACAGTCTAGTATATTTGTATTTTTCACTATCTTTCTGAGGTATCTTACTGATTAGGAAGGCAAAAGGACATGGAGTTGATAAGTTTTTCTTGTTCCTTGTCAGGTGTCATGATTAACCTGATTTGGTCAATTTATGGTATTATTCTGAAAACATTTGGTAGGAAGAATTCTAATCTCAGAAAAGTAACAAAATTAAAATCTTATTTCTGGTTGTGTGTGGTAGCTCATGTCTGTAATCCCAGCACTTTGGGAAGCTGAGGAAGGAGGATTGATTGAGTCCAGGAGTTTGGAACCAGCCTGGGCAACATAACGAGACCCTGTCTCTACAAGAAATAAAAAATTATCCTGGCTAACACGTCTCTACTAAAAATATACACACACACAAAAAACAATTAGCCGGGCGTGGTGGCAGGTGCCTGTCGTCCTAGCTACTCAGGAGGCTGAGGCAGGAGAATGGCGTGAACCTGGGAGGTGGAGCTTGCAGTGAGCTGAGATCAGGCCACTGCACTCCAGCCTGGGCGACAGAGCAAGACTCCATCTCAAAAAAATAAAAATAAAAAATTAGCTGGGTGCAGTGGCACATGGCTGTAGTCCTAGGTACTTGGGAAGCTGAGGTTGCAGAATTGTTTGAGCCTGGGAGTTAAGGTGAGCCATGATCAAGCCACTGCACTCAGCCTGGGCAACAGAGTGAGACCCTGTCTTGAAAGATAAAATCTTATTTCCTAGTACATTCTAGGTTAAAGGTATATTTAAATAAATTAATACCCATGGTAAACTTTTTTTTTTTTTTTTTGGAGGCAGAGTCTCACTCTGCTGC
>NW_012106919.1:2321006-2335477 GCF_000951045.1 Mandrillus leucophaeus
GTCTCGATCTCCTGACCTCGTGATCCACCCGTCTCGGCCTCCCAAAGTGCTGCGATTACAGGCTTGAGCCACCGTGCCCGGCCAACTGGGTAATTCTGAAACATCAAATCTTATGATGTGTATGCGTACTCCAGTAATTTGACCAAATCTTTGGTGAGCTGACTTGTTACTGGCATCTCTCGTAAAATTAGAATTCAGAAACAATATTTAGATTACTATTTCAATAAGTTAATTAGGGGAGTAGTCCCAATTAAGGTTTTATATTCTTTTTACATATATTATTCTAGTCTTCTAAGCAATCTGATAAGGCTGGTACTAATGGAAGAGACTGAAGTTGAGATTCAGTAATTTGCCCAATGTCCCAAAACTGGGCATGCTGAGGTTGCATTCTTAAATGTATCTGTAGAATTAATATTTTCTGTTTTTTTTTATTGTTGTTACATTCCCTGGTGAAACAACATTTTTATTATTAAGAACTCAAGGAGCTGGGCACGGTGGATCTCGCCTATAATCCTAGCAATTTGGGAGGCTGAGGCAGGTGGATCACAGATCAGGAGTTTGAGACCAGCCTGACCAACATGGTGAAATGCCACCTCTACTAAAAATGCAAAATTAGCTGGGCATAGTGGCACATGCCTGTAATCCCAGCTACTCAGGAGGCTGAGGCAGAAGAATCGCTTGAACCCGGGAGGCGGAGGTTGCAGTGAGCCGAGATCGTGCCATTGCACTCCAGCCTGGGCAACAAGAGCAAAATTCCGTCTCAAAAACAAAAACAAAAACCTCAAGGAAAGATAAAGGAAGAAAATAAAACATGCCCGTTATTCTTTAAATGAATGTTCCTATCTTCATACTACTAATTTTTTTTCTCTTCTTTTTTGTTGTTTTGGAGACAAGGTCTCCCTCTGTTACCAAGGCTGGTGTGCATGGCTCACTGTAACCTCAAACTCCTGGGCTCAAATGATCCTCCCCTCTCAGCCTCCTGAGTAGCTGGGACTACAGGTGTATAGTCCCACCTTGGTCTCCCAAAGTGCTGGGATTACAGGTGTGGGCCACCATGTCCAGCACCTCTGATTTAAAATTCATATAAAAAGTATTGTATGATGTATTACAAATAAGCAGTACAAATGAAATATAGAAAGTTTAATTTGGAACAGCTTTATGCTTCAAGCTATAATACAATCTTATTTATCCTGAAGATCTTTACCTAATTTATTCACAGAAAAGACTCTCAGATCTCATTTACTCCTAATTCAGATAGTTCTAACAGGAACTGGGGTCTCCTAGCCTATGACAATTGATTAGAAACAAATTTTTGTAAAAAGTTAAAGTAGCCTGTTATAGAAAGGAAGGCTGAAATTTCCAAGAAATGAGAGCTTTTAGTGTAAAGCTATTAGTGGTAGAGGAAAAGCCAACTTACAAGAGCAGACGATTTTCAGAGTTGTTTTAGAATTCTTGTGTTTAGTTCACTTTACTCCAAGAATACTCAAGATCATAAGCATGTTAAATCACACTATAGTAATTGATTGTAATAGTAACCCTGAGTTTTTTTTTTTTTTTTTTCCCGGGACAGTTTCACTTTTGTTGATCAGGCTGGTGTGCAGTGGCGCCATCTTGGCTCACTGCAACCTCTGCCTCCTGGGTTCAAGCGATTCTCCTGTCTCAGCCTCTGAGTAGCTGGGATTGTAGCCACGTGCCACCACACCTGGCTAATCTTTGTATTTTTAGTAGAGATGGGGTTTCACCTTGTTGCCCAGGCTGGTCTCAAACTCCTGACCTCAGGTGATCCACCCGCCTCAGCCTCCCAAAGTACTATGATTACAGGTGTGAGCCACATGCCCGGCTGAGAATTATTTTTAAAACTAAATTATGCTAGGTACACGCTTAACAAGACAAAGATTTCCAAATTATGCTGGCTAAATGAAGCACTGTCATACCCAAAATATTAGATACAATATTTTCTTATCCTTTAACTTTTACAAAGGGCCTCTTTGTCAGATGTTTTGTTGCTGAAGTTCCCGGTTCAGCCTATTATTGCTGCATATTCTTGAAAACGAAATCGATGATTCAGATGTGTGTGTGACTGCAGAAGAAAACCCTTCCATTTCTGTTGCTGTAGGACTTCATTGCAATTAGCTTGCTGAACTTGATTTTCTCTTCCAACTGTTGTGATTGCTCTGTACATCCTATAAATAATTTACCCCTGATGGTACTAAACAAGTACCTTAATGGCACCTCTGGCTCCACATGATATCAAGGACATTAATAATTCATCATTTATTACAGCTACATCTCTGTAGATTAGCATGAGTGGGAATTGAGTTTATAACATTGAGATCAGGCCATCTGAGAGACCTTTACTCCTCTGTCATCATATCTATAAATATTCAGATATCAGTGGTGTTAGAAAATAAAGGAAAGACTATTACAAAGCTAGACTTTAGGTTAAGTTTATTAAGCATTAGATTTACAGCCTGGGCAACATAGGGAGACCCCATTTCTGCAAAACAGAAAAAATTAGCTGGGCTTGGTGGCATTTGCCTGTGGTCTCAGCTACAAGGAGGCTAAGGTAGGAGGATTGCTTGAGCCTGGGAGGTCAAGGCTGCAGTGAGGTGTGATCTCACCACTGCATTTCCGCCTAGGCAATAGAGCATTAGATTACTTCAAGTTCTTAAGTACATTTTAGGGATATTTGAAAGAGAGTTCTCCATTTCAGGACTCTTGCTTTTTTAAAAAAATTATGCAAACCACCTGGAATTAATGGGCATTGGGAAGAATAGTGAGACCAATTTTTAAAATCATCCAAATCCATATTCTAAGAGTTTTAAATTTGATATTTGAAGTCTTCATTTATTTATTTATTTTTAATTTTTTAACTTTTTTTGGGATGGAGTCTAGCTCTGTCACCCAGACTGGAGTGCAGTGGCACGATCGTAGCTCACTGCAACCTCCACCTCCTGGATTCAAGCAATTCTGCCTCAACCTCCCGAGTAGCTAGGATTAAAGGTGCCTGCCACCATGCCTGGCTTTTTTTTTTTTTTGAGCTGGAGTCTTGCTCTGTCACCCAGGTTGGAGTGCAGTGGCACTATCTTGGCTCACTGCCAGCTCCACCTCCCAGGTTCATGCCATTCTCCTGCCTCAGCCTCCCGAGTAGCTGGGACTACAGGTGCCCGCCACCACGCCTGCCTAATTTTTTGTATTTTTAGTAGAGACGGGGTCTCACCATGTTAGCCAGGATGCTCTCGATCTCCTGACCTTGTGATCTGCCTGCCTCGACCTCCCAAAGTGCTGGGATTACAGGCGTGACCATCACGCCCGGCCAATTTTTGTATTTTTAGTAGAGATGGGGTTTCACTGTGCTGGCCAGACTTGTCTCAAACTGCTGACCTCAGGTGATCTACCTGCCTCGGCCTCCCAAAGTGCTGGGATTACAGGTGTGAGCCACTGCGCCTGGCCCTGAAGTCTTCATATTTTAGTCTTCTGTCTTTTGGGAGGTACTTAACAAAAAAGAAATAGGAAAGGCATGCTTATGGGGAATAAGAGTATGTCTGTGCACTCCTGTGTGCACATGTCATTTGATTAAATTCTAGAGTGAAATTAGGTGTAAAAGCTAATTTACCTGTTTGCAGTAAAGGAGAATAGTAGAGTTGATGTTGAATTTTCTTATAGTTTTGGAGTGACTGCACCTCTGAGAATTGTTAAGTGCTGCTTTCAGAAAAAGAAAAAGGTTACTAAAGTTGACAGTGCTTATAACCCTAGCACTTAGTCCACTGCCTGGCACATGGTCCAATAAATGTTTATCGTATGAGTGACTAATCAGATCAATCCATATAATTCTAGTTAGACACTTGGTAACTTAAAACAGTTGTACCGATGCTGATGTATATTAGTTGCTTTCTATGATAGTACTGCTTTGGGAATATATTTCAGTTCACCTTTAGTGTTTTTTTAATCTTAACTGAATGTGGGTTTTAGAAGGGTCTAGAGAGCCTCATTATATGGGGCTCTGACCTATGAGGCTGCTTGAAAGCATATATCCTTTCTTTTTTTTTCTTTTTTTTTTTTTTGAGACGGAGTCTCGCTCTGTCGCCCAGGCTGGAGTGCAGTGGCCTGATCTCAGCTCACTGCAAGCTCCGCCTCCCAGGTTCAGGCAATCCTCCTGCCTCAGCCTCCCAAGTAGCTGGGATTACAGACATGTGCCACCACATCCAGCTAATTTTTGTATTTTTAGTAGAGACGGGGTTTCACCGTGTTAGCCAGGATGGTCTCGATCTCCTGACCTCGTGATCCGCCCGTCTCGGCCTCCCAAAGTGCTGGGATTACAGGCTTGAGCCACCGCGCCCGGCCGCATATATCCTTTCAACAACATTATCCAGTACAGAGGCTGCAGAGAATTTCAGGTATCCTTTGGGTTGCATTGAAAAGCCTATAGATTCTTCAAAGATGAGAGAAAATTACTCTTTCCCAAAACAGAGGACACTGGACAGTTTTCACTAGTACCGAATACTAAGTTATTTGTAACGTATAAATTGAGTTTAATTTTATTGCTTTAGGTTTCTTTAATAATTATTTTCTTTAAAAATGATTGTGTGGGTCATTGATTATTGACATTCATAGGAGAACTCTAGGGGATGAATACAGTCAAGAGTTACATTGCTAGGAAGATTTAGGGTTGGGAAAGGCATTATGAACACTGTTAGGATTAAAATGAAAGCCCTTAATCTGGAAGGGGAAAACTGCTAAGTTATAGTAGTCACAAGATACAAAATTAGATCATACTATGCTAGCCTGCTACACAGATGATATTAGCTCTTCATTTGCCAGACTAAGCAGCTTGGAGTAGAATATAGAATATCTAACTTAAATTAGAACAGTTGAATTTCTCCTTGAGTCAAAACACCACAAAACGACAACAAAAAACATCTTTTCACTTATATTTTTATACAAGTGTATGTGTTTGTTGTTTAGTAGCAAGTGTGAATTGGATGAAGTATCTGAATATGAGATTTTTATGTGTAGTGAATTCATATTTTTATCCTTTATATTTTCTGACACCCTCCTCCTTTCATGAGTGTCCTTGAGCTGATACCTTGTGCCAGACATCCTGGCATATTTTAGAACTGCTGTGGAAAAGTGATGGTTTAACACACAGCTTCTGTTATGTCATGGTGTAAATTAAGCTCTTAAATGAAAGTGGCTAGCTTTTACAGATGGGCAGGCATGAATCTAGCTGAGAACAAATTGTTCTAATGTGATAGAGACATTCTTCAGACCTGCGTGCGTCTGTCAACTGCCTACAGTGGCACAGTGAGATAAAGTGATCTGCAGTGTTTCTGTAATGTGTCCCTGTTGCTAGCCATCTTGTAACATATAGTACATCTTTTAGGCAGACAGCTTGTGTGGGCTGCATTCCACCTCAGCCTTGTAAAGATGCCAGAAGCATCAAGGTGAATTTTTAAATTCTATTTAACTATTTAGACTTAACTAATTTCAGTGAAATCTCTACTGTATCTAATAAAGTACTTGCTAGAAGTGAGATGAAATTTCAAAATTTTAACTTTTATTGGTTGTTTTGACCTTAGATTGACCAATTAGTAATCTTTCTATGCCTGTTTCCATATTGGGAAAGTGAGTATTTTAAAAGTATTTGCCTCATAAGATTGTTGTGTGGATTTAGCCAGTTAGTATGTGTCAAGTGCATAGAAGAATGCCTGCCTTAATAAATGCTAGCCACCAATGCCGTCATTATTATTAACATAATTTGGGGTGAGATTAATTTCCTTTTCCTGAAGGTGGATTGTGTTTTTTTTTGGAGCAGAGTCTTGCTTTGTCACCCAGACTGGAGTGCTGTGGTGCAATCTTGGCTCACTGCAACCTCCGCCTCAAGGGTTCAAGTGATTCTCCTGCCTCAGCCTCCCGAGTAGCTGAGATTACAGGTGCATGCCACCACGCCTGGCTAATTTTTTTGTATTTTTAGTAGAGATAGATTTCACTATGTTGGCCAGGCTGGTCTTGAACTCCTGACCTGGGGTAATCCACCTACCTTGGCCTCCCAAAGTGCTGGGATTACAGGCGTGAGCCACCATGCCTGGCCTTTTTTTTTTTTTTTTTTTTTTTAAAGGAAGGCCACATCCCTGTCAAGGATGTGGTCAACTTCAATTTTAATACAGAAGCTCACCATTTTGACTTGTGAAATATATCTTCGAATGTATTTACAGTTAAGGTATAATACATAATCACTACAAGGAATAAAGAAACTATATACTGCTATGGAATGGTCTAAGATGTATTACTGAGTGAAAAAAGCAAGGGGCAAAATAATGTGTAAATTGTTTTATCATTTCTGTAAAACTTTGCTGTACATGCATAAAATATCTAGAAGTCTGCACAAGAAATGGCATATTTTCTTTTCTTTTTTTTTTTTTTTTGAGACAGAGTCTCGCTCTGTCGCCCAGGCTGGAGTGCAGTGGCCGGATCTCAGCTCACTGCAAGCTCCGCCTCCCGGGTTTACGCCATTCTCCTGCCTCAGCCTCCCGAGTAGCTGGGACTACAGGCGCCCGCCACCCCCGTAGAGAGGGGGTTTCACCATGTTAGCCAGGAAGGTCTCGATCTCCTGACCTCGTGATCCACCCGTCTCGGCCTCCCAAAGTGCTGGGATTACAGGCTTGAGCCACCGCGCCCAGCCGAAATGGCATATTTTCATTTGTTGTTACTGGGAAGGGGAATTGGGTGGCTGGAGACAAAAGTGGGAGACTTTTTACACTTTTTGATTATTGGACCATGTGAATGTATTCCCAAACTCGGAAGCTACACACACATATATAAATACACACACACGTAAAGTAAAATAGCTATTTTTAAATTGAGATATATTTTTATTCATCCTTTACATTCTTGTTTGTCTCAAATTCACATTTAATAGGACTTTTATTTTTTTTTAAATTAAAAACATTTTTTTTTGAGACAGAGTCTTGCTCTGTCACCCACGCTGGAGTGCAGTGACGTGAACTTGGCTCACTGCAACCTCCACCTCCCGGGTTCAAGCAATTCTCCTGCCTCAGCCTCCCGAGTAGCTGGGATTACAGGCATGTGCCACCACACCTGACTGATACTTGTATTTTTAGTAGAGATGGGGTTTCACCATGTTTGCCAGGTGAATCTTGAACTCCTGACCTCAGGTAATCCGCCTGCCTCAGCCTCCCCAAGTGCCAGGATTACAGGCATGAGCCACTGTACCTGGCCAAGAGGACTTTTAGTATTTCTTTTCAGTTTCTTTTTTTTTTTCTTTAGGTCTACTCTTCAGCACTAAACTAAAAATGACATTTTGTCCTCTTTCAGGGATTTGAGTCATAATCGGTTGTCTAACTGGAACATCAGCTTGGAATCACAGATGTTACAGGAAGTGTAAGTTATTTTTATTTATTTAAAGTTATGTTAAATTCCTGAGGGAACTTAATAAATTGTGATTTGCGGGATGTTCAATCCAGAGATGCCATAAAAAAATTGAAGGAAAAAATTAGTTAAAAGAAATAATTTGAAAACCTAAAATGTTTTGACTTTGTTATTATCAGACTGTCTTGGCATTGGGTTGGTGATTTCAAGTTGCAGGCTGTGGGGAAATATTTTACCTTCCTGGGGCTAAAAGTAAGATTTACACCTCTTCAGAGCAAATTATGTTTTGATTTTGGCCAAGTTTTCAGCCAGTGAAACTCTGTTGTATAACCTTTTTAAATGTCTTGACATGTTATCTAAGATTGGGAGCATCATGTCTAAAGTAGATTTATATGAAATAGAATCATCTTGATATCGTATGAGAATGTAATGGTTGATAGAATTCAGTTTTTCTCTTAACTAAAGTTTTTCCTTTAATACCGAGATGTATTATGTAATTTTGGAGGGAGTTTTCTAAGATATTATTAATATTAGTTTTTGCATCGTTACACTCCTAGAGCATTGTTACATTCCTAGAGGCACAACCATTAAGGTATGTAGGCCTATTTGCCTCTAGACTTAACACCCTTGGAACCCTGAGATTTACTTTCCTTTTTAATTCTTTGCTGACAGGGATACCTTCTTCATGCTCATTGTCTCTGCATTCTCTCCTCCTAGCCCCAAATTCACTACTTCTAATGTGTTGTGGATGAGTACACAGTTGACAAGTTTGTTAGCTGAAAGAGTAGGCACTGAGGAAAGACCTGAAAATGCTTCAGTGGGAAGTGCATGGGCTTTTTGTAACTTTGGTTGGTTTCCTGAAGGTCTTTAGTTCTGGTTTCTTTTCTGTGCTCTTTTGTTGAGATTGTTGAGGTTGTTCAATGACTAAAAACCAGGTTAATGAAATGTGATTGTATTAGATTTGCTACGAAAACATTTGAGACAATCTGTTTAAAGGGCTGCTGGGATCAGATGCAACACGTTATGTTATCTGTAAAATTAGTCATAGATTCCATCTCTGGGTGGGCTGATAAATTTCATCTGTGGTCTCAAGTAACACTTTCTAACATTTGTATAGCTTCAGAATATATATATACACACACACATTTATATGTGTGTGTTTATGTATATTTAGAGAAAGAGAGATCTAGATGGACTGATTATGCCTTCTTTGTTTAAGGACTCAAATTAGCTGTCGTAAACCCAACTTATTCAAAGAACTTTGCTTGAACTAACAATATTTAATGTGGAAAATATTTCGTAGCCTTTCTGATATTAATACCAATAGTAGATCAACACTATGAAAACACATTTCTTGGCCAGGCGTGGTGGCTTACACCGGTAATCCCAGTACTTTGGGAGGCCAAGGTGGGCGGATCACCTGAGGTCAGGAGTTTGAGATCAGCTTGGCCAACATGGTGAAACCTGTCTCTACTAAAAATACAAAATTAGCCAAGCGTGGTGGTGCACGCCTGTAATCCCAGATACTCAGGAGGCTAAGGCAGGAGAATCACTTGAACCCAGGAGGCAGAGGGTGCAGTGAGCCGAGATTGCACCATTGCACTCCAGCCTGGGCAAAAATAATGAAACTCTGTCTCAAAAAAAAAAAAAAGAAAGAAAGAAAATAACTTTAAAATTAAATTTTAATTTAAAAATTAAAATTTCTCATTAAAACCTCTAATTTCTCAATAACTACATTTTTATTTTAGTCTAACTCATTCTGAGTCATAATTATTTTTCAAATTTGGCACCTATTCTAAAGAATATGTGTTAGCCAGATGGTAGAATTCAAGAGGTAATATTTCCCTCACTAAACATTTAAATCTGTTTTTCCTCTTGCCTAGGAAAATGAATTACAATGAACTAACAGAAATCCCGTATTTTGGAGAACCAACGTCTAATATTACTCTGCTTTCATTGTAAGTTAATAAGTTTTCAGGTTTTTTATTTAAATTATGAATAGTATACAGTTTTTTTTTTTTTTTTTTTTTGTTAAGCACATATATTGTTGATTCTAATTATTTAACGTTTTTGTGGCCTGGGGTGGATCCAGTGGCAGCAGCTTCATTATAATCTTTGTTTTACAGAGTCCATAATATAATCCCAGAAATAAATGCACAGGCGCTCCAGTTTTACCCTGCTCTGCAGAGTTTAGACCTCAGCTCAAATATAATATCAGAAATCAAGACATCTTCATTTCCTCACATGCAGCTTAAATACCTGTAAGTAACACAGATTAAATTAGATTTACTTTAAAGCACATGTTTATTATTCATCAGTACCTATCTTTTCAAAAGTATTTATTTATTGTGCTTTTTATATGCATATGTAAGACAAACCTAGGGTTGGTATATTGGGTGGTTGGCTTTGCCCACCCACCCGACAAGCCCCCTAAAGAAAGATCGCACTATTGTCAGAAAATACTGGTAAATATCAAGGGTAATTTTGAGATTCAATTTTTTTTGTTTTTTAAACCAAGCTTTCTAAAAGGTAAATAGAGATTTGTTAAACAATGGCTTACCGTATATAATGATAATTAGCATGTGTGCCAGTGTTTTCCAGTTTACAGAGCATATTCACACATGCTGTTTTGTAACAACCTAAATGAAGTAGGTAGCCTCCATAGATGAAGAAACAGAGCATTTAAATGATTTATAAAGTTGTGGATAGTCATTAAGTGATAGCTGGGGGCTTATACATAGATATTTGGCAGCTTTCTAGTGGTAGAATTTTTATTTTACTAAATGTTTTCTTTTGCTATTATCTTGTTTATTTTAGGAATTTAAGTAATAACAGGATAACCACCTTGGAGGCTGGCTGCTTCGATAATTTATCGAGTTCCTTATTAGTGGTAAAGTTAAACCGTAACCGAATTAGCATGATTCCACCTAAGATCTTCAAGCTGCCTCACCTCCAATTCTTGTGAGTAACGAAATAGTTGGATTATAAAAGATAGTTTTTTTGTTACAGGGTCTTTTTCTTTTTAATTTAATTACCGTTAGAGCATTTCAGCAAACCAATTTCCTGACTCTAAAACTATTTTTGTTAAAGGGAACTTAAAAGAAACAGAATTAAAATTGTGGAAGGTCTTACATTCCAAGGGCTTGACTCCTTAAGATCTTTGAAAATGCAGCGGAATGGAATTAGCAAACTTAAGGATGGAGCATTTTTTGGCTTAAATAACATGGAAGAACTGTAAGTACTCAGGACTAGAGGTGATTATTAGGAAAGTAGTCTGTCTGGGACTTTTCAATGTCAAATGGCTAGGATAGTTGTTCTGATTATAATTATAGAGATATGTTCATTCTTTCCCTGCTCACTGATGTGAAATAAGTGTACATAAAACCTTTAAAGTTTTGTTAGCTAACTGATCATTTTTGAAATAATTCTTACAAACTTCTCATCTAAAAAGTTTATATTCTTTTTTTTTTCTTTTTGAGACGGAGTCTCACTCTGTTGCCCAGGCTGGAGTGCAATGGCGTGATCTCGGCTCCTGCAACCTCCGCCTCCCAGGTTCAAGCAACTCTCCTGCCTCAGCCTCCTGAGTAGCTGGGATTACAGGCGCGTGCCACCAGCCCTGGCTAATTTTTGTATTTTTAGTAGAGACGGGGTTTCTCCATGTTGGTCAGGCTGGTCTCAAATTCCTGACCTCGTCATCTACCCACCTCAGCCTCCCAAAGTGCTGGGATTACAGGCGCAAGCCACTGCACCAGGGCAAAAAGTTTATATTCTTAATGTTTTAGTTAATGAAAATTATCAGAATTTATCCAAATGGGTATACTATACCACTTGGCCTGTTGGTTTTGTAGAGCTGCTCTTTTAGACAGTCTTAGTATCTTCTAGCACTAAATCTTTTTTTTTTTTGAGATGGAGTCTTGCTCTGTTGCCAGGCTGGAGTACAAGGGGTGCGATCTTGGCTCACTGCAACCTCTGCCTCATGGGTTCAAGCCTTTCTCCTGCCTCAGCTTCCTAACTGGGACTACAGGCGTGTGCTGGCACGCCCAGTTAATTTTTGTATTTTTAGTAGAAACAGGGTTTTACCATGTTGGTCAGGATGGTCTCAATCTTTTGACCTTGTAATCTGCCCACCTCGGCCTCCCAAAGTGCTGGGATTATAGGCGTGAGCCACTGCGCCCAGCCAAGCACTAAATCTTAAATAAAATATACATTTTTATTGAATAGAATTGGTCAGCTCAGTTGGCTTGAACAAAGATATATGCTTCTCTGGGAAAAACTTAAGATTTAAAGCTAGTTAATTGAACTGCCTTGTTTTGGAACGTATTTTCTTCTTTCTCTAATTCTGCAGAGAACTGGAACACAATAACCTTACACGAGTGAACAAGGGGTGGTTATATGGCTTGCGAATGTTACAGCAGCTCTATGTGAGCCAGAATGCTATTGAAAGAATCAGCCCTGATGCATGGGAGTTCTGCCAAAGACTATCCGAACTGTAAGTGTTGGATAGCATTTCACTGGAGGCTGTGAGACTAGAGCAGATTGAAATAAATCATTCCCATGGACAGTAATGAGATATAACATCCCTCTTTACTAGAAATTTGTAGAAAGCTCTAAATTTACCATGTAGATGTAATAAGAATTGTAAGTTGAACCAAATACAATGAATTCCTTACCTTCCACATTTCTTGTTTTCAGTGATTTGTCGTATAACCAGCTGACCCGCCTGGATGAATCTGCCTTTGTGGGTCTGAGCTTATTGGAGAGATTGAATTTGGGAGACAACAGAGTCACTCATATTGCTGATGGTGTATTTAGATTTCTTTCCAATCTTCAGACATTGTAAGTATATCCATTCTCTTTTTTGGTTGTTGTTACTGATTTTTTTAGTACAATAAAGCAAATTAATTAAAACAGCTAATCAGTCTGCAAATTATGTATGCTAATATTTTGTGGTTCTTCTGTCCTGTGCCTCAGAGCAAGATAGTTTTATTTGTCTCCATCTCCATAAAAATCTCAAGCCTGTAGTAGGCAATTCAGTTTGTAGTTTAATTCTGAGTTAATCCCATAAACAGCAAAGCATGTCTTATTGTGTTAGTTGCTATGGAATAAAACACAGTTGCTAGTGTCAGGAATGCAGTCATTTTCTTGTTCCTTTGAACTTGACCATACACCAGAGCTACTAGTTCTCATTCAAAAGGATGCAGGACGTGTAGAGGGAACTGCCATGGTAGGAGATCAGTTCACTGTTACTGGTTTGCTACATGACTTTGGATGGAAGAAACTAATACTTATTATCTGATGTGTGCCAGGTGCTTTCAAATACTAGGATGATACTGCTGTTTTCCATATTAGGAGGCTGAGGTTCAGAGAAATTTAAATAATTTTCTCAAAGTCACATAGCTTGTAAATATTGGGCCAGAATCAGATCCCAGGTCTGTTTGATGCTAAAGCTCATGCCCATTTTATCATACCACCAGAAGAACAAAATCACTTAGCTTTTCCTGGGCATCATTTTTTCTTCTCTTTTATACGGCGAAGGAAGGATATAGGATTAGATGGTTGCTAAAGGCAGTTTCCATGCTAAAATTCTGTGGTACTGTAAGTTACTCAATTTACAGAATATAAGAATATGTTTTTATGAACTTTTTGTATTTATATATAAATATATCTAATTTTAGAATATAATTTTACTAAATAAAGAGGTATTTTAATGAAATATAGTAGTCTCAAACACAGAGCAGAATAAAAGAAAACAAAGAGTAAATAGTAGAGTCTTAAGTTTCCTGAATAGGGGACTTTATGGTTGTTAGGTTTTGAGTTGAAATGGTTCAGAGAAGAGGCAGGTTCCCAACTTGGAGACCTAACCATCAATGAGAGGGAAAGCAAGATAATTTTGTGAAGGGTATATACATGCACAGGTGTGTATTTGATTTTTTTTTAACTTTCTTTAGATTTGGCCTTGAAAAATTAAAAGTGATTGTATTTTTCCTTTTCCTATATTATCAGAAGTGAAATTGGATCAATGCAATCTCAGAAACTTAGATGTAACTGCAGCCTTTTGGCAGTTGAAGGGGTCGCAAATAGGTTATTTTAGTATACCACTGATTATTACTTTTAGAATTAAAGTTTAAGGAAGTAATAGCAGAAGTAAATGGTTATGTAATACCACAGAGATAGTTAAGACAGAATTAGTATCAAATCTGGGGAATTCTGGCTTTAGCCTCGTGCTCTTGCCAGGGTAGATACAGTTCTTAATTTGTTGAATGGTTTCTATTTATGCTGTGCTGTGGAGGAGGGGGAAAGTCCTGAAGAGCTGAGCCATTGGTTCTTTCATTATTTATTCCTTAGTAAAATAAAATGAGCTTTATTAGCTTTTCACTTAAAGAAAGCTAAGTGAAAAGAGGGATCTCCTCTTTACTGCTAATCACACAACTCTGCATGTCCCTTATAAAGTAGAAAGCTTTGTGCTTTATTATGAGATGACTTAAAGAAGCAAAAGTGATTAAATATTTTTAATTCTATGGAAATAATTATTTTATCATAACATGATGTGGTACAATTGCATTTCCTCTGAGAATGGAACAGTGAATTTTAGAAGATCCATAGTTTCCCTTTGAAAGAAAATCTGATGACACTGTAACACATGGGTATATCATTTTTGCTTCCCATGGGGCATCTTTAATTGCTCTTGAGCAGTGAAGCTCTGTATTGATATTACTCTTTGTCAGCCATTGTAAGTTTAAGGTCCCAGGGGAAGGCTTGGGTCACCCAGAAATTCCATTAGTCTGAAATCAGATTTATAAGCCATATACTCTGCATCTTGAAACCCTCCTCTTTTCAGGACCCTGTGTATACTTTTTAATATGCTAACATAATGAGGGACTCTTAGCTCGGAAGAGTAATACTTTTAGCAGGTTGCTTTATTTGTCAAGGCCAGCTTAATTCTTAGCTTGTAAGAATCAGTTCTTACATGTTTATTACAGATATTTCTTTTTTTTTTTTTTTTTTTTTGAGACGGAGTCTCGCTCTGCCGCCCAGGCTGGAGTGCAATGGCTGGATCTCAGCTCACTGCAAGCTCCGCCTCC
>NW_012106919.1:2335732-2336275 GCF_000951045.1 Mandrillus leucophaeus
TATTTCTTAAGAAGCAGAGTTGAGCCTTCTTCATAAATAACTGTTAAAGTAAGGATCAGAATTAGCATGTGCACCTTGACATCACCATGCCAGTATGCTGCTCAATGTTATAATGGTTGTATTGACTAATAGAACCTGTCTTTCTCTGACATTTTTGTAGAGACTTAAGAAACAATGAAATTTCATGGGCCATAGAAGATGCTAGTGAAGCCTTTGCTGGACTCACAAGTCTCACTAAATTGTATGTATTTATAATATTTATGTATGTCTGCATAGGCGTGTTTTCAAGAACCGACTGTAAATATGACTGAATTATGTTTATTTCATATGGCTAGAAAGTCTGAGCTTTCTGACACTCTGGGAGCTTTGTGGGGGTTTCTTTGTTTGTTCGTTATTTTGAGACCGAGTCTCGCTCTGTAGCCCAGGCTGGGGTGCAGTGGCGCGATCTTGGTTCACTACAACCTCTGCCTCCTAGATCCCTGTTCAAGCAATTCGCCTGCCTCAGCCACCTGAGTAGCTTGGATTACAGGCGTGTGCCACCGT
>NW_012106919.1:2336468-2338775 GCF_000951045.1 Mandrillus leucophaeus
CTCGGCCTCCCAAAGTGCTGGGATTACAGGCTTGAGCCACCGCGCCCGGCCTTTTTTTTTTATTTTGAGACAGGGTCTTGCTCTGTCACCCAGGCTGGAGTGCTGTGGCGCAGTCACAGCTCACAGCAGCCTCAACCTCCTGGGCTCAAGTGATCTCCCACCTTGGCATCCTAAGGAGCTAGGACTAAAGGTGTGTACCACCATGCCCAGCTAATTAACTTTTTTTTTTTTTTTTTGTAGAGACAGAGTTCTCACTATATTGCCCAGGCTGGTCTTGAACTCCTGGGCTCAAGTGATCCTCCCACCTTGGCCTCCCAAAGTGCTGGGATTATAGGCATGAGCCACCATGCCCAGCTAGTTTTTCTGTTTCTGTGTTTTTTGTTGTTGTTGTTGTTGTTGGGGCACTTTTTATTGAAGAAGCATTCCTATGGACACTTAAAGAGAAGTTATTTATAGAAGTAGAATTTCTATTCAAGTAAAAGGAATGCATTGAGAAAGTAATGTCTTGATAATCTGTTTGATTTGTAGTTTGTTTAATTGTATGAGATTTATGAGTAATTTACTAGCAGAAGTAGAGCATTCTCTCACATAAGATTTTAGATCTTCTCCCATGAGAATAATTTCTCCAAAGGGTCACACTTGTCTGAATTTCTCTGACAATCTTTTGCTATGAATGGAGACATGAGGAATATAATTGAATTTAGCATCTGAAAATTACCAGTTTATCAGTGGTCAAGATGGTTGTTCACCTCATTGAGCTTTGATAGACGCCTTTATGCTATGTTTTACATTGATTAATAATTAAATTTCATAACTTTCTTAAAAATGCATGGTTCTCATCAAATTGTACACGTTAAATATGTGTATTTTTTTGTATACAGTTGTACCTCAGTAAAGCTGTTAAATATACAAAAAAGTACGCTAAGCAAAAATAGGTAGATGTTTAATGAATTTAATTTTGTTTAGTGGAGAGCTTTCTTACAAAGGTCTGTTTATATTTCAGAGTCTTACAAGGAAACCAGATTAAGTCAATTACAAAGAAAGCATTCATTGGTCTTGAATCCCTTGAGCATCTGTAAGTATTTGTCATACATTTTGCTTACTCTATAAATAATCTTTGCTATTAGCAGAGGTTTTCACGACCATGTAAAGTGTTTATGTAACTTGATATAGAAATGGTGACTGATAATGTTTCATTTCTCTTTATTTCAGAGATTTGAACAATAATGCTATAATGTCTATCCAAGAAAATGCTTTTTCTCAGACTCATTTGAAAGAACTGTAAGTAACTTGTCTTTTTAAGATCACCAGTTGGATCATTGTTCCTGCTTGTTGTGCTTAAAGTGTGATGGGAGTGACCCAAGTTATTTCCAAAAGCACACAGTTCAGGCAGAAAGAAAGTATTAATACTCAGTTATTTTAGTGGCTAGAGGTAATTTTAAAATACCCAACACTGAAAAGCCCAGAGTGTGTGGCATCAAGACCTTCTGTTTTGCCTGTTCTACCAATGCTTATAATTAGGAGACCTTAGCACTGCTCCTTATGCTTTATGTATCACCTACTGTTCCTTTTTGGATTATCAGAAATATGTGTTACCAGTTCTTAACACTTTGTGTGGGTTACAATAAAGGTATCAGGTAATTTTGTTTTATAGTTTCCGAGGTGATTTAACACTTAGGATAATTGTCAGAGAATCTGAGTCTCTAACCTGTTCAAACTACTAAAATGTCAAAATAGACAAGTGTGTATATGTACCCTTTTTCATTCATGAGTTTTAAAAATTGCTCTTACTGGTTTCGAGATTTCCCTAGGGAATTGGAAGTTAGTTGGGCATTGGTATTATTTATATTTATATATTTTATATTTTTTTGGAGACAGAGTCTTGCTCTATCCCCCAGGCTGGAGTGCAGTGGTGTGATCTCGGCCCACTGCAACCTCTGCCTCCTGGGTTCAAGCGATTCTCATGCCTCAGCATCCTGAGTAGCTGGGATTACAGGTGCCTGCCACCACACCCGACTAATGTTTGTATTTTTAATAGAGACAGGGTTTCGCCATGTTGGCCAGCTGGTCTCAAACTCCTGACCTCAGGTGATCTGTCCGCTTCAGCCTCCCAAAGTGCTGGGATTACAGGCGTGAGCCACCAGTCCTGGCCTGGTATTGTTTTTAAACTCTATTGATTCAAATATGCAGTCGGGTAAGAACCACTAGACAATAGAAATTATTTTGCCTTGCCTGGGAAGCTACTCAAAGGATACTCTGTGGAGCAGAACTGGTTGATGACAATATAAGGATAGAAATGCAGCCGGG
>NW_012106919.1:2339700-2344014 GCF_000951045.1 Mandrillus leucophaeus
TTTTTTTTTTTTTTTTAACATTAATTAATTTTTTTTTGAGGTGGAATCTCACTCTTGCCCAGGCAGGAGTCCAGTTGTGCCATTGCAGCTCACTGCAACCTCCGCCTCCCGGGTTCACGCCATTCTCCTGCCTCAGCCTCCCGAGTAGCTGGTCTCTATCTCCTGACCTCTATCTCCTGACCTCGTGATCTGCCCGCCTCAGCCTCCCAAAGTGCTGGGATTACAGGCGTGAGCCACGGCATGTAGCCTGTCAAGATATTTTTCTTTTATCCCAAACTGCTTTGTTCTAACTTACCTTTTTGTTGTTCTTGAAAAGCATATCGAATTTAGAGTTTTATTAGGTCCAACAATAAAATTATGCTCATATTTTTCTTTTTAAAGAGACAGGAGGCAGATCATAATAGACCATGAGGAATTAAGATTTTTGCTTTTTTGAACGTACTAGGAAACGAGGGTTTTGAGAAAATGCTCAGCAGAGCTTGGCACGGAGTAGAAGTAGAGTAATGTTAACAATAAAGACTAAAATTAAAATGTTATGAAAATCATCATTAGTTATTTTCTGCCAGATTCTTAAAGTAGATATTTTGATCTGTTGAGATATTTTGAGTTATTTCTCATAGGCTTAGTTTAATTATAAGTTGTGACTTACTACAAATTAGTATACCCCCCCGCCTTTTTTTTTTTTTTTTTTGTCAGTGATAACCTGAGGGCCAGCAAGAAAGTTTTAACTGTTAGGAGAACTCAATTTAACATAAAATTTAAACAGTAGGTGAAAGCAAATATTGCAGTCGCAATCTTCAGAGAGTCATTTAATAATTTGGGAGTCGTGACAAAGATTCTTTGGTTAACCAACCTTTAGGCAAGCAAGCCCTTAAACCTTCTCCTAGGCCTAGCTGTGTAAAATCCAATTTTAGCACGAACCCTGTAAAACCAGTTTAGCAAGAACTCTTCCACAATGTAGACCATTCCCAGGTGATGTCTGATCACCCTGGCTTGTCTTCAGCAAGAATCCTGTTAGGGTTTAGCCAGAGTCTCCCTTTCTCTGGATGTTATTTTTTAGTCATTTCACATCCACTGAATGGGATGAAAGCAAACCCACCTTGCTCCTTGGCTATACTTGCCCTTGCTGTTTCCCTACTGTCTCTCCCTCACTGAGTTGAGCCCAGTCTCTCTCCCCAACTGCAACATCACATTGCCATGGTTCCTATATCTATTGAGATGATCCTGAATAACGTCTGCCTTACCATGCTTTAACAAGTATCACTGAGTAATTTTTCATTTAACAGTTATGGTGCTGTGACTCCGATAGGATCAGATTCATCATTGGACCCCCAGACCTCTCACCCAGGACCCCAAGTGTGCACCTTTGAAGCCATTGTCTTCACTCCTGACTGATAGATCGGGGATCCAATGGTGAGTCAGACTATGAACCATTGCTCCGGACAAACATCCGTTGAAGCTGGTAAGGAAAGATTTCGATTCTCAAGATTGTGAATATATTCTCTGGAGTTGGGCTAGAGGCCAGGCTTCTTTTGAAAGGTACCTCCTGGGCTTGAAGGTCTTCCTGGCTCTCTTTCCTGAGTGGAGTTTATTCCCTGACTCCCTGGACTAAAAGTTCTTGGAACTCTGTGAGGCTACTCTGTTCTCTGTAATGGATCCTACTTCTCCCATGGCAATTTCTCTGGCATCTGAATCCCTTCTTTTTGAGCCCCTGCTAACTCTATTGCTCCACCACTCATTTTGTCCACCTCCTCCTTGTTGAACCTTTATTGGCCTCTTTGGGATACTTAGGATCTCTCCAGACCGCATCCTGTAAGCTCTCTTTCTTCCCATTGCTACTGCTCCTTATTCCTCCTCTTACCACCTTTAATGTTCTCTCCGGTTCCCTTAAGCCCTTTGATAAGACTCCCTTCAAATCCATCTGTCCACCCACTGCTAGACTTTTTCCTTCCCACTCTGGACTCTTAGTCACTGGGACTGTAGGCCCCCCACCCTCCTGGGGATCTCTCAGGGGACTTGGGGACTCCCAAAAGTAATGACTTGAGGTTGAAAAGGAAAAAGAATAATTGGAAATAGACTAAATATTTTATCTACACTCAGATGGGCTTTGGAGATATCCAGACAGCCCCTAGATGTTTCTTCAGCCTCCATAAGATTACACATGGCAAAAGAAAAAATTTTTTTTTTTTTTTTGAGATGGAGTCTCCCTCTGTCACCTAGGCTGGAGTGCAGTGGCATGATCTTAGCTCACTGCAACCTCCGCCTTCCAGGTTCAAGCAGTTCTCCTGCCTCAGCCCCCTGAATAGCTGGGATTACAGGCGCCTACCACCACACCCAGCTAATTTTTGTATCTTTAGAAAAGAGGAGTGACCTCGTCCAATTTATGTTTTCTTAGGTATACTGTAAGCTGGACTCGTAAGACCTGGGCTCATATCCTAACTCTACTATTTATTTTATTTTATTTTATTATTATTATTTTTTAGATGGAGTCTCGCTTTGTCACCCAGGCTAGAGTGCAGTGGCACGATCTCGGCTCACTGCAGCCTCTGCCTCCCAGGTTCAAGAGATTCTCCTGCCTCAGCCTCCCAAGTAGCTGCGAATACAGGCGCATGCTACTGCGCCCAGCTAATTTTTTGTATTTTTAGTAGGGACGGGATTTCACCATCTTGGCCAGGCTGGTCTGGAACTCCTGACCTTGTGATCCACCCGCCTCAGCCTCCCAAAGTGCTAGGATTACAGGCTTGAGCCACCGCGCCCAGCCTCTACTATTTATTTTAGACATAATACTGAATGCCCCCAAAATCTCATTTTCCATTTCTAGAAAATGGAATTGAAAATGCCTACCTCAGCCGGGTGCGGTGGCTCACATCTGTAATCCCAGCACTTTGGGAGGCCGAGGCAGGCAGATCACAAGGTCAGGAGTTTGAGACCAGCCTGGCCAATATGGTGAAACCCTGTCTCTACTAAAAATGCAAAAATTAACCAGGCGTGGTGCCATGTGCCTGTAGTCCTAGCTACTCAGGTGGCTGAGGCAGGAGAATTGCTTGAACCCGGGAGGTGGAGGTTGTGGTGAGCTGAGATCTCGCCACTGCACTCCAGTCTGGGTGACAGAGCAAGACTCTGTCTCAAATAAATAAATAAATAAATAAATAAATAAATAAATAAAGTATTTAGCACAGTGCCTGACCACAGACAAAACTTAATTCACAATAGCTCCCTTCACTTCTGTTTCTTTTGTTTCTTTCCATTCTTCATATACTAACCAAACCCTGACCACAAGTACTTAACAGAGTATAAGGTATTCTCTCAACAAGTGTGTGGATAGATTATACTAAAATATTTCCAGTGGTTTTCTTTGAGTAGTGAGGATTTGGAGGGCTTTCTCTCCCTCTTGGTTTAGTGGTACTTTCTAATTTTCTACTACATAATTTTAATGGAAAATGTTTTAAAATTTATATGCAACTTTTTCATACACTTCTTATTATTGATGCAAAGCCTTGTGGGGAATACCAAAAAGTATAAAGAGAAGATTTTAATAAATGTTGACCTAAAAAGTATTATAAATATGACTTTTAAAGTAACCAAAAGCAACCAACAATTCTCAGTAAAAAAGTTCCATTAGATCCAGGTGTGGTGGCTCATCCCTGTAATCCCAGATACTCAGAAGGCTCAGGTGGGAGGAGCCTCGAGTCCAGGAGTTAGAGACCAGGCTGGGCAACACAGCGGGTTCTTGTCTCAAAACACAGTTGCATTAAAGTTCCTGCAATAGCAGTTTGTTCAAACCAACTGTAAGAGAAGAAATTACTCAACGAAGCTTGTTAAAGCATTATAAAAGCATAGTCATCTTTGCCAGTGCCCCCTTGTTTAATAACAATATAAGTCAACTTTGAACAATCGAACAATGTAAGTCAATTTTTTTCATTCTTAGAATTGAAACTTTGCCAGGCGTGGTGGCTCACACCTGTAATCCCAGCACCCTGGGAGGCTGAGGCAGGTGGATCATGAGGTCAAGAGATCAAGACCATCCCGGCCAACATGGTGAAACCCCATCTCTACTAAAAATACAAAAATTAGCTGGGCATGGTGGCACACACCTGTAGTCCCAGATACTTGGGAGGCTGAGGCAGGAGAATCGCTTGAACCCGGGAGGTGGGGGTTGCAGTGAGCCAAGATTGTGCCACTGCACTCCAGCCTGGGCAACAGAGCAAGACCCTGTCTCAAAAAAAAAAAAAAAAAAAAAAGTTCTGTGGAATCAGATCTTAGATACTTTATTCAAATATTAAACTTGATGAAGATTTTATCATGTACATAAAG
>NW_012106919.1:2345134-2347634 GCF_000951045.1 Mandrillus leucophaeus
CGGGCGAGGTGGCGGCCGCCTGTAGTCCCAGCTACTCGGGAGGCTGAGGCAGGAGAATGGCGTGAACCCGGGAGGCGGAGCTTGCAGTGAGCTGAGATCAGGCCACTGCACTCCAGCCCGGGCGACAGAGCGAGACTCCATCTCAAAAAAAAAAAAAAGATAGAAATGCAGAATAAGCATTTAGAAACTTTTAGAACAATTTGACATTACTGTGACACTTTTGTTGTAGTTTATAAAAGTATTGGTCTGCAGTAGATTGGCAGTTTAAAAGACTGGTCCTGACCATGGATAATTTGAGATGCACTGGAAATGTGTGAGTTTTCAAACTGCCTAGGTTCAAATCCTTACTCCATTCCTTACAACTGTGTGACAGTGGGCCAACTGTTAGCCTAAGACTCAGTTTCTGTTCCCAGAATGGGGATAGCACCTCCCTCAGGGTTATGTGAAGATAAAGTGAGATAACTTGTTTACTCAAATATTTGTTCATTATCTGCTATGTAGGATACTGTTCTGGATGATGAAAACAGTAGTGAACAAGACAGAGTCTCTGTGCTCATAGCATATTACAGTAAATCCTAGTGAGGAAGATAAATAGTATACCAGTAGATATATAATATCTCATCAGGTAACAACTGAAGAAAAATAAAACTAGGTCAAAGGTATGGAGAGTGATGGGGATTGCTATTTTAGATAAAGTAGTGAGGGGAAACTCTTTTGAAGATACAGCATTTGAACCACGACCTTAATGAAATGGCAAACCATGTGAACACTCGGTGAATGGCTTCTCAGGCACAAGGAATAGGAAGTAAAATGAGTTTAGAGAGTTAAGCAGAGTAGAATAATTAAATATGTACAATTTTTTTTGATATTAATCATCTTATTTCTCATTAGTCGTTCTCTTCATTTGTTGCAGTATTTTTTTTTTTTTTTTAACATTAATTAATTTTTTTTTGAGGTGGAATCTCACTCTTGCCCAGGCAGGAGTCCAGTTGTGCCATTGCAGCTCACTGCAACCTCCGCCTCCCGGGTTCACGCCATTCTCCTGCCTCAGCCTCCCGAGTAGCTGGTCTCTATCTCCTGACCTCTATCTCCTGACCTCGTGATCTGCCCGCCTCAGCCTCCCAAAGTGCTGGGATTACAGGCGTGAGCCACGGCATGTAGCCTGTCAAGATATTTTTCTTTTATCCCAAACTGCTTTGTTCTAACTTACCTTTTTGTTGTTCTTGAAAAGCATATCGAATTTAGAGTTTTATTAGGTCCAACAATAAAATTATGCTCATATTTTTCTTTTTAAAGAGACAGGAGGCAGATCATAATAGACCATGAGGAATTAAGATTTTTGCTTTTTTGAACGTACTAGGAAACGAGGGTTTTGAGAAAATGCTCAGCAGAGCTTGGCACGGAGTAGAAGTAGAGTAATGTTAACAATAAAGACTAAAATTAAAATGTTATGAAAATCATCATTAGTTATTTTCTGCCAGATTCTTAAAGTAGATATTTTGATCTGTTGAGATATTTTGAGTTATTTCTCATAGGCTTAGTTTAATTATAAGTTGTGACTTACTACAAATTAGTATACCCCCCCGCCTTTTTTTTTTTTTTTTTTGTCAGTGATAACCTGAGGGCCAGCAAGAAAGTTTTAACTGTTAGGAGAACTCAATTTAACATAAAATTTAAACAGTAGGTGAAAGCAAATATTGCAGTCGCAATCTTCAGAGAGTCATTTAATAATTTGGGAGTCGTGACAAAGATTCTTTGGTTAACCAACCTTTAGGCAAGCAAGCCCTTAAACCTTCTCCTAGGCCTAGCTGTGTAAAATCCAATTTTAGCACGAACCCTGTAAAACCAGTTTAGCAAGAACTCTTCCACAATGTAGACCATTCCCAGGTGATGTCTGATCACCCTGGCTTGTCTTCAGCAAGAATCCTGTTAGGGTTTAGCCAGAGTCTCCCTTTCTCTGGATGTTATTTTTTAGTCATTTCACATCCACTGAATGGGATGAAAGCAAACCCACCTTGCTCCTTGGCTATACTTGCCCTTGCTGTTTCCCTACTGTCTCTCCCTCACTGAGTTGAGCCCAGTCTCTCTCCCCAACTGCAACATCACATTGCCATGGTTCCTATATCTATTGAGATGATCCTGAATAACGTCTGCCTTACCATGCTTTAACAAGTATCACTGAGTAATTTTTCATTTAACAGTTATGGTGCTGTGACTCCGATAGGATCAGATTCATCATTGGACCCCCAGACCTCTCACCCAGGACCCCAAGTGTGCACCTTTGAAGCCATTGTCTTCACTCCTGACTGATAGATCGGGGATCCAATGGTGAGTCAGACTATGAACCATTGCTCCGGACAAACATCCGTTGAAGCTGGTAAGGAAAGATTTCGATTCTCAAGATTGTGAATATATTCTCTGGAGTTGGGCTAGAGGCCAGGCTTCTTTTGAAAGGTACCTCCTGGGCTTGAAGGTCTTCCTGGCTCTCTTTCCTGAGTGG
>NW_012106919.1:2347684-2363467 GCF_000951045.1 Mandrillus leucophaeus
AGATCTTAGATACTTTATTCAAATATTAAACTTGATGAAGATTTTATCATGTACATAAAGCAAGTTCTCAAAATCATTTACTTTCCCTGCTTCTAAGTGGATGGGATATTTAAGAGGTCATTGAGAGAAAATACTGATTTTTCAGATATGTTTTACAGGGTTATAAACCACAAATACTTTTTCAGTGCTCTTAGTTTAGATTGCATTATACATTCCCACAGTGCTGAAGTGGTTTTTTGTTTGTTTGTTTTTGGGAGACAGAGTCTCAATCTGTTGCCCAGGCTGATGTGCAGTGGCGTGATCTCGGCTCACTGCAACTTCCGCCTCCTGGGTTCAAGCAATTCTTCTGCCTCAGCCTCCCAAGTAGCTGGGATTACAGGTGCCCACCACTATGTCCAGCTAATTTCGTATTTTTAGTAGAGACAGGGTTTCGCCATGTTGGCCAGGCTGGTCTCGAACTCTTGACCGCAGGTGATCCTCCTGCCTCTGCCTCCCAAAGTGCTAGGATTACAGGTATGAGCCACTGAGTCTGGCTTAGTGCAGAAGTGTTTTTAGTCTTCATGAAATAATTTGACAGTAATTATATGCTGTCTACAACAGAGATCTCTCGATGCTCCAATATATATAGTGTTACATCCCAATACTTTCATGAGAAAAAATTTAAACCTCCAAAATTTAAAGGAAGGTGCAATTAACACCATATACGCTTTATCTAGATTCACTGACTGTTAACGTTTTGCTAAATTTGTTCTGTTTCCCTCCCTCCTCCTCTCTCATTTTAGCTCTTGCTCTCTCTCCACGTACACACAAATATATATATATACACATACACAGTTTTTTTGCTGACCATTTAAAAGTTGCAGCCATGATGACACTTCACCTCTAAATATCTCAGCATGTATTTTTTAAGAACAAGTACATTTTCTCACGAAGACATCACCATTACCACACCCAAGGAAATTAACATTGATAAGATAATATTAACTAATACACAGTCCATACTCAAATTTTCCCAATGTTAAAAAAAAAAAAAGTCCTTCGTAGATGCTTTTTTTCAATCAAGAATCACACATTTCATTTGATTGTAATGACTCTTTAGTCGTCTTCAAAATAGATCCCTGGCCACCCTTGTTCCCCTCTCTTTTTTTAGTGTCTTTCATGAGGTTGATACATTTAAAGAATTTTGGCAGACAGTCTCAATTGGTTTTCTCATGATTACATTTATGTTGAATGTTTTTGGCAAGAATAATGGATAGGTGTGTGGTAAGGTTTTAATACTGAAGACGTTTAGAACAAAAAGTAAAACAAAGGATGCTTTTCCTCTTTTCTTTCCTGCAGGATTCTGAACACAAGCAGTTTGCTCTGTGACTGCCATTTGAAGTGGCTACTTCAGTGGTTGATTGATAATAACTTTCAACATTCTGTGAATGTAAGCTGTGCACACCCTGAATGGCTAGCAGGGCAAAGCATCCTGAATGTGGATCTGAAAGATTTTGTCTGTGGTTTGTATTTTTGTTTTAAAATTTTATATATTACACACTTAATAATCTTAACAGAATTTAAAAAAATAAAACCAGAATGATTTTCCACTAGCAATTTTTGTAATCATACAGTTTTAATTGCCATTAAAAATGATCACAGGCATTTTCATGAATGAAGGCTTTTCTCTTTTAGGGGGATTGTTAACCTTAGGTTAGGTATTTGGTAGTCAGATTCCTAAATCAAGCAATATGAGTTTTTTTATATGAACATTTTTAGTAGATCTTGAAAAGTGCCACTAGGTACTTTCTATTTTTTTTTTTTTTTTTTTGAAGGAGTCTTACTCTGTTCCCCAGGCTGGAGTGCAGTGGCGCGATCTCGGCTCACTGCGAGCTCCGCCTCCCGGGTTCACGCCATTCTCCTGCCTCAGCCTCCCAAGTAGCTGGGACTACAGGTGCCGCCACCTCGCCCGGCTAGTTTTTTGTATTTTTTAGTAGAGACGGGGTTTCACCGTGTTAGCCAGGATGGTCTTGATCTCCTGACCTCGTGATCCGCCCGTCTCTGCCTCCCAAAGTGCTGGGATTACAGGCGTGAGCCACCACGCCCAGCCCCAGGTACTTTCTAAAAAGATAGCACTAGTTTAAAGTTGTCACCAACAGCGTATGAATATACTGAATCTGTGTGTTTCGTATTTTTTATGCGGTTTCATAACATTAAAGTGGCAGAGTTGTGTTTTTTCTTTGAGGGGAGAGAGAGAGTCATAGACAAGTTGTCCTGATTCTAGCACGTATACTTTCAAATATACTTTTTTTTTTTTTTTTGAGATGGGGTCTTGCTGCGTCACCCAGGCTGGAGTATAGTGGTGTGATCTCGGCTCACTGCAACCTCTGCCTCCTGGGTTCAAGCGATTCTCCTGTCTCAGCCTCCTGAGTAGCTGGGATTACAGGTGTGTGCCACCATACCTGGCTAATTTTTGTATTTTTAGTAGAGACGGGGTTTTGCCATGTTGGCCCGGCTGGTCTTGAACTCCTGACCTCAGGTGATCTCCCTGCCTCTGCCTCCCAAAGTGCTGGGATTATAGGTATAAGCCACTGTGCCCAGCCAATTTCAAGTATACTTCTATATTATTCTTTCTCAATTTGGAATTTTTTCCTTTACACTTAAATTTCCTTTAGGCTGGGCATGGTGGCTCACACCTGTAATCCCAGCACTTTGGGAAGCCAAGGTGGGTGGGTCACCTGGGGTCTGGAGTTCAAGACCAGCCTGGACAACATGGTGAAACCCTGACAAATACAAAAATTAGCTGAGTGTGGTGGCACACACCTGTAATCCCAGCTTCTCGGGAGGCTGAGGCAGGAAAATTGCTTGAACCGAGTTGGAGGTTGCAGTGAGGCAAGATGGTGCCACTGCATTCCAGCCTGGGCGACAGAGTTAGACTTTGTCTGAAAAAAAAAAATTTTTTTTCTTTAAAGTGGAATGACTGATTCTTAGCTTTACATAGGAGACCTTTTAGCTCAGTGTATCTATGTTGCATATCCCTAGAGTATCTCTGATCATTTGAGTACCTATATGTTGCCAAATCTGTTTTCACAGTGTCCTTAAAGATGGTTGGAACAGAACACACACTTGGAAGTTCGGGCCCACAAAATACATCCATTGTTCTTACAAATTTTAAAGAAGAGAACAGAATCTAGTAAAGGTTAAATTCTGCTGACATTGCCACACAATCCCTTTTTACTTAGTTTTAAATATAGACATACCATATATTTTTTCCTCCCCTTCCACTTACTGCTTTTATGGCATAATGAAATGTTATCCAGTGGAGATACTGGTTAAGATTTATATACCTGCTTCTCTCAGTCAGTCCAATAACATTATTAATTATGAATCTATATTTTATTAGCTAGTCCTAAGCCAATCTTCAGTTGGACATTTGACCTATTTGGATTTTTTCACTGCTTTAGGTGAAACCTGTGCACATACAAAATGCTTTCAAATAATTTGTTTTATTAGGTATTCTCTGTGAAATATAAATCATTCATAAGCTCCCCATTTTATATTGGCACAGAAAGGATAATGGTTTTTTATATATATATATATATATTTTTTTTTGAGACAGAGTCTCACTCTTTTGCCCAGACTGGAGTAAAGTGGCATGATCTCGGCTTGCCTCCCCACCCTGGGTTCAAGTGATTCTCCTTCAGCCTCTCAAGTAGCTGGGATTACAGGCGCCCGCCACCTCGCCTGGGTAATTTTTGTGTTTTTAGAAGAGATGAGGTTTCGCCATGTTGGCCAGGCTGGTCTCGAACTCCTGACCTCAGGTGATCCACCCACTTTGACCTCCGAAAGTGCTAGGATTACAGGCATGAGCCACCGCTCCTGGCCATATACACGTTTATCTATCACATACATATATACAAGGGGTAATAGAAGTAGAACTTGTCTTGAAATCCTAATATAAGGTTTCTGTTTTTCCCCAATAAGTGATAATGCTTGAGAAATACATTCCGAGCACACAAGTGACAGTAAGGGCTAGTAGAAAAGTGCTGGATCCTGAAGTCAGGAAACTTGAGTTCCAGTGCAGGCTCTGCCACTGACTTGACATGTTTTTGAGCAAGTCATTTGAATTTTCTGGGCCTCATTTCCCCCATCTTTAACCAAGGGAGTTGGACTCTAGCTCTGTGGTCTCTTTAAACTTTAATATGCCACTTTGTAAACAGAACACACAAATTTATAGTATTTGTTTTAAAATTTAAAGCAAAAATATATAACTGACTTGGCTGCGGATGCATTTTTTTCCCCTTAGATGATTTTCTTAAGCCACAGATAAGGACACATCCTGAAACCATAATTGCTCTAAGAGGCATGAATGTGACTCTGACGTGCAGTGCAGTGAGCAGCAGTGATTCACCCATGTCCACTGTGTGGCGCAAAGACAGTGAAATCCTGTATGACGTGGATGTTGAGAATTTTGTTCGTTATCGGCAGCAAGCTGGAGAAGCGCTGGAATATACTAGTATCTTACATCTTTTCAATGTGAATTTCACAGATGAAGGAAAATATCAGTGTATTGTTACTAATCACTTTGGTTCTAATTATTCTCAGAAAGCCAAACTGACTGTAAATGGTAAGGAATTATGCTCCTTGATTATTTTTTAGTTTAGAAGGATTTTTCATGTTCTGTTTTGAATCACTTGAGAGAATTAGGCTAAACCTGACATTTAAGCAGGACTCTTACTGTCTTTTGAGTTGTGATAACGTGTCAAGTGGGTGGGATTTTTGGATTAGTCAGTCTGCCCACTTATGGTCTCTAATTGGTCTTTGGTTGAAGGGTAAATGCTGTGGCCCTAAGAGATAAGCTGTTTTCACTGCTGTTTATGCTTTTGAAGACATTCTTATGAAATTCTCAGTTTTCATTCCAGAACCATAAATCTCTCTTGATAACTATAAAATTTATTCCTGATGGGCCTTATAATAACTGGGAATATCTAGGTCATTTTTGGGTCTAATGGTCATTATCATTGTCTAAATGTAGTTACACAGGATCATTTGTGTGTTTGTGTGTGTATTTTTTTTTATTTATTTTAATTTCTCTTTTTTTTTTTTTGAGATGGAGTCTCAGTCTGTCACCTAGGATGGAGTGCAGTGGCATGATCTCAGCTCACTGCAACTTCCGCCTCCCAGGTTCAAGTGATTCTCCTGTCTCCTGTAATTCCGTGTAGCTGGAATTACAGATGTGCGCCACCAGGCCCACCTAAATTTTGTATTTTTAGTGGAGACGAGGTTTCACCATTTTGGCCAGGTTGGCCTCAAACTCCTGAGCACAAGCGATCCATCTGCCTTGGCCTCCCAAAGTATTGGATTACAGGTGTAAGCCACTGCACCCAGCCTTATTTCAGTACCTTTTGGGGGTACAAGTGAGTTTTTTCCCCATAGATTATAGTGGTGCATTCTGAGAATTTAGTGCACCCATCACCAAGTAGCATACATTGTATCTAATGTGTAGTTTTTTATCCCTAGCCCCCCGCTCACCTTCTCCATTCTGAATCTCTGAAGTCCATGATACCACTCTGTATGCCTTTGTGTACTCATACTTAGCTCCCACTTATAAGTGAGAACATACGGTGTTTGGTTTTCCATTCCGCACAGGATCATTTTAAAAATGAATACTCTTCTTTCCTGCAAAAGCTTCTCAAAAATAGCTTGATTTATCTATTGCGTATCAAATTGAATAACTACAACATTTTAGGCTTTGTGCAACCAAAAGATGTACTTATGTTTCGCTTCTGTTTTTTAATGATACTTTTGAAGGCATAAGTTTTTTTTAGCATGCAGTTTCCTTGATAGCTTTGTAGATGTTGGTTTGGGCAACATCTTTTGTTTTTGAGATGGAGTCTCACTTTGTCACCCAGGCTGGAGTGCAGTGGTGTGATCTCGGCTCACTGCAACTTTCACCTCCTGGTTTCAGGTGATTCTCCTGCCTCAGCCTCCCAGGGAAGCATCATTTAGCTTTATAAGTGAGGGAATCATGGTAAATATCAGGTTCTAAAATAGGAAGTTCAAGAAGGTTTGTGGCCTTCTGCTTTCCCTAGTTCCAGCTGATGATTAAGTGTATCATGCATCCTAGAAGACACAGTTATCAGTGTGCTCCAAATACTCTGAGGTTCTGGAAGAAGAGATGGCCTCAAAACCATATTCACTCTTGGCCGGGTGCTGTGGCTCAGGCTTGTAGTCCCAGGACTTTGGGAGGCCAAGGTGGGAGGATAGCTTGAGGCCAGGAATTTGAAGCTGCAGTGAGCTGTGATTGCGCCACTGTACTCCCACCTGGATGGCAGAGCAAGACCCTATCTCTAAAGGTTTTTTTTTTTTAATTTATAAAACTATATTCACTCTCAGAGAGCTTGTCTTCACAAAGAAATGGAACATTACGGGGTGTTTTGCCTACTAGACTCTTTCATGCCTATTTGTATATATATATGTGTCTTTGTTCCCCTGCCCACTTTTTCTTGGTGGTCTTTCTGGAAACAGAGATGCCATCTTTTCTGAAAACGCCAATGGATCTGACTATTCGCACTGGTGCCATGGCCAGATTAGAATGTGCTGCAGAGGGACACCCTGCACCTCAGATTTCCTGGCAGAAAGATGGTGGTACTGACTTCCCTGCGGCTCGAGAAAGACGCATGCACGTCATGCCCGAAGATGACGTCTTCTTTATTGCCAACGTGAAAATAGAAGATATGGGAATCTATAGCTGCATGGCACAAAATATAGCAGGAGGTCTCTCAGCAAATGCTTCCCTAACAGTGTTAGGTACGTTTACTGTTTCATGGGTCCCTGCTCTTTTTGGAGTCTTTGGGATCTACTCTTGGTCTTAACAAGCAAGAAAAATAAGTTTGAGATTACCTCTCTGATTCTTAGATCTTTATCTTATTTCACAATTTTATGCAGGGTTATGTCAGTCTAGGAATTAGTAGGTCAGATAACTGAAATGTGGGAAAATACATAGGGCAAAATTAGGTAGGCATCCTTATCACAATAATTGAAAGTTCAAATTCCTTTATCAACTTACTTTTTCAAGTCCCTCACTGTAAGGTTTCTATTTCATGTAGGTGTGTTTACCATTCAGTGAGTTTGCATTGAGAGTTCCACTGTTCTCTTAGGAGTATCCCAGCCATTTGATGCTGCTTCACTTATTGCTTGATAGGAACCTGACTGTTTGCTCCTAGTTCATTTTCAAAAAAAATTAAACAAACAAAAAATGTATTTTCTAGTTAGAGTTTCTGCTTTCCTTTTCAGTGTGTTCTTCTTAACCCTATTTCTGGTAAAATGCCTTTTTTCCTAAACATTTCCCCCCAGCTAGCCTGGGTTTTTTTTTTTGTTATTGTTTTGTTTTGTTTTTTCTTCCTTGTTATAATACTTTTCTTCATGGAACTCAAATCCAAGGTAAATTCTACTTTCCAGTTCTGTATTTTCCTAGATGTCAGTTATTATTATTATTATTGTTTGTTGGTTTGTGTTACTTGTATAACCAGAAAAATAAGAAGTTATTTATTTATTTATTTATTTATTTATTTATTTTGAGACGGAGTCTCACTCTGTCGCCCAGACTGGAATGCAGTGGTGCGATCTCGGCTCAGAGCAACCTCCACTTCCTGGGTTCAAGCGATTCTCCTGTCTCAGCCTCCTAAGTAGCTGGGACTACAGGCACATACCACTGCGCCCAGCTAGTTTTTGTATT
This sequence comes from Mandrillus leucophaeus, assembly GCF_000951045.1. Lineage (NCBI taxonomy): Eukaryota > Metazoa > Chordata > Mammalia > Primates > Cercopithecidae > Mandrillus > Mandrillus leucophaeus. The sequence continues at coordinate 2,355,402 of NW_012106919.1, forward strand.
TTTTTTAAGAGACGGGGTTTCACCATGTTGGTCAGGCTGGTCTTGAACTCCTGATCTCGTGATCCGCCCACCTCAGCCTTAGAAAAATAAGTCATTTATTGTTTTAGCATGTTAAGATATACAGAAAATTAGGAAAAGGGGAGGAAAGTCACTCAAGACACTGAAGGATTTTAGCATATTCTAGACTTTCCCCTCTCACTTTTATGTAGTTAAATATACCTACATTTTTTTCATTTAATATTGTACCACAAGTTACCTTGTTATTAAAGTCTCTGTAAAACATAATGTGACTATACTATAATTTACTTAATCATTTTTCTGCTAGGTTTTAAAATATTTTTCTTTATTCTTTAAAATTACAAATTTTGTAGTAAACATCTTTGCATATAAATCTTTGAATTTCATTTTTTTTTAAGTTATTTTTAACCTTTTTTAATGGGTCACCCCTGCTCACCTCCTCCAGCTATTGCAGCTGCCCTGAATTTCTTACTTAGGATAGCTTGCCTAAGCTGGAATTACTGAGAAACGATTGAGGCTTTTGTCAGGATTTTGTTCTGAAACATTAACTTCTAATCCTCCTATGAGTGTATAAAATTACTCATTTTATTATACCCTCATTGATCTAATTCAGTAGGAATTAGGGAATAAAACTGCCTAACTTTTCATTTTTTTTTTTAATGTTTTCCTGTTAGAGACACCCTCATTTATTAGACCCCTGGAGGATAAGACAGTAACCCGAGGTGAAACTGCGGTGTTACAGTGCATAGCTGGAGGGAGTCCTGCACCTCGTCTCAACTGGACTAAAGATGATGGGCCTTTGCTGGTGACAGAACGACATTTCTTTGCTGCAGCCAATCAGCTTCTCATCATTGTAGATGCTGGGCTAGAAGATGCTGGGAAATATACCTGCATTATGTCTAACACCCTTGGGACAGAACGTGGCCACATTTACCTAAATGTCATTTCATCCCCCAATTGTGACTCTTCACAGAGTAGCATTGGGCATGAAGATGATGGCTGGACTACAGTTGGCATTGTCATCATTGTTGTGGTCTGCTGTGTTGTTGGCACTTCTTTGATCTGGGTCATTGTTATTTACCACATGAGAAGGAAAAATGAAGACTATAGTATCACAAACACAGGTAAGTAGTACCCACATGACACCTATGGCTTGTACTTGAGTCAAGAATGTAGTATGGGATTAATTGGACAGTATAAAAAACAGAGCTGGTCATAGTAGCACATGCCTGTAGTCCCAGCTACTCAGGAGGATGAGGTGGGAGGACTGCTTGAGCCCAGGAGTTCAAGGCCCATCTGGGCAACATAGCGAGACCTCATCTTCCCCTCAAAAAACTGAAGAGCTGTGATACATTACCTGATATGTGATGGAAGGGAGTTTTTGTTGTTAAAATGTTCAACTTCTTTGATATAACAGAACCTCTTTGAGGAAAGAATTTTGTTTGTTTATTTGAGATAGGGTGTTACTCTAATGCCTAGGTCAGAGTGTATACGGCTCACTGCAGCGTTGACTTCCCAGGCTCAGGTGATTCTCCCATCTTGGCCTTCTGAGAAGCGGAGACTATAGGCATGTGCCACCGCACCTAATTTTTTATGTTGTTAGTAGAGTCAGGTTTTGCCATGTTGCCCAAGCTGGTCTCGAACTCCTGGGCTCAAGCAGTTTGTCTGCCTTGGCCTCTCAAAGTGCTGGGATTATAGGCATGAGCCACTACGTCTGAACAATTTTAAGAATTTGTAAATACTTTTTTTTTTTTTCCCCGAGATGGAGTCTCACTCTGTTGCCAGGCTGGAGTGCAGTGGCATGATCTCGGCTCAATGCAACTTCCACTTCTCGGGTTCAAGTGATTCTCCTGACTCAGCCTTCCAAGTAGCTGGAACTACAGGCGTGTGCCACCACGCCCAGCTAATTTTTGTGTTTTTTTTTTTTTTTTGAGACGGAGTCTCGCTCTGTCGCCCGGGCTGGAGTGCAGTGGCCGGATCTCAGCTCACTGCAAACTCCGCCTCCCGGGTTTAGGCCATTCTCCTGCCTCAGCCTCCCGAGTAGCTGGGACTACAGGCGCCCGCCACCTCACCCGGCTAGTTTTTTGTATTTTTTTTTAAGTAGAGACGGGGTTTCACCGTGTTAGCCAGGATGGTCTCGATCTCCTGACCTCGTGATCCGCCCATCTCGGCCTCCCAGAGTGCTGGGATTACAGGCTTGAGCCACCGCGCCCGGCCTAATTTTTGTGTTTTTAGTTGAGACAGGGTTTCACCATGTTGACCAGGATGATCTCAATCTTTTGACCTTATGATCTGCCTGCCTTGGCCTCCCAGAGGGCTGGGATTACAGGCGTGAGCAACCATGCCTGGCCAAACTTGACTCTTAAAAACGCATTACAGATGCATTCTCTTTAATGTCAAAGGCTCCTTTTCATCATAATTTTGCTGTAAGGAAGAATGGATCCCTTGAGATTGAGATCAGTCTCTCTTTTTTTTCCCTTGAATATCAAACTGGATTGTTGAGGTCAGTCTTTTACACCTCTCACCCTGAAATCCTGCAAGAAAAGAAATCTAGTCAGATAGATTATGAAAGTGTGGCAGTAGATAAGATTTCAACCTTTAGGTTTTGTTTCTTTTGGTGAAACTTTGAGAAGAATTCTAGTGAGAAGTAGTTTTAGGGGAAGTACCAAGAGCTGTCAGGGTCCTAGGTACATACAGTTTTTCTTGCTAATAGTATCCAAGTCGAACACATTTGCAAAACAGTCTTCTGAGTGTTGACTTCAATTGCCTACCTTTGAGAGTTAAAAATGTCTCTTTTACAGAGGAGCTCAATCTGCCTGCAGACATTCCCAGCTACTTGTCTTCCCAAGGAACGCTGTCTGAGCCACAGGAAGGCTACAGCAACTCTGAGGCAGGCAGTCACCAGCAACTTATGCCTCCTGCCAATGGATATATACACAAAGGCACTGATGGTAATGACTCTGTTGTTTATGGTTACAATTTCAGCCTCATCTATTGAGTTTATTTTTCAGTGTGTAGTTTCTCCATTAATCTGAAGCAATATTTTAAAGTAAGATACCTAATGAAAGCATTTAGCCACATGCAAAATAGGATGAAAATTGACTAAAGTCTTAACAGGATAAGAAAATCATCTTACAGAGTGGAGAAACACATTAAACAAGAGATTAGAATACACAGCAGAGGCTCCCAAACTTGTGTAATTATAGGAAAGGGATGTTCTGGAAACTTTTTTCAGGTATCTCTTTCTTACCCTTTTCAGGCGGGGGCATCCTTCAGACCACATCCAAGGAAAGCTGGTTTCTCTTCCTGACAGGTAGACATTCAGTAAAGTTTAAAGGGTATCTAAGAGCCAGGCATGGTGGCACGCCTGTAGTCCCATCTATCCATGAGGCTGAAGCAGAAGGATTGCTTGAGGCCAGGAGTTTGAGACTATATCATGCTGTGAGCACACCAATGAATAGCCACTGTACTCTAGCCTGGACAACACAGCAAGACTCCCTACCTCTAAAAAAATCAACAAAGGGTAGCAGTGGTTCTCAGCATATATCAGAGAGATGTAAAGAGTTCTCTAATTAAATGAACCTACATCCCAACATGTAGAGATGCGTACCCATACACAGAGCTCTTCTCCCTCCACCCTTTTCATACCCTCGCTCCCATAGGGAGTGACAGAACTGAATGAATTAAGGGACAGAAGAATTGGGTTTGACTGATACTTCTTCCTTTTTCCAGCTCTGTGACCATGAACTAGTTACTTAAGATCTGAGCTTTACTTTTCTAATTTTTAAACAAAGAAACAATAGTTTGTAAAGCACTTCCCCCAAGATTCTCACAGATCTTTTCAACAAATCTTTGTGGTACTTCAAATACTATACAAATGAAAGATATATTCCATTTCTTCAGATACTTTTTTAGACTGAGTGTCAACAGAACTTTATCTAATTGATAAATGGGATTTTATTTTGGCTTTTCATGAAAAATATAGTAGTTCTGACTCTTTTCTTGTTTCTGAGAAAGAGTCTTACTCTGTCACCCAGGGCAGAGTGCAGTGGCACAATCTCAGCTCACTGCAACCTCCACCTCACTGCAACCTCCACCTCACAGGTTCAAGCAATTCCTCTGCCTTAGCCTCCCGAGTAGCTGGGATTACAGGTGCATGCCACCATACCCGGCTAATTTTTGTATTTTTAGTAGAGACAGGTTTCACCACGTTGGTCAGGCTGGTCTTGAACTCCTGACCTTGTGATCTGCCTGCCTTGGCCTCCCAAAGTGCTGGGATTACAGGCGTGAGCCACCGTACCTCGCCAGCATTTCTGACTTTTAAAAGAATACTTAAAAGTCTATTCTTTGAAATATGTGGGAAATAACACTGCTTTCTGGGTTAAACTAAATTACTTTTCACTCTCTTCCAGTTCTAACATTCTGTTGCGTGATTTTGTTTTTTTGTTTTTTTGAGACAGAGTTTCATTCTTGTCACCCAGGCTGGAGTGCAATGGCGCCATCTCAGCTCACTGTAACCTTTGCCTCCCAGGTTCAAGTGATTCTCCTGTCTCAGCCTCCCGAGTAGCTGGGATTACAGGCACCTACCACCACGCCCAGCTAATTTTGTATTTTTAGTAGAGACACGGTTTCACCATGTTGGCCAGGCTGGTCTCAAACCGCGGACCTCAGGTGATCCACCTGCCTCGGCCTCCCAAAGTGTTGGGATTGCAGGCGTGAGCCACTGCTCCTAGCCTGTTGCATGATTTTGAATAAGTGACTCACTCTATTTCTCACTCTCTCTTCTCTTCTTCATCATTCAGTTTTCAAAGCACATAATAATCCAGGGAGTTCATTATTAAACCTATACTTCTGTCAACCATGTACTTGTCAGGCAGGACTCCTCATTGTCAGAAGCTTTCTCTAGGGATGCTTGTAGCAATTGGTGTTACTTAACCTCTTGACTCATGAAAGTAACATGGTTTTTCATGAAGTGAAGTCATAATTCCTTATTCTCTGACTTAGTTTGCTTAAGCCAAGCATGTATCTTGTAGCACAGTACCAGCTTTATCTTGCTCCCTTGATTTGGGCATGATCTATCCATCCACGATAGATATGTTTCAGTGTAGTTTTCAAGAGCACGGGCTCTGGAGCCAGAATGGCTGTTTCTGCTCCTCACTCTGGCAGTATGACGTTGGTTAAGTTACTTAACTTCTCTGTGCTATAGTTTACCCTGTCTGTAAAGTGGGGATAATAATAATACCTACCTCATAAGGATGTTGTGAGGATTAATGAATCAATTCACAGAAAGGGCTTGAAACTTCACCTACTTTATAAAGTAAGTGCTCAATACATGCTAGCAATGATGATGACAACCGTTGAAGAAAACTGATGATTGGCAAAAAATAATTCCTTAACAGAAAGATATTTAGATTCTTTTTCTTGTTATTAGGTGGCACTAGTACCCGGGTGATTTGCTCAGATTGTTATGACAATGCCAACATCTACTCCAGGACCCGAGAATACTGTCCATACACCTATATTGCTGAGGAGGATGTTCTTGATCAGACACTGTCGAGCCTCATGGTCCAGATGCCTAAAGAGACATATTTAGCTCATCTTCCCCAGGATACTACTGCCCTAGAGAGCCTGATATCGTCAACTGACGGAAAGCCATCTGCCTTTCCCACCAACCATGAGAGGATAAGTGAGAAGAAACTTTCGTCCACACCGATGAGTGGTGGTAAGGGATGCATTTTTGTTGTTATTTTGTTTTTACTTTCGTCTAATTGACTCTTCCTTCTGTCATATAGGTAGTGCTCTCATTTGACGGGAAGCAAACGGATTGGTATATAGGAGAAACTGGCCATTGTTAAATGGTGTAAACTATAGCCAGAGATTTCTACATACTAGGGTTACAAAGAAGTCTTCATCTATAGGATGGAAACAACTTTTGTGGGGGTAACAAGATCAGACTACTAAAAATTGAGAGGCCACACACAAAAACGTTTCATACAGGGCATTTATTTATTTGAGACAGAGTCTCGCTCTGTCGCCCAGGTTGGAATGTAGTGGCGCAATCCCAGCTCACTCCAACCTCTGCCTCCCGGTTCAAGCAATTCTCGTACCTCAGCCTCCCAAGAAGCTGGGACTACAGGCGTGCACCACCACACCCAGCTAATTTTTGTATTTTTAGTAGAGATGGGGTTTAACCATGTTGGCCAGGCTGGTCATGATCTCCTGACCTCATGTGATTTGCCTGCCTTGGCCTCCCAAAGTGCTGGGATTACTGGTGTGAGCCACCACACCTGGTATCATATAGGGTATTAATTTTTCTCCCATCTTTATTTAAATAAAGAATAAAATATGGGGGGCTGGGCGCAGTGGCTCACACCTGTAATTTTAGCATTTTGGGAGGCCAAAGCAGGTGGATCATTTGAGGTCAGGAGTTTGAGACCAGCCTGGCCAACATAGTGAAACCCCGTCTCTACTAAAAATACAAAAATTAGCCAGGTGTGGTGGTGGGCGCCTGTAATCCCACCTACTCAGGAGGCTGAGGCACGAGAATCACTTAAGCTCAAGAGATGGAGGTTGCAGTGAGCCAAGATCGTGCCACTGCACTCCAGCCTGGGCAACAGAGTGAGACTCTGTCTCCAAAAAATAGTAATAATAAAATTTTGGCATAATTTGATGATGGTTTTTACTGAGAAGATTTTTTTTTTTTTTTTTGGAAATGGAGGTTTGCTCTTGTTTCCCAAGCTGGAGTACAATGACGCGATCTCGGCTCACCACAACCTCCACCTCCCGGATTTAAGCAATTCTCCTGCCTCAGCCTCCCGAGTAGCTGGGATTACAGGCATGTGCTACCATGCCCAGCTAATTTTGTATTTTTAGTAGAGATGGGGGTTTCTCCATGTTGCTCAGGCTGGTCTCAAACTCCAGACCTCAGGTGATCCGCCCACCTTGGCCTCCCAAAGTGCTGGGATTACAGGCATGAGCCACCGTGCCTGGCCCACTGAGAAGATTTTTTTTTTAAATTTGAGATGTATTCTAGCCCTGTCGCCCAGGCTGGATTACAGTGGCGTGATCTCGGCTCACTGCAACCTCTGCCTCCCAGGTTCAAGCGAACATGTTTTGTTTTGTTGCTGTTCTAGTAGGTAAACATTTAATCTCAGCTTCACTTGGCGGGTGTTTTCTTCTATGAGGTACGATCAAGGTCATAAGTGAGAACGCAGTTTTGGGCTTGTGTCCCCTGTCTCACATGGACCAGGAAAAGAAATATACATTATACTGTATAGATTAGGCATTTGATAACCACTTGGCATTTGAAACAAAACTCTTTCTAGATCATGGAGAGTAATGCTGAGCATGTCTTCCTGTCCATCCGAGCTTTTCATCAGCTTTCATCCTTCTGTCAGCCTGACATGCAGGAGCACTGGAATAGGGTAGGAGGTCAGGCTGGGTGCAGTGGCTCACTTTTGTAATCCCAGCACTTTGGGAGACCAAGGCGGGTGGATCACAAGGTCAGGAGTTCGAGACCAGCCTGGACAACATAGTGAAACCCCATCTCTACTAAAAAAATAAAAAATTAGCTGGGCATGGTGGTGGGCGCCCGTAATCCCAGCTACTTGGGAGGCTGAGGCAGGAGAATCACTTGAACCCGGGAGGCGGAGTTTGCAGTGAGCTGAGATTGAGTGATTGCACTCCAGCCTGGACATCAGGGTGAGACTCTGTTTGAAAACAACAACAACAACAACAACAAAGATAGGGTAGGAGGTGAGAACTACAGGTTTCCAGAGGAAGGCAAAGTATACTGTGATACTCCTGGGGATAGTTCTGGCAGGAGTGAATGATCTAATGTCCCACGTTCGATTATGTCCCACAGGTTACAGGATCATGCTTTTGATTTTAGTAGGACTTGGAACATTCAAGATGGTAGTGAGGGTACATGAAACTCTCTTCAGGATGAAATCTGGCCAGAGACTTAATTTTGCATTTACTACTTCATGTCCCACATTAGATCATTTACTCCTGCCAGAACCATCTGTGAAAGTTTCTAAGATATGCTC
>NW_012106919.1:2363991-2394391 GCF_000951045.1 Mandrillus leucophaeus
GGGGTTTCACCGTGTTCGCCAGGATGGTCTCGATCTCCTGACCTCGTGATCCGTCCGTCCCGGCCTCCCAAAGTGCTGAGATTACAGGCTTGAGCCACTGCGCCCGGCCTGTTGTTCTTAAGAGATTAAAGTCTTCCAAAGAGGTTACAGGTCAGAGGAAAGCACTATTATTGAAGCACTATTATTATTGAAGTTAAATCTCTTAATCTTTAAGTGTTCATGAAAGAAATGCATCAACAGTAAATCCACTTTAAGTTGGATGTCTTAGAAGAGTTAACACAAAAAGGGTTTAAGAAGGACCAGAAATGTAGTCCATCTTTTTTCTAACTTTAGGGATGCCTTAATTTTTAAACTGGTCCGTAAGTAAGGAAATCAAGCAAATGAAAGTGCTTTGGCGCATTGGCCATTTTTTACTTAGGGTATCCTAGCTTCTTCTTACTGAAAGTCAGGTCTATTGACTATCAGCATCACCATTACTTAAGAGCTTGTTAGAATGATCCCAGCGCAGACCTAGCAAATCAGAGTCTACATTTAACAAGATCCTCAAGTTATCTGTGTGCATATTAATTAAAACTTGAGAAACCCTGATCTAGCTTACTTTTCACATGGATTTTATTTTTTTTTCTGGGTATTTGTTTTTATAATGTTTGGCTAGCTTTTTCCAAAATGCACCCATGAAGTTAATATAATTTTCAGTAAACGGTCTTTGGGAAAATAGTTCACTATTGTACTAAAGAAGAATGAGAAATGCGTATTTGAAACCAGTGTGCAGATAATTTGATTTAATATAGCTCCTTTGGCTATCATTTGTTGTTAGAATTGTTGACATGCTAGGAGTTGCAAGGGAATGGCCGTTTATTTTTAAAACAATTTTGTGACATATTTAAAGATGTAATGGCTGCACTGAATCAATGATTATTATCTATCATGAAACTTTCATTACAATATGGATACCGTTTTGTCTTTTAGTTCTTTTCCATGTGTCTAAAGAGTTTTATTTAAAAATTTTGTGGCTGGGCACAGTGGCTCACGCCTGTAATCCCAGCACTTTGGGAGGCTGAGGCAGAGAGATCACATGAGGTTGGGAGTTCGAGACCAGCCTGGCCAACATGGAGAAACGCCTGTCTCTACTAAAAATACAAAATTAGCTGGGCATGGTGGCACATGCCTGCAATCCCAGCTACTTGGGAGGCTGAGGCAGTAGAATTGCTTGATCCCGGGAGGCGGAGGTTGCAGTGAGCCGAGATCACGCCATTGCACTCTAGCAACAAAAGCAAAACTCCATCTCAAAAAAAAAATAAAATAAAAAAATTTTTGGCAACAGAACCACTAAAATAACAGGTGAAAGTACATGATATATAGTATGATCTCAGTAAATAATTGGTTAGGTTTGTGAAGTAGAGGGATTTGAAAGACCATGTTCTGGTGGTGGTGGTGGTGGTGGTGTGTGCGCGTGCACGCGTGTGACTGTATGTGTTTGATTTCATTGTGAAAGTACATGATATATAGTATGATCTCAGTAAATAATTGGTTAGGTTTGTGAAGCAGAGGGATTTGAAAGACCATGTGGTGGTGGTGGTGGTGGGTGGTGGGGGTGGGGGTGGGTGCGTGTGCGCGCGTGCGCGTGTGTGACTGTATGTGTTTGATTTCAGTGTCCTTATTCGGGAATATTGAACATCTTTATTTCTTTGAGGATTTGGCTAAAAGGATATTGTTTTACCAGTCACTACTGATAATTCTTGTCTTTCGTTCTCAGAAACATTGCAGCGGCCCGTCTGGAACATAAACAGAGAACTAGGCCTGCCTTATCCTCCTTTTTCCCAGCAGCCAGTCCATGAGTCACCACAACTTCATCAAAATGAGGGCTTGGCAGGGCTGGAGCCAGACTGTTCCGCTTCTTCCATGTCCTGCCACAGGTTACAGGATAATGGTTTTGATTTTAGTAGGACTCGGAACATTCAAGATGGTAGTGAAGGCACATGAAACCCACTTCAGGATGAAATCTGGGCAGAGACTCATAAATTAATTTTGCATTTACTACCTCAGAGCTCAGAAGAAACTCCGAAGTCAGCATTTGCTTTACTCTTTCTTTATGATTGCATCTGACTGCACCAAGGTGGGCCATGCGTTGTTTGGTCTTATACCTGATGAAGAAATGGTAACAGCTGACAGAAATGGGTACAGCTCATCAAAAATGTGCAGCATCGGCAGAGGGAAGATACGGGGCAAATGTGCTTCCTGATGGTTCCATGGGGATGTGCCCCAGTGTGCATCTGCCTGTCAGAAGAGTCACATTGCTGCTTAACCTGCTGGATTGCCCTAGTCTTCAGAATGGTCCTGAGAAAACATCACTACTTTGATGTTCTGCTTTGCCTTCCAAGGAGCAAAAATAACTTTGGAGCCTTGTGGGAAGTGTGCCTGGGATTCTTCAGTGGTTTCAGGCAGATAGTTGAGACTGGGGCTTTGATATTCAAGGTCTTTGGCAAGAATCCCAGACTTGACCAACTGGTACCAGGTCAAAGGTTTTTGTATTCTTAATTTTTTTTTGTCCCTATTGCCCAGGGATGTCACTGTAAATATATGTACATTTATAAATAATTTTTGTATTCATTGACCATATGTGTTGGCTGCAATGTAAATATTTTTGATATGCCAAAATTATATATAATATTCAGTTATAATATTGACAAGTAGCTTCTCAGATCATAGATTTTAAATAACTTGATTTAATGATATCTAAAAATTTTATTTAAAGTATAAAAACTGTGGCTCACACCTGTAATCCCAGCATTCTGAGAGGCTAAGGTGGGAGGATTGCTTGAGGCCAGGAATTTGAGACCAGGCTGGGCAACATGGTGAGACCCTGTCTCTGCAAAAAATAAATTTAAAAAATAGCTGGGCATTGTGGCATGCTGTTGTTGTCCTAGCTACTTGGGAGGCTGAGGTGGGAGGGTCACTTGAGCCCGGGAAATCAAGGCTGCAGTGAGCTGTGTGAAGCCACTGCACCCCAGCCTGGGTGACAAAGCGAGACCTGGCTCAAAAATAAAATAAATAAATAAGTTTTAAAAACTTACTTGTTAAGAAGTGTATCTATAGAGGCAGCTGCTTAGTGATTGTATACACATAAACACAGTCTTGGTGTAATTAACTGCCTTCTTCAGGCCTAGAGGTTCATACTTCTGGTCATTTGCCATCTGTTTAAAAGTGCTAGGTGATACTCCCTTTCTAACATAAAAAGCTTGTTCTTTCGGAGCCTGGCAGTCCTGTCACAGCTGTATGTACCTAGAAGAAAACTCGTTTGGAAATTCCTTTCATTTCCTTCCCCTCTCGCTCCCCACTTCCCTCTTTTTTACTGAAACAGAAATTGATTGAGGAAAGTTCAGTCATTCCTTCAGAAACCAGTGAGTTAGATCGGGTTGTTAGTTTATGTATAATGAACGCTTCAAAAACTGGAGGCTGATTTAAAGATTGCAGAACTTGAGTCAGAATCATAAGCAGTACTGTGACATGACCTGGAGCCAGAACAGTTGCTGAGATCAGAACCATCTCTTTCAATCTGTGACTTTGCTCTTGCCATGTTCTGACTGGGGTGAGCCGCTAGGATATAAATCACTATCACTGTCCGTATTTGAGTCTGCACATCTTGTCATTATTTGCTTTAATGCTCTTTGAGTTGCAACAGGTGTATTAAATGAGTATTTGAAATTCTGTGAATAGGAATTCTGTTGGTAGTGAAATAGGTTCTCACACCTGCTTGCTCAGAATGTGAAAATATTATTTCTGAGTCCTCGTTGTTCACTTTCTAAAGTGACTGTTGTTTGGTGTTGGAGTTGTTAACTGGGTTCTCTTAGGCGTGCTATATCTTGGCAAATATTCTCTATGATGAACTCTTCCTACTATCACAGCCAGGACTATGACTGGATTTCTCAGTCTCAGTGCCCCAGATTCACCATTTCTGATTGTGTCTGGAGAATGTTCTCCTGGAAAGGTATTCCATGTTCCAAAAGCTGCAAAAAGATGCCCACTTTGCAACTATGGGTCAGTTATTTACTCTCTCAATGTCTCATGTTGCTGAGTTCTAGAAAATCTCTGTCTCATTTACCAGGGGTCATTCAAAAGTCTGAGATGGTGTATTGTCATGAAATATTTGTGAAATTTCTTACCGTGAATTTGGAGGCAACCTACTTTTGTTTCTCGCTCTAGTTCTCCATTGGTCTGGCCTCCTGCTTCTCAGTCTTCTCTGACCTCTGGTAAGTGGAACTTTCATTAATACTTCTGTCGCACTTTGTACCTGACCTGGGTGGCCTTGCAAATGTTGACTCAGATTGTGGATTTTCCACTTTCTTATTTTTTTATTATACTTTAAGTTCTAGGGTACATGTGCACAACGTGCAGGTTTGTTACATATGTATACTTGTGCCATGTTGGTGTGCTGCACCCATATTTTCCACTTTTTCCTCTGACTGTTTTCCTCATTTTCTCCCCTGGGAAGTCTTGCAGATGATGCATATTTATTTGCTGTATTCAGCCTTCCATTATTAAGGATAAAATTGATCCCTACATTGAATCTGAAATTACCACTATATGGATTACTCTGACTCACTGCTGTCCAAGCTTGGTTTTCTCTTTGCTCACTTCCTGTCATATTTTCAGTTTGTTCAAAAGAGGTAAGCCACTTTATTACAGACTCATTACTAGTACTAGACATTATCCACCTCTACTTTCACCTGATTCTTGTGGGGAATCCTCTTTAATTTGTTGTAACCTTCTCAGCAACTCTTCTGTACTTCACCTATAATGCCTAGCAAATTGTTATCACTCATAAGCCTGTAATCTTCATCGCTCAGATTATTTGCAAGTAGAAATCTTCTGGAACCAATTGGTCCATCTGACTTCTGCACTGGGCCACATCCATCTTCTTCATTGTCAGAATCTGAGTTTTCTGTCTTGGAGAACAGCTGGAAAGTTGTCTGGCTGTTATGACACAGTATTGAAATACCAGACTGAGTTTTAGTTGTTTCTAGTTGTGTTCACTTTGTGCTTTCTCTAAATGGGAATATCTTCTTTCAGCAAAGTTCTTCATTGACCAGGAAACCAAAGATTGCTTCTTAGCTGAGTTTGTTTTGTTTTTAATCTTTTACCAGTGCACAGTATATCTTAAGAAGGGAAGAGTGCTCTTGGGAGTAGACAAACATGCAAACATTCTTTTTTTTTTTTTTTAATTTGAGATGGAGTCCATCTCGGTCACCCAGGCTGGAGTGCAGTGGCATGATCTCGGCTCACTGCAACCTCTGCCTTCCAGGTTCAAGCAATTCTCTTGCCTCAGCCTCCCGAGTAGCTGGGATTACAGGCACACCATCATTTCCGAGTTGGTTTTTTTTTGTATTTTTAGTAGAGATGGGGTTTCACCATGTTGGCCAGGCTGGTCTCAAACGCGTGACCTCAGGTGATCTGCTCTCTTTGGCCTCCCAAAGTGCTGGGATTACAGGCATGAGCCACTCGCCCAACCCCAAAATTTTTATACTGTAAAGCCTTGGAGTGGTCCTTGTTTTGTATAAGTGATTAAGCCAAAAAGTTTTCTTCAATTTCTATACCAAAGAGCTTTAGGTAAATAAAGAACTTCACATTAATGCAATGTAATTCCTTTGTGCTTTCAGATTTCCTTACACAAGCTGTCCAGTTCCCTCCTCTAAATCCAGTATTACTCACTAGATAATTTCAGCCACTTAAATGTCTATTTTTAAGTTCTTGTTCAAGGGTTCTAAACTCACATAATTTCTCAACTTTTTGCCAGAAAGTTGAGCATTTATTCTTATTTTCAATCCTAAGTGTTCATCCACAGGCAGCAGCCCTTCTTGAGCTGTTGAGTACTGCCACACCTTTTTCTTTAATATGTCAGCCTCTGATCATTTTCACTTTGAACTTCTTGAAGATCACAATTTCCTGTCCCTTCAATCTGCGATCCCTTTTCTTCCTTTCTTACTAGATTATGGTGTAGTCTGTACTAGACTGACTCAGAATTTAGACCTCATTCGCTTCCTGACTCTGCTTGTTACTAACTTTGTAATCAAGGGTGAGTCTTTTTCTTCTCTTGGCTAGATTTTCTCATTTATGAAATGAGGACTTTTTTTTTTTTTTTGAGACAGAGTTTCACTCTCGTTGCCCAGGCTGGAGTGCAGTGGCACAATCTTGGCTCACCGCAACCTCCGCCTCCCAGGTTCAAGCAATTCTCCTGCCTCAGCCTCCCTGGTAGCTGGGATTACAGGCATGTGCCACCACGCCCAGCTAATTTTGTATTTTTAGTAGAGACGGGGTTTCACCATGTTGGCCAGGCTGGTCTTGAACTCCCGACCTCAGGTGATCCACCCGCCTCGGCCTCCCAAAGTGCTGGGATTACAGGCGTGAGCCACCGCGCCCGGCCTGAGGACATTTTTCTAGATGCTGTAAAGCCCTTTCCAGCTGTAACATTCTATGAATCTGTAATTCCCTCCAGGAGCTAAGGAGGATTTATGCTACTTTAATAAAAAGCTGCTTTCGTGACATTTGTTCGAGTAGAACAAGAGTGATGCTGCTCATTCTGACTTGAGCCAGATATATTTCCTTTATATATAGCAGGAGTAATGGTGTAAGAAATACTCATTAGGAGAAAAAAATTCTGCTTCTAAACAGTGTTAGTAAACAAAGAATCTTGACTCAGTGGAAAAACCGCCCATTGCTCTCCAGAGCAGAATGTCTGAATGCTGGTTTTATAGCACACTACAGTATCAGAATGAGTTGACAGGTCTACCACAACTAATTTGTAACTAGTTTGTGACTCACCTTTCCAGTGTATTCAAAGTTATCCCTATAATTATATTACTCTCGCTCAAATTCTGATAGATTTCCTGAATGGAAAAGGTGGAGTTAGGGCGAGGCTGCCAGAGACTGTGCCAGTGAGCATCAGCTGTCGTGTGTGAGAGGGCAGATGACAGCCTGTGAGCCAGTGCTCTAGAAAACTTCGTGTAGGAGGCCGGGCACGGTGGTGGCTCACGCCTGTAATTCCAGCACTCGGGGAGGCCGAGGTGGGCAGATCACGAGGTCAAGAGATTGAGACCATCCTGGCCAACATGGTGAAACTCCATCTCGACTAAAAATACAAAAATAAGCTGGGTGTGGTGGTGCGTACCTGTAGTCCCAGCTACTCGGGAAGCTAAGGCAGGAGAATCGCTGGAACCCAGGAGGCAGAGGTTGCAGTGAGCCAAGATCATGCCACTGCCCTCCAGCCTGGTGACAGAGTGAGGCTCCATATAAAAAAAAATTAAATTAAAAATTAAACAAACAAACTCGTGTAGGAGTGCTGCCTCTCTGCTCTAGCAGTGGTCCTTCTACTGACAGTGCTGTCAGAGTCTGGTCTCCTGAAGAGCCAGGTCATTTTCCATTATGTCAACTCAGATGGTTGAGATGTCCTTAGATATTCCTAGCTTGCCTAAATAGCTAGTCAGCAATCTATTTAAATGTGAAGAGCCTATCTTAAATAAACACATACACACCCCTAGGAAAAGGAATTCCTGAAACTTCATTATTGCATATGTTTTTGATCAAGCAGTACGTTAACCCTCTAAGCAGGATTAGTGTCCCATGAGTATTTCTTCCAGCAGAATCATGTCTGCTTAATGCTAATCAGGAATGTTGCAAAGCAGGGTTAACTGAAATGCTGAGAGAAATACCTCCTTTCCCCACTGCCCCCTAGTGAGCACTTTATTTCAGTAGGAATACATAAATTCTCTTGATTTGTTTGTCCCCTTTCAGGCCGATTCTCCAAGTCTACCTGGAAAAAAAGACAGTATTCCTTGAACTCCGTGCCCTACTGGCACAGGATCTACACTTATGCCATTGGCTCTCTGTTACTCCGCAACTTCTTTTATTTTTTTGAGACAGGGTTGCACCGTGTCACCCAGGCTGGAGTGCAATGGTGTGATCGTGGCTCACTGTCGTCACTGCAGCCTCAATATCTCAGGCCCAAGTGATCCTTCCACTTCAACCACCTAAGTAGCTGCACCACCACACCCAGCTAATTTTTGTATTTTTTTGTAGAGATGGGGTTTCACCTTGTTGCCCAGGCTGACCACAAACTCCTGGGCTCAAGCAATCTCCCCTCTTTGGCCTCCCAAAGTGCAGGGATTATAGGCATGAGTCACCGCACCCTGCAGTACTTTCCCTAGTATACAAGCTACTCTCTTGAAAAAAATAGTGGGAACCCATTCCAGTGTGCAAGTTCCCCTAAAGTGCCACCTCAGAATAACTTTCATGTTTAAAAACAGCTGTCTTCACATCGCCCATTGTGAGATTGTAAAAGGAACATTAGGATGTCAAGCAATTTAGATTCTGTCACCCATTTCCCTGTGAAAACAGAGATGTGTTAAAAGTCTTTAATTACCTAAAGGGTCATCATAAAAAGTAAGAATTCTATTCCAGAAGACAGGAGTTATACACAGGGAGGTGTATTATATACTTGCTAATAAATTTTGTGTAGGCTCTTTAATAAATTTATCTGATAATGGAATAATCAGCCTTTTTGGTGGAAAGGTATATACAGAAGCTAAATCATCATCTGTTAATAGTGTTTAAGAAATTTCTATATTGAGATGGAATATGGGCAAGATGACCTTTAAGGTCTTTTTCACTTTTATCATTGGAGATCCCCAGAAGCAATCTGATAGTCTTAAAACTTTGTCCTTTCTTAGTCCTTTGTATTCATTTTAGAGCTCTTCAGGAAACCAGATAATTAAAGCGGGTCTGACCTGTGTTCGTAGCTGGGAACATGAAACATGAAATTCTAGGCTTAATCTTCTGAAGACATCTATAAGTAGTTAACTAGCATAAGTGGCATTACTATACTAACAAATTTAAAAGCCTATAATGTATTAAAACTCTTTTTTACTCTTGATTACATTTTTGTTGTAAGACAGAGTCTCGCTCTATTGCCTAGGCTGGAGTGCAGTGGCATGGTCTCAGCTCACTGCAGTCTCCACCTCCCAGGTTCAAGCGATTCTCCTGCCTCAGCCTCCCAAGTAGCTGGAATTAATTACAGATACCTGGCACCATGCCTGGCTAATTTTTGTATTTTTAGTAGAGACAGGGTTTCACCATGTTGCCCAGGCTGGTCTTGAACTCCTGACCTCAAGTGATCCACCCACCTTGTCCTCCCAAAGTTCTGGGATTACAGGCATGAGGCACTGTGCCCAGCCCTCTTGATAATTTTTATTCTTGTTTCTTCTTATCTGTGAGACTACAATTAGAATGGGGTTGAGATTGTGGTGTTGTTTTATACCAATATTTTACCCAAGTGTGTCATGGCCTTTTCTAATCACTTTAATAGCCACAGAAATGCCAGAAGCGTAAT
Source organism: Mandrillus leucophaeus (assembly GCF_000951045.1). NCBI lineage: Eukaryota > Metazoa > Chordata > Mammalia > Primates > Cercopithecidae > Mandrillus > Mandrillus leucophaeus. Next base: position 2,373,374 of record NW_012106919.1, read on the forward strand.
GGAATAACAGGTAAATTTACTGTCATTTTATGCCACATCCTCTTCTTTCTTTGCTTCTTATACAGATTATAGAGGTAATTGTGAAGACAGTTGAACCTTAGAAGATTGAGCTAAGATTCTTTTTTTGGCAACCTGCAAGTAATGTTTCATTTTTCTATTACGTGATCTCTTTCCCCATACAGTTGGCAGATGTTTTCCCGCCTTTTTTCTACCTTAAACTTTTTCGTTTGGAGTACAGTCTAAACCAACATCAGTTAGCCTTGATTTTCTTTCTTTTTTGGACAATTGTCTGGTTCATTGACAAAAGTAATGAGTTTGGAACTAAGAGAGATGTTATAAGCTGCACTTAACCCCTGAAAACCCGTGAAACATCTGGAGGTTTTGTCAGTAGTAAGGTAGGGGGTGTGTGTGTGTGTAGATGGAATAGGGTGAAGGTGAAGAAACAGCTTGACTTGTGCCTGTTTTCACATAAAGGAGTAAAGTGATCTTCTACGAACTGTAACTATCTTGAAAGAGAAATTGATCACATGGTCAAGTACTCTTGGAATGTCTCTTTGCTGTTTACTGTGTCCTCTTTACAATGGTGAGACTTATTTTTACCCTCTACTTTCCACTACTATTTTTTTCCCCTATTGGATAATGCCAGTCTGAGCAGCCCTAATACTAGATGTACCTAAAAAGAGATATAAGCCAAGTCATTGTTCAGTGTAGTCATTTCTTAGTATCTGTTTATATTTTGTCACACATCAGAATGTATATTTTATAGAGCATGTGTTTGTCTACTTGTTTGTCTAATATGTCTTTAATAAAGCTAAAATACATTATGATTTTCTGATCTTTTGCCTAACGTACAGCACTGAAATGGTACATTTTTGAGTTTGTATCCTTTTGAGGGGGTCTTCAAGTAGCTGTACAAGTGAGAACAGGGCAGAATTGCTGTCCTTTAGTTCTTGCCAAGTCACATAGTGCCTTGAGCCTGCCCCAGGCTGCCCCTGCGGCTGTGAGCTGTGAGGACAGGCACTGTGTGCTCTCCTGCTTCCTCCCTGGTGGTATCCACTGCGGTGCTAGATGCCTGGCAGGTATGGAAACAAATACACTTCATAATTCATTAGAAAATAAGAGTGTTTTCTGCACAGGGAAGGATATGAAGGCAGCATTTTCTAATTCAGTAAATCTTTGATTAAGAGGATAAAGAATGTCAATATTCTGGTCAACTTTGTTACTATATCACAGGGGCCATTTTCTTTGAGGCTACCAACTCTTTGAAAGCTCGTAATATTTACCCCATCATGTACTTCTACTGCACTTTATTCTTCTTTTTTTGAGACGGAGTCTCACTCTGTCACCCAGGCTGGATTGCAGTGGTGCAATCTCGGCTCACTGTAACCTCCACCTTCCGGATTCACGCAATTCTCCTCCCTTAGCCTCCTGAGTAGCTGGGATTACAGGCATGTGCCACCATGCCCGGCTAATTTTTTTTTTTGTATTTTTAGTAGAGACGGGGTTTCACCATATTGGCCAGGCTGGTCTCAAACTCCTGACCTTGTGATCCGCCTGCCTCAACCTCCCAAAGTGCTGGGATTACAGGCATGAGCCACCGTGCCCGGCCAAGCACTTTATTCTTTAGGAGGCACTTTCCACAGACATCTCACTTGAATTTCACAACACTCAGGATATAGATTGGGCAAACAATTTTACTTTCCACATTTTATAGTTATGGAAACTGGACAGGTGACATTATCACTTAGCCAATATCAAAAGTTTTTGTTTCAGCTCACCCACTTCCTCCTGTTCTTTAAAAACTTTTGATATTAGGTAATTGATAATTTCACCAAGTCCCAGGCAGCCCATCCCTGACAGCATTGGCCAGAAAGACAGCAGGATTTGAATTCAGGTTTTCTGACTCAGATTCAGGGTTTTCCCTACTATGATACCTTCTAATTCAAGCAGAGTATCTTCTCTATAGTCTGCGTAAACACTTCAGTAAAACCCTCTGGACATTGATCACTTTCAGTCTGAAAGTTTGGACTGGAATTTACCCTAGTAAAAAATGCTTTTTGCTAAATTTCTAATAGAAAAATTAGATCTTTTTTTTTTTTCTCTTTTAAGGTGACATGAAAAAAAAAAAAAAAAAAAAAATGCCGTGGTGTTAATTGTACTTTTTGGAGTGGGACATGCTAGGGCCTATATGGTAGCATCCTGCTGAGTTATGAAAGATATTTGTTCACACTTGTAGATATTTAGAGGTTTGTGACAGTGCTTAAGCTATCTGTGCTGAAGGACTAGTTGCCATGGATCAATACTTTTGTAAAATGCAGTAAGAATGAATTTCTAGAAAAATTAAGACAAAATACAAACATAAAATTTTTATTACAGATTCAACACATAAAATTACTATCAAACTGCAATTAAAATTGCTAAATGCTTATTCTCGGTTTCTGTAGTTTATTGTGGACAAAGCAAATGCTTTGTGAATTGGCACAAGTCTGCAGATCACTTCTGTAGCAGTATTGCTGGAACTGTGTAGCAGTGCATTTATGTGTCAGGATGGGAATCGGCTTTTACTTATTTTGGGGACTCCTTTTAGTCTTGCTGGTATGATATGATTGAAACTGAGGACTGGACTTTGTCTAGAGGCCTCTCTGGCTAGAAGCAACAATTAAAACACCTTTTCAGCTCACTGACTTCCTCCTGTTCTTCAGCTCCTCACTTGCTGGGTAGAGCATTTATAGCATGCTATTTGTTTTCCAGGCCTGCTGCCTTTCTGGCCAATGCTCTCAGGGATGGGCTGCCTGTGACCTGTTATAAGGGAAATTCTATCACAAGAGAGGGAAAGGGAAAAGGAAGTACATGGGTCATTATACTGGGAGGAAGGTGGTCTGATGCTATGGAGTCTGATGTGGACTTGTGGGTGATCACTAGAGTAATACTCCATTTGGGCTCTTTTCTCTTCTCTTCTCTTCTCTTCTCCTCTCTCTCCTCTCTCTCTCTCTCTTTCCTTGTTTTTTGAGACGGAGTTTCGCTCTTGTTGCCCAGGCTGGAGTGCAATGGCGCGATCTCGGCTCACTGCAACCTCTGCCTCCCGGGTTTAAGCGATTCTCCTGCCTCAGCCTCCCGAGTAGTTGGGATTACAGGTGCCCACCACCATGTATTTGGGCCGTTTCATTCACCACCTCTACTGCTTTGTTCAAGAAATGTTTCTTGAAATCTCTAGGATAGAGATTTGTCCCTGTTCATTTAGTTCTCAGACTCTCCCCAAGGCCAGTCATCAAAGCACTGACAAAAAGAGGCAAATAGGAAGTTTTAATCATAATTACTGCTGGGAAGAAATGATGCAACTAATAGCAAATACATTCTGCTTACGCCTTTCAGATACTGTGAAGCATTTTACCTACTTAACATTTACTTACAACACTCCCTTTGAGGATGATATTCTTATCTCCTATATTATGCTGTTCTTGCATTGCTATGAAGAAATACTTGAGACTGGGCAATTTACAAAGAAAAGAAGTTTAATTGGCTAACAGTTCTGCAGGCTTTACAGGAAGCACAGTGCTGGCATCTGCTCAGCTTCTGCGGAGGCCTCAGGAAGCTTAAAATCATGGAAGGCAAAGCGGGAGCAGGCATATCACATGGAGAAAGCAGGAACAAGACAGAAATTGGTGGGGAGGTCCCACACACCTTTAAGCAACCAGATCTCGGGAGAACTCACTGGATTCCTAAGAACTGTACCCCCATGATGCAATCACCTCCCACCAGGCCCCACCCACAACACTGGGATTACATTTCAACATGAGATTTGAGTGATGACAAATATCCGAATTCTATCATGCCCCACTGTACAGAGGATGATCCTGGGTAAGCAAGTTGCCCACATTCACGTAATTAGCAAGCAGTACAACTAGGAGTTCAAATTATATTTCAAAGCACACATTCTTTCCCTGTGCCTAAGAAAGGGAAAAAGTGAGCTTTTATAAAACTCCTGTCATTTAGTCTTTCTTGTTGGCTAAACTGTTGTCCTCCCAACCCTCTGAAATTCAATACATCGAAGTCCTATCCCTCAGTACCTCAGAGTATAATCATATTTGCCGATAAGGTCTTTAAAGAGGTAATTAAGTTAAAACGAGCACAGAGCAAAAACCAAAGACCATGTATGGATTCATCAAGAAAGAAGCCACAGAGAGAGCTCTCAGAAGAAACCAAACTTGCTGACGTATTGATCTTGGACTTCTAGCTTCCCGAGCTGTGAGAAAATCAATTGTTTAAAGCCATGTGGGTCTGTGGATTTTGTTATGGTAGCCCAGGCAAACTAATACGGTCCCTCAGCCACCCAGCCAGGCTGGTAGGATTTTCTTCACATTTTGCAAATAAGAAAGTTGTCTCAAGCTATGTGATCAGCCAGAAGTCATGTGCTCCAAAGCCCCTGCTCTTTCTACTGAGCCACCTTGTCCTCTGACCCCAGCTGGTTCTTTTCATACTGAAATCCACTGTAGACACTTAATTTTTTTTTTTTTTTTTAGACGGAGTTTCGCTCTGTTGCCCAGGCTGGAGTGCAATGGCACGATCTGAGCTCACTGCAACCTCTACCTCCTGGGTTCAAGTGATTCTCCTGCCTCAGCCTCCCGAGTAGCTGGGATTACAGGCATGTGCCACCACGCCTGGCTAATTTTGAATTTTTAGTAGAGACAGGGTTTCTCCATGTTGGTCAAGCTGGTCTTGAACTCCCAACCTTAGGTGATCTGCCTGCCTCGGCCTTCCAAAGTGCTGGGATTACAGGCATGAGCCACGATGATGGGCCTGACACTTAATATTCTTTTAGACATTCTGAGGAGAAACTGGAAGTGAAACTGACGAACATACTGGCTAGCATGCTAGCAGTTCTGATGCACTGCACATCCCCAGGCTCACCGAAGTTCAAACAAAAGGCATCTGCGGCACTGAACTATACTTGCCACAAAACAAGAAACTGGAATGTCTTTAGATAAATGAGTGCATCTGGGGACAAAGCAGCAAGTTACTTGGAGCTTTCGAGAGTAAATGCTCTTAAGCTCCTGTCTTATTCTTTCGTCCCAAGGACACACTGGATTTTGAAATCAATATATAGAATCTCATCTGTGGAATGACTGGCCGCTCTTGAGTTATACTCAAAATCAAGTCGTTTAATTTTGTCTCTTTTCTAAATGCTCCATCAAAGCCCATGTGAATTTCTCTGTCTTGAAAACAGTAGGTGTGTGGTTTAAGGTCAGCAGTTCCAGAGGCTAGTTTGAATTATTTACTCTGGGCAAGCTCCAGAGGCAAGCGCTCGGGTATACGTTCCATGCCAGAAACAGCTAGTGCAGAAAGAAACAACTGTCATCAACTAGTGAATTATTGCCACTTCCATGGTTTTGTTCTTTATACACGTAACCTGGGGGTGGCTCAGGGACTACTCAGATAGGCTCTTACGAAAAAGGAACTTAAGGCTATTTTTTAGGTGTGTGAAGTTGAGCATTTTGACTTTTGGAGAAGCACAAAGCCATCATGAGTTGCAGGTCTGCGGGAAAGCGGAGCATCATGGTGCCAGGAGCGTTACCTTTTGGGCCCCACTCCTGCACATGCACCAGCTTTCTCACACCTTTTTCAGACCTCAGTCACTTGTCTCACCTGCCAAATGTGTACCATTTCCCGAAGTGCCCCTGAGTGTAAAAGACTATAAAACCGAGGGAGGAGGAGAGAAGTTTGAACACTACCTCATGTCTTCCCCTGCTGAAAGCTGCAGTGTTTCTGCCTTTGGGCAGCCTTAATTTAGAGAAGGCCCTAAGACTTGTCTTAGTTCAGGGAAGGGATTTTGTAAAGATAAATCCCAATTTACAGAAATGACTGTTCACTTTGACCAGAAGTCCTTTCTTGTGTCTAACTTAAGTTCTATCTGATGTAAGACTTGTTAGTGAAGCGGTTACTGAGGCTGGTGGAAGAATTTAAGAACAACATTTCCTCTGTAGCTCTTGAATGCAGGGGTGTGGCTTTTAGAAGGTCTTTGGTTACAAACCTGTTCTGTTTTCTTTCTCTCCCCAGAGAAAGAACATTTCTTTCCTCATTGCTCTTCCTACCTTTCTTCCAATCCCCAATAAAAGAGTTTGGGCAAAAGAACTAGAAACTAAACTCTGAAGTCTCCAGTTTGCCATCCATGGTGGGAGTTCCATGGCTAGGCAGGGGCTGCCAATTTCCTACAGACAGCTGGCTACATATATGAGGATTCCTTGTGGTAAGTGAGTGATTCAGAGCACTGCCTTTGACGGTGAACAGAGCTGGACTCCAATCCTACCCCCACCTCCTACCAGTTGTGGAAGCTTAATCCAGTTTCTTAGATGCCTTGTGCCTCGTTCCCCTTATCTGTAAAATGGGAACAGTCATGCTTATCTTATATGCTTGTTGAGATAATTAGATGAGCTGATGCATATAAAGCAATAAGCAGTGCCCAGCACAGTGCTCAATACATTTTGGCTGCTGTTAGCTATTGTTATGGGCACTCAGAATGAAGCATCCCCTTCCCACTCCCTTCTCTATCTGGCACAACTCAAGATGGGGCATGGGGAATGTTAGTAACGAGAAGTAACCCCAATGAGCTATTTTAGGGCTAGCCCTGGAGACTGGGATTCCTAGTTGGATTTTGCTTAGAAATAAGATACAATGTCCTGAAACTATGATTAAACGAAAAGTGCAGGCCAGGCATGGGGGCTCACACCTGTAATCCCAGCACTTTGGGAGGCCAAGGCAGGTAGATCACCTCAGGTCAGGAGTTCAAGACCAGCCTGACCAACATAGTGAAACCCGTCTCAACTAAAACTACAAAAATTAGCCGGGCATGGTGGTTTGTGCCTGTAGTCCCAGCTACTCGTGGGACTGAGACAGCAGAATTGCTTGAACCCAGGAGGCGGAGCTTGTAGTGAGCCAAGATCGCGCCACTGCACTCCAGCCTGGGCAACAGAACAAGACTCCATCTTAAAAAAAAAGAAAGAAAGAAAGAAAGAAAGAAAGAAAGAAAGAAAACTTCATTCAGCCAGAGTCCATTGGACTTGGATTCTGAGCAGTTCTGCTCCTCACTGACTGTGATCTTGGGAAGTCTTGATGTCACCTGATGTCTCCCCATCACTGCCCCCATTGTGTCTTTGCTTCTTCCAATTGGTTTATGGTGGCTCTTCTTAACTTCCCCAGGAGGGGACTCCCTTTATCTGCAGAACAATAATGACAAAGTCTTGCAGGAGATTTTATAGGGGACAAAGAGCCTGTCTGGCTTAAGTGAAGAGAATGAAGTAGGAAACTGGAGACATCTTTTTCTTTAACTGAGAAGTTCTGACCCTCCCAGAAAGTATATAGTGTTAAGTGACCAACAGTAAGCATCACCCCTGAATGAGGGTTGTCCTTGGCCCACTGACTCCGCCTATGGTGTAATTCCAGTGGTTGTGTAGGAATTCATGGAACAATCCATGGCAAACTGAATGACTTCTCAGAATATTCTCTTTAGGACTTAGTATGTTGGCATCATGCCAAGGGGAATGGCGGTGTTGGGAAAACTGCAGATGTTCTGGAAGCAGAGCACTTGAGTTCAAATCTTGACGACTCCTCTTACAGGCAAACTACTAAATTTCTTTTAGCCTCTGTTTCCTTCTCTGCATGACAGCAATGACAGTACTTACTTCACAAGATTACTGTAAGCACCAAGTGGAATCATTTCTGCTGGAGAGAAGGAAACACTTCAGTTTTTAGCAGTCTCACTTATTTGGGTGTGTGGGTAAAGGAAATGGCAACTTCATTGCCTCTGGGCCCTGTGGCCGATCAGCGGACTGTACTTTATCCTTGGGGAACAGCTGTGGCTTTTTCATAGATTCAAACGTCACTCTAATGTTCCCCAGGCTCCTCTGGGTTTACTCTAAAGGGAGCCCCTTGTTTGGATTGTTGCTGATCTGAAGAGGGACCAGCAGCTGCTTTCCTGCAAAAATGTACTGCAGCCTCTGTGGGCATTCCCTGGCTACTGCACACACTGCCATCCCCAAGCAGCCACAAACTACGATGCTTTGACAATGAGAGTTTGACTATTTTACGTATCTTGTTTTCCAATTATACTTAAGAATCCAATAAGCTGAGTAGCAGGAAGCTGAAGTACTAGCCTGGCAAAGGAATGAACAGAAAAAACCTAACATTTAAAAAGAAGATTAAAAAAAATGTCCTTGCTCAGTTTGGGAGGCTGGCTTACTTTTCTTAGTACTCTGCTGTTCCTGATACTGTTCAAGCTGGGGCGCTGAAGATCTGGAACCACATAGCTTGGATTTTCTTCAGACCAAAATACCTCGATGCTCATTTTGTTTTTTTGAGACAGAGTCTTGCTCCATGCCCAGGCTGGAGTGCAGTGGTGCGATCTCAGCTCACTGTAGCCTCTGCCTCCCGGGTTCAAGTGATTCTCGTGCCTCAGCCTCCCAAGTAGCTGGGATTACAGGCACCTGCCACCATACCCGGTTAATTTTTGTATTTTTAGTAGAGCGATGGAGTTTTGCCATGTTGGCCAGGCTAGTTTTAAACTCTTGACCTCAGGTGATCCACCTGCCTTGGCCTCCCAAAGTGCTGGGATTACAGGTGTTGAGCCACCACGCCCGGCCTTGATGTTTATTTTGAACTATCAACTTACCTTCGATGCCTTTGTAGACCCATCCAACTACTTCTCAATAACTGGTCCAGGATTAATGCGTATTCATGCTCAGTGTAGGGTAGCTGATTCCAGAAATGTAAGCCAAATCAGCAAACTCTCCTAAAAAGGACATCCTATCTACTGCTAAGCTGTCTTCCCAAGCTAGCCAGGGAGTCTGAATTTGGGCATGAAGGCAGGGGAGCAGATGGGTTGAGGTCTGACACGCAGGGCAAACTGGAGGGTTTCCTTGGCATATTCGTTCTTCAAATCTAGATTTTAGAATATCTGAGAAACAGTGACATTCTCACACTGGTCCCAAGCCACGGAGGAAATCCTGCCCCACTGAGAAGTGGAGACATTTCAGCCCTTGCATATCTCATCAGCAAACCACAGGATTGAGGAAGGGACTGATGGAGTCCTTTTAAAGGTCTTGTGCCATTTTCTTGCCTTTTTGTCTTTTTGTTCAAAGACATCTCTCTTTTTTTGTTTTGTTTTCTCTCTTGAGGCAAAATTGAAAACTTGGCCTACACATTGGTTTGGGCTAGAACTGGCCTCTAGGTGGCGATTCAGTACAGAGAATGGTAGTGGCTGGCATCACCTCGAGCCACCATTTCTCAGATACCATTATATAAGGGGATTCATGAGAAATCAGGCGTCACAGCAGAGGGACAGCTTGGCCTCTGTCGCTGTTCAAGCTGGGATCCTGAAGAGGCTGGGGTGCATGGGGAGCTGCGAAAGCACCTAGTCTCAAGCAATATAACACGAGTTTAAGGCTCCCACTAGGACGGAGCCCAGAGTCGTTTGGCAAGGGTTGCAAGGTTTGGGCTTGGCCTGCAGGGAGAGTGAGCCCTGAGCTTCAGGCTTGGTTCCCTCACTTCTGGGAGGCCTCGCTCAGGCTCACAGCCCCTGATGGAGCACTCAGCTTGGTGGCTGCCTGCCCGAGGTCTCCAGAAAAGGCAGACAGCTCCTAGTTGAAGTCCTCCCACTTTACTTCCCCTTCCTTCCCCCTGTTCCCCACTCCCTCTCTTCTCCTTCACCCCTTTTCCCTTCTGCCTCCAGTTCCCTCTGCTTCCTCCTTCTTCCCCCTCTTCCCCACCTCCTCACACACCCCATTCTCACCTTCTGCTATTTACAAAGCACTTTCCCCTGTGTGATCTCATCTGCTGCTCACAGACTCCTATGGAAGAGGGACAGGTTGAGCCCTCCCTCACTGCCTGGTACACTTTGAGGACACAGTGCAGAAGTGCTTATAAAGATTCCTTTATCTGACTGTCGCCACCAGCAAATAGTGAGTACCTTGGGGCAACTACTGAATTCAAATTAGTGCATGCTGCTTGGCATGGAGGAGGTCTCAAAATTATTTACTGAATGAATAAATATTTATAGTTGCAAAGAACTGAATCAAGGGACAGTAAGTGGTAGAGTCCATTCCAGAAGTTAGGCTTCAGACTTGTAGGACCTGCGACGCTGCCGCACTAGGTACTAATTGTAACACAGTTTTCTAGTAAAAAATACAGTATGTGAGTACATAAGCGGACCCATGCAGATCTGTCTGCGTATCTGGCTCTCAACCACATGAAACTGCTCTGGCACCAGTCTGCTGTCTGTCAGGGGCACTAGGAGCTGTGGGTGGATCTAGGAAAGCAGCTGGCCTTTCTGAGGCCGTCCTTAAAGTATGGGATAGGCACTCTGAGTTTCTCAGCTATCAAAACCCTTCTGTCTTTAGCTGATCTAACATATTGAGATAAAAAGCACCACCCAGTTATTACTCAACCCACTCCATTCCAATCCATGAATCAGCACTTTATGTTTTTTGTGGTTTTTTTTCGCTTAAATGTACATATTTCAGGCAGTTTAGGACTCTGCGATAAGACTATATAGGTTCAAATCCTAGCTCTATCACTTCCTAGCTGTTGGCCTTGGGTAGGTCATTTAACCTCTGTGTGCCTCTATTTCTCATCTTTTAAATGATAAGAATAAGAGTATTTAACTCAGAACATTACCGTGGGAGTTAATATATAGAAAACAATGAGAACAAGGCCTGGCAATAAGTCAGAGCTAGGAGGTGTTCAGTCAATCTCTCGTTACGGTTTCCTGGGTTTGAGAATCGCTTTGTGTTCCTCTGATCGGAGGCGCTTCACGGTTTTGTAGAATTCCCTGGAATGCTCTCATTTCAGCTGTGAGGCTTTCAACATTTGCCCACTCAGTTACAGCTTTCTTGAGGCCTAAAGAAGAGAGGAAGCAACTGGAAGTGTATTTTTCTGCTAATGAGGGCTGTGGCATTTGTTTCATATACAGCATCCCCAGGTGGCTCCAGACAGAACTCAAGGGCTTTTTTTCTCTACAGCAGTGCTTACCACTTAGCACACAGTAGGTGTTAAATAAACGCTTGTGCCAGGAAGGGAGGAAGGAAGATGCAGTACAGAGGAAAACATTAATTAGTACATAGTAGTTTACACGGACAAGGTCCCAATGGGGTATATACTTGTTCCCTAAGATCTACTGACTAAGCATGAAAATCACCAAGGAAATGTGATCAACTCAGAGCAGAAGGAGTGGGAGGAGGAGAGAGAAGAAACTGGAGCAGCCTGTTACCTGACCGAAGATATCAGGCTTTACATTGCAAACGGTTCCATCAGCTCAGGCCACGTGGAAAACCCTGCCGCTGCTCTGGGACATCCAAGGCATCTCCCATTGCTGCCTGCCCCAGAGTTTCATCCTTCTAGGGGTAGTTTGTCACTTGTGTTGTAGCCTCTACGGTACTCTTTCTTATGGCTAAACACCAGCCAGCTCCCCAGACATTTCTGTGGGTTTTGGCAGGAGACAGAGATGGGAGGCAGACAATGCTCTAGGGTGGTTCTTAGGAGAAACTTTTCCGACCTTGGCAGTCTTATTCCAATATTCATGCCAAATTAGACTAATAATAGATCCTCACCCACAACCCAAATCCTCTAGCCTGAAAGGCTTAGAGTAGACAGAATGCAACTAGAAACTACTCTATGTTCTATAAGGGGGTTGAAATTGAAACAGAGCTTTTCTGGCGAACACATTAGCTAATCAACGAGGTCACTGATGGTGAGGAGGACTGTCTCAACTGCATGCCAACTCTGATTGATGGATAAAGCCTGCCTGGGGAATTGTGTTGAGTTGGATTCTAAGTCTCCATCATCACATCTAGGTCCCAGAGGCAAGTGCTGTAATTCACCAACAATGTCTGTCACAAGTACAGGAATGGGGAGTAGCCCCAGGAGGCACAGATAGATACCTGCTCCAGGACGCTATTTGGAGTTAGGAAAACAAAAATGGTTGAATGATCAACTACGCTCATTTAATTAAATCATTAAATCTATGACCTTGAGCAGTTCAACTCTTGAGGAAAATGTGGTATCAGCTCAGGAAAGAAAAAGGAGTAAGAGTGGGGATAGTGGAGTGTTCCAGTTCCATAGCTCTGTAGAGCCTTCTCAGTATTTAAAAACAGTCAGATTGGACCGGGCACAATGGCTCACACCTGTAATCCCAGCACTTTGGGAGACCAAGGTGGGCGGATCACCTGAGGTCAGGAGTTCGAGACCACCCTGGCCAACATGGCAAAACCCCGTCTCTACTAAAAATACAAAACTTAGCTGGGCATGGTGGCAGGCGCCTGTAACCCTAGCAACTGGGGAGGCTGAAGCAGGAGAATTGCTTGAACTTGGGAGGCAGAGCTTACAGTGAGCTGAGATGCAGCCTGGGTGACAGAGCGAGACTCCATCTCAAAATAAATAAATAAAAATAAATTAATTAATAAATTAAATTAAATTAAATCAGATTGAGAGGTAGCCGGTATGACAACATTAGACAGTTATTCTGAGTTGCAGTTCAAGACCTGGGAAGCTCCTGAAGTAGATAGTTAAGCCACTGGCAACCAGAAGGAAGGGCAGAGAGAGCGTTTCCCAAACTGGATACCGTGAATCTCTTAGTATCCATGAGATGTTGTAAGTATTTTGCCATGAAACATAGGCAGTGGTGGGGAGGGGATTTCCATGGTTATTCAAGTTTGGGAAACCTGTCAAAAAAGTTCAGCCAAATTAACTGTAGTCCAGGGTGGCTCTTGGCCTGAGGGCGTTATGGAAGAGAAATGTAACAAGCTAAGAAAAGAAAAAGTGTAGGTGGGGTCGGGCTCTGAAAGGCCTTGAATGACAGGATGAAGGCTTTCGTTCTGATTGGGAGACATGGAGGATTTGTGCGCAGGAGAAGTGATACATTCGGGGCTGGGGGTTAGGAAAATAACTGTTGGTACCATGAAGATGGAATAGAGAAGAGACTGGAGGTCCGAAGACTAGTTAGAAAGGTGTTATATGGTCCAAACAAGACAGGCTAGCAGCCTAAACTTGGGCAGTTGCAATGGGAATGAAAAGGAAGGCCCAAAGTCAAGAGACATTTTCACTAGGAATAATGTCAGGTCTAGTCTGACCTCCAGAAGCACTCAAGCACATGAAGGGCTACACTAACAGGGAACTGCCCAGCCCTTCTCTACACCCTTAAGTACAAAGTCAGCAGAGTGGGAGGTAAGTTGCTGAGATGAAGCATTTGATTAGATAGAAAGTGTATCTTCCTAATGCTAGGGATGATTAAAGCCTGGAAGAGCTCCCAGAGCACTAGCATAGCTTTCTCACAGGAAAGCAGCCATCTGCCCGGGTCCTCTAAGGCACATGACCACTCAAAGCTCCTTTCTGCTCCATGAGTCTGTAATTAATGTATCTTAGGAATCTGAATATTGAAAGGGGCCTTACAGCTGATCTAGTCAGCGGCTTCCAAACCAGACTGAACATCGCAACCCACTTCTTTTTTTTTTTTTTGAGACGGAGTTTCGCTCTTGTTGCCCAGGCTGGAGTGCAATGGCATGATCTCAGCTCACTGCAACCTCTGCCTCTCAGGTTCAAGTGATTCTCCTGCCTCAGCCTCCCTAGTAGCTGGGCTTACAGATGCCTGCCACCATGCCCAGCTAATTTTTTGTATTTTTAGTAGAAACAGGGTTTCACTATGTTGGCCAGGCTGGTCTCGAACTCCCGACCTCAGGCGATCTGCTGGCCTCAGCCTCCCAAAGTGCTGGGATTACAGGCATGAGCCACCGTGCCCAGCTAATATCACAGTCCTCTAAGGAGCTTAGTAAAAAGCAGATTCTCAGCCTCCATTTCCAGAAACTTGGATTTGATTGGCAGAGTCTGGGAATCTGCATTTCATGATGTCTTCAAGTGATTATAATATATAATCAAATTTAGAAATTTTTTTTTTTGAGAGAAGTCTCACTCTTATCCCCCAGGTTTGAGTGCAGTGGCTCAGTCTCAGCTCACTGCAACCTCCACCGCCCAGGTTCAAACAATTCTCCTGCCTCTGCCTCCCAAGTAGCTGGGATTAAGTCTCCTGCCACCATGCCTGGCTAATTTTTGTATTTTTTAATAGAGATGGGGTTTCACCATGTTGGCCAAGCTGGTCTCGAACTCCTGACTTCAGGTGATCCGCCCACCTCGGCCTCCCAAAGTGTTGGGATTATAGGCGTGAGCCACTGTGCCTGGCCAAATTTAGGAATTATTTAGACCCACTGATTCATTTTATAGATGAGTGGGGTCTGGGGCAAGAGAGGAGCAAGGACTTGCCCAAGGCCACATGGGCAAGGGCATCATTTGGTGGCAGAGTGGACACTAGTGTCCTACGCTTAAGGCTCCTCCAATAGATCATAAACGAATGCTTGGTCCCACTGCGTGGCTCTAGGCTGAGGGTCAGACAGTGACTAAAAGGTTCAGAAACCTTTACTGTTACTCCCTACGCTCAAGGAGATGTGTTGCTTCAGTGCAGGATGTACACAAGAGAATGCTGAGTGTTATTACTAACCATAACAACAGTTAATGTTTACTGTGTGTCGGGCATTGCTGTAAGCACTTTACATAAAACTCTTCATCTGCACAATAACTCCATAAGATCAATTTTATCCCCATTTTACAGAAGAGGAAACTGAGGCACAGTGAAGTTAAGAGGGCAAGATGCTGCTCTCACCATACATCCTGTCCTGATTACTGTTCTCCTCTGGCCTGGGGCACTCAGCCTCCACTCCGTAGTCACTCCCTTTATTTCACACACTCAGTGCTGGCCTCTTTCTCTTCTTATTTCTCAGAGAGCCATTCAGAACTGAGCAGTGGAAGAGTTTGGCTCCAGAGTCCCAGTGCCACACCCCATGTTGGACCTCCTTTACTGAGGGGCTAAAACCTGAGAGCAGGACTGGACTGCTGAGGTAGCTGGCAGTGTGCAGTAGTGACCAGCCCTGCCAGTCAGCCTGGAACGGGACCTGCAGCTCAGCCAGGCAGCCAGGAGAGAGAAGCTGCTTCTCTTGCCAACCCCAGCTTGCTACTAGAGGGGTGGCATTTTCCAGGCAATTCACTCTTAGGTGATAGGGTTGGGAGTTCCTTTTTTAAACCACATTCTTGGCCAGAGTAGAGCTGCAGGTTTGCAGTGCTTTAAATAAGTGCTAAGACATGTAATAGCAAGTCTCTAGAATTGCTATTGAAATATCATCCATTTTGTTACTCAAGGACCTTGTGTTAGGACTCACTTGACAAAAAGTTCCTTTGGACTTAGTCAAAAAAGCTGATCTCTCCCGGAGGTTTTGGTGGTGCGTTCCCTTGGCTGTGTCTTTATTTTGCAGTGGCTGCTAGGAAGCTTGGGTTTCTATTTGTTGCTGAAGAGAACACTCCATCTGATTTTGAGTTCTTGACAGAATTAACTTTCTCCTCTTCAGTTTTTCCTCCAATTTTAATGGTTATTAATCGGACTCAATTTTAAATTGCCCAGTAGTGTGTGTGGCTTTATTTTAAGCTACCTTAAATGGTTTATCAGAAATAAGCAGGACAGAAAATAAATGAATTACATTTCTTATTTCTGTACTACAATGAGTGAGTATGGAGGAGTCTTTCTGGCCATCCATTTTATCTACATTTTATTTCTGTGGTAAGAAAAATAGCTAGTACTTATCGAGTGCTTGCTATATGCTAGACACTGTTCTTTACACGTATTAACTTATTTCATGACAATCCTATGAGGTAGATATTATTATTCCCATTTTACAGATAAAGAAACTGAGCCACAGATCAGTTAAATAAGATGCCTATGTTTATATAGCTAGCAAACGGGAGAGCCAGGACCCAAACTCAAAGCCTGTACACCAGTGGTTCTCAATGGGGGATGATTTTACACACACACATTGGGGATATAGGAAGTTTCTGGAGGTATTTATGGTTGTGACAGCTTGAGAGTTGCTCACTATCATGTACTGAGTGGAGGGCAGGGATGCTGCTAAACCCTGCAATGCACAAGTCAGCCCCTCATAACTGAGAATTATCTGGCCCAAAATGTCAATAATGCTGAAGTTCAGAAACTCTGCTGTACACCAACTATTACATCATTACTTTAGGCTTCACAAAAGGTCTTTAGTCTGTTTCTGTCCTTGATCTGCCTGGACAACCGAACATGCCTCAGAATCGCTCAGGCAATTGTGTCTACACTGGTCCACCCAATGTAAGTGAGCACACACATTTCAGAAAACAGGCCTTGGTGCTCATGTAACCTGAAGAGCGGAAACCTAATGGGAAAAGACTGCTGAAAGTAGGAAGCAAAAAGCGGAAAGCCTTCACGCCCATTGTGATCTCTGGTCCAAAGAAGGGCAGCGGCTGCTGAAGGAACGTGTGGGCTTATTACATTAGGGGAAGTGCCTCATGCCATGACTAGCACCACCCGACAGCTATAGGTTACTGAAGCCCCAGATCCCGAGTGCTTCATGTGCTCCTGCACACCCGCTCCTCCCTCCCTCTCCCCATGGCTCCTCTGTTCTCAGCTTCCCAGACACTAACCCCACATCCTGTCTAGACTACTGACTGAGAGAGGCCCCTCTTATCTCCTCCATCTGACCTGGACTGCAGACACAGCTGCCACTGTAAGTTCCCTGGGGCAAAGATGAGTCTTACTTCCATTGCACCCTAGCACTGAGCACACTGCAGACACCTGTGTTAGTACATCTCAGTAGAAAACTCTATGCACAGCCTCCTCATGCACACTGCTAGAAGAATTCTCCTAAATCTGGCAGCTAGGGGATCACTTTTGGAAGGCAGTGCTGTTGTAGAAAGAACATTGAGCGAGGAACTGGCAGGCCTGGGCTGCTGAATTTGTGCACTCGGGAGTCCTGCACAGGACTCAGTTCAGGGCTGAGTTACATTTATCTCCTCTATGGTACCTGGCAGGGGGCTCTGCATGGGGCTGGCTGTCAACAACTATCTGTTGGATGAAATAAATGCATCACTGCTCTGCTCTGGTCTCCCATCTGGACAGATGGAAACCACCCTTACCAATGGACCCAGGTGGTGGCAACAGCCTGCTCCATGCAGAGGATGTAGGACACAGGGCTGAAGGGCTCACCAGCCCCCTGGCCACTGTGCAGACACCTGCGCACGGTAGTAAATCTGCCCTTGTCTATGGGCTTGTCTCAGCCTACCCCATTCTACCTCCCAGCCACACACACTCTGGTTTATATGATCCTTGAGGCAAGGGACCATTAGTTAATTAAACTGAGATTTATTAGGCGCCTACTCTGTGGCAAATACTGGACTGCTTCTCAATGCCTGTTTCTTATTAGTTGCAGACACAGCAACCAATAAGAAAGACATGGTTTCTGACTAGCGGAGAATAGAGATTTTGAGCTAATAAGTGGGATAGTGTGATGAAAGAAGTAACAGGGGAGTTTGCTACTGTTTATCACTGATATATGCAAATGCTAGAAATTCAATAGATGGAATTTTCATCATAGAAGCTGTTTCTGAAAAAATACCCTAACACTTTGGCATGCTGAGTACTTTGAATTAAAGGAGAGTGGAAGGCCTGGCAAGCAGCCTCAGAACCAAGCTCTCTGACCTTCTCCTGCCCTCCTGTCTCTCGCCCTTCCTTCTCCCCTGAGGCAAGTCACAGAACCCAGAATGCCCCTCCCCAAGGCAGGTCACAGACACTAGAGCCCCTTTCCCCCAGGGCAAACCAAACAACCTAGAAATATTACTTTAACCTTCCCCTACCTTTGTGTGTAGGAGCTGCCCATATAGTAGGTAATAAGATCCTCATTCCAAAAAGGATCCTGCTTCATATCGGGGAGGAAGGAATGCCACACAGAGAGACCAAGAAGAGCACACAGGCCTTGCTGGGTTTCCCACTCTGTCTGTTACTATCACATCATTCTCTTTTTGTCCAGTCACATTTCTACATAACTGTCCACCCTTCAACAAATCCAAAAATAAAAGTGGACAGTTTTCCCCTTGGTCATCATTTCTGAAGGCTCCTGTATCAGGTAAAACGTTGATTACATAAATCAGTTATGTTTTTCTCTTGTTAACCTGTCTTTCATTACAGGAGTCTTAGCCATGACTCTTATGATGAAGGAAAGGTATTATACCCTTTCTGCCCCTAAAAAGAGCCACACTTGTGTCTCATTCCTCAATGCTGATCCTCCCCACAGGCCAATGTGGCAGTCATGTGTATGGCCTGGTTTGATAAAGACCACAAGTACCTCCATCCCAAAATGTCCAACCTATGATATATCAGGTTGGTGCAAAAGTAACAGTCATTTTCGCCATTAAAGTAATGGCAAAATGCGATTATTTTACAGTAATTTCAGTTTTTGCCATTAAAGTGACGGCAAAATGCCGCAATTACTTTTGCACCAACCCACTAGTTAAAAGAGCACTGGAATTGTCAAAAGATCTGTTTTGTTTTCTTGTGGTATATTAGTTAATGTTTCTCAGACAATCTTCTTATCAGCAAAATTAGAATAACAATGACCATCCCCAGCATCCCAGGAGGCACCTGTCTGGTTACTGAATGGAGCTGGCCCTGTGGCAGCCCTGCTTTTTTTTTTTTTTTTTTAGACAGAGTCTCACTCTGTGGCCCAGGCTGGAGTGCACATGGCATGACCCTAGCTCACTGCCTCTGCCTCCAGAGTTCAAGCAATTCTCCTGCCTCGGCTTCCTGAGTAGCTAGGATTACAGGCACATGCCACCACGTCCAACTAATTTTTGTATTTTCAGTAGAGGCGGGGGTTCACCATCTTGGTCAGGCTAGTCTTGAACTCCTGATCTCGTGATCCGCCCGCCTCGGCCTCCCAAAGTGCTGGGATTACAGGTGTGAGCCACTGTACCCTGCCAAGCCCTCCTCTTTTAGCAGACCAGAAACCCACCCTCAGAGCAGGGCCAGGTCACGTGAGGCCTGTGATTAAAATATCTGTGACAGCTGAAGGAAGAAATAAGGGAGGACTTTTGTCCTCTACCCTCTAGGCTAGCTTGTAGCACAAGCTACAAACTTGTGCTTGTGCTTGGAATGGAATCTTCAAGTACAGGGTTCCCAAACGGTAGGAATAGAAATGGTGACATGGGGGATGGATGGACATTTTAAATTTTACTGTCTAGTGCTGATTTTCTTATGTTTGGGGAAAATACAGCTACCATAGCAAACCCATGATTCTACAAATATTTTTGTTTAGAATGATGCTAGGTTAAAAAAAAAAAAAAAAAAAAAAGGTGGAGGCCAGGCATGGTAGCTCACGTCTGTAATCCCAGCATTTTGGGAGGCCGAGGTGGGCAGATCACTTGAGGTCAGGAGTTCGTGACCAGCCTGGCCAACATGCAGAAACCCCGTCTCTACTAAAAATACAAAAATTAGCCAGGGGTGGTGGCTTGCGCCTGTAATCCCAGCTACTTGGAAGGTTGAGGCAGGAGAATCGCTTGAACCTGGGAGGCAGAGGTTGCAGTGAGTTGAGATTGTCACTGCACTCCAGCCCGGGCAACACAGCGAGACTGTTTCAAAAAACAAAACAAAACAAAAAAAGTGACCTTTGTCAGATGCTTTGCTTGCAAAACTTTTCTCCTATTCTGTAGGTTGTCTGTTTACTCTTTTGCTATTGCAGGTCTTTAGTTGCATTAGATCTCATTTGTCAATTTTTGCGTTTGTTGCAATTGCTTTTGGTGTCATCGTCATGAAA
This sequence comes from Mandrillus leucophaeus, assembly GCF_000951045.1. NCBI lineage: Eukaryota > Metazoa > Chordata > Mammalia > Primates > Cercopithecidae > Mandrillus > Mandrillus leucophaeus. The sequence goes on from NW_012106919.1 coordinate 2,393,080, forward strand.
TCTTTGCTCATTCCTATGTCCAGAATGGTATTGCCTAGGTTGTCTTTCATGGTTTTTATAGTTTGGGGTTTTACATTTAAGTTTGTAATTCATCTTAATTGTTGCATATGGTGTAAGTCTAATACCCAGCATCTATTAAGCAATTTAAACAAATTTACAAGAAAATAAACAACCCCATTAAAAAGTGGGCAAAGGATATGAAAAGACACTTTTTGAAAGAAGATATACATGCGGCCAACAGGTGTATGAAACAAGGCTCAGCATCACTGATCATCAGAGAAATGCAAATCAAAACCACAAAACCACCCTTTCATACCAGTCAGAATGGCTGTTAGAATGGCTATTAAAAAGTAAAAAAAACTAACAACAACCAGATGCTGGTGAAGTTGTGGAGAAAAAGGAATACTTATACACAGTTCCTGGGACTGTAAATCAGTTCAACCATTGTGAAAACAGTGCGGTGATTCCTCAAAGACCTGAAAACAGAAATACCATTCGACTGACCAGTCCCATTACAAAGGAATATAAATTGTTCTATCATAAAGACACATGCACATGTATGTTTACTGCAGCACTATTTGCAATAGCAAAGACATAGAATCAACCTAAATGCCCATCAATGGTAGACTAGATAAAGAAAATGTGGTACATATACACCATGGAATACTATATAGTTATATATAAAAAAAAAGGGATCATGTCCTTTGCAGGAACATGGATGGAGCTAGAGGCCATTATCCTTAGCAAACTACGGCAGGAACAGAAAACCAAATGCCACATGTTCTCACTTCCAAGTGGGAGCTAAATGATGAGAACACACGGACACATAGAGGGGAACAACACACACTGGGGCCTACTGGAGGGTGGAGGGTGGGAGGAGGGAGAGGATCTAGAAAAATAATGGGTACTAGGCTTAATACCTGGGTGATGAAATAATCTGTGCAACAAACTCCTGTGACATGAGTTTACCTGTATAGCAAAACTGCACATGTACCCATGAACCTAAAATAAAAGTTTTACAAAAGGTGAACTAATTTAAAGAAATAACCAGGAGGGCCAGGCGCGGTGGCTCACGTCTGTAATCCCAGCACTTTGGAAGGCCGAGGTGGGCGGATCAACTGAGGTTGGGAGTTCGAGATCAGTCTGACCAACATGGGGAAACCCCGTCTCTACAGAAAATACAAAATTAGGCCGGGCGCGGTGGCTCACGTCTGTAATCCCAACACTTTGGGGGGCCGAGGCGGGCGGATCATGAGGTCAAGAGATCGAGACCATCCTGGCTAACACGGTGAAACCCCGTCTCTACTAAAAA
>NW_012106919.1:2396841-2431986 GCF_000951045.1 Mandrillus leucophaeus
ATCTGCAGCCACAGAGAAGGGCCAGAGGGTCTGGCGAGAAGCACGGTGCCGAGTGGGGTGGGGGCCAAGAGTGTGCAGGCGGGCCTAGGTGTCCAAACCCAGGCCCAGGCAGGGAGGGAGGCTGCCGCGGAGCCTCCTGGAGCTTGCAGTGCTGGACTCCCCATGGAGGGTGCTGGGCAAAGGCTCCACAGGGCCCCTACTGCTTTTGACACTGCCAGCTCCAGTTTCCTGAGCAGGGCAGGCACCTCCCATAGGCCAGCCTTCTCCCAGACACCAGAGGATGATTGTGCTGAGGCAGGCCAGGGACCACTCCCAGCCGTGTAGGTGCCCTCAGCCGAGAGGAGCCATGTTGCCGTGACCAGGAGCACCAGGCCAGTGGGAGCAGAGCCCATGCTAAGGCCCGCCATGCCACTCACCTGTGTTGGAGCGAGGCAGAGGAGGGGGTTTGGCCGTGCTGGCCGCTGGCACCGACAGCGACTTGTACAGGGCTGTGTCCCGGTGCTCCTTGAAGCGCTCAGCTGCCATGAGGGCGTTGGACAGCTCCTGCAGGGGCATGTTGTTGATGTCCGAGGAGAAAGGGCTGAGCGGGTTCTCCAGGCTCATCAGCCAGCTGGTGTTCCCTGCAGAGACGGCAGCACCTTTGGCCTGAGGCCAGCGCCGCCCCATGCCCATCCCTGGCCCCCGGGAGGCCTCCTGGCTGGGCCCTGGTTTTGCCCTGATGCTCCCTCCCACGATCCTCAGGACCACAATGTCAGAGCCAGCGCTGGCGGCCACCACCCTGCCGCCCCAATCAGCTCCGGTCCCGAGGCCAGGCTCGGCCAAGACTGGGGAGGCACCTGTGAGTGGCAGCCTCCAGCCCACAGCCTCACAGTCCGGACCCAAGGCCTCCACGAGGGCCGGAACCCCACTCCTCGCACCCCTCAGCCACACCCAGGCGGCCCTGGGCTCTGGGCCTCTGCACAGGCCTCCCTCTGCCTCTGGGAAGAGGCTGAGCTGTGCCCCCCATGTTGGTGTGCTTTAATCCCAACCCCAGGAACTCAGAACAGGACTGTCTCTGGAGACTGGGTTTCAGAGGAAAGGTAATGAAGGCTAACAAGGCACCAGAGTGGACCCAAGCCACGGCTGGTTTCCTCCTAAGATTAACACGCAGACGTCCAGGAAAGAGCCTGTGAGGACACAGGGGAAAAGCCGCTGCAGGCCAAGCACTGAGGCCTCTGAGAAGCAGCTCCTGCCAAGCAGCACCTGGATCTCAGACTTCCAGCCTCCAGGCGCGGAGGGCGACTCTCTGCCATGGAAGCCACTTGGTTCACTACAGGCCCCGCCCCACCTCGGCCACCTGGATCGCCCCTCGCGCTCACCTCTGGAGACTTAAAAGTACCCCCAAATGGCCAGGACGGTGGCTCACGCCTGTAATCCCAGCACTGTGGGAGGCCGAGGCAGGCTGATCACGAGGTCAGGGGATCAAGACCATCCTGGCTAACACGGTGAAACCCCGTCTCTACTAAAAAGAAAAATACAAAAAATTAGCCAGGCGCGGTGGCGGGCGCCTGTAGTCCCAGCTACTCGGGAGGCTGAGGCAGGAGAATGGCGTGAACCCGGGAGGCGGAGCCTGCAGTGAGCCGAGATTGCGCCACTGCACTCCAGCCTGGGCGACAGAGGGAGACTCCGTCTCAAAATAAATAAGTAAATAAATAATAAAAGTACAATTAGCCAGGCGTGGTGGCACATGCCGTAATCTCAGCTACTTGAGGGGCTGAGGCACAAGAATCGCTTGAACCCGGGAGGCGGAGGTTGCAGTGAGCCGCGATCCTGCGGTTGCACTCCAGCCTGGGCGAGAAGAGCGAAAGTCTGTCTCAAAAAAAGAAAGAAAGAAAGAAAGAAAACCAGGTAAATAACCATTCAGTTGGCACAATGATGTGACAAAAATCAACAAGGTGGCATACAAATGACTGAAGTTTTAGAAACACTGATTTACTAAGTCTCTTCACGTTAGCAATAAAGAAATCAAGGACCCAAAGGGTGAAATTTAAGGTTGGTAAGAAATAAACCTGCGATTACAACTAAATCTTCTGGAGCTCCAGTGGTGGTGTTCTTCCCAGTACCCAGGCTGCCTCTCCATTCAGCTCTCTACACTAGATATCTTCATTAGGGATCTTTTATATAATTCATATATCATAAAATTCACCCTTTTAAAGTGTACAATTCAGTGGGCCCTGAATTAATATATTCAGAGTGGGGCAACCACAATTTTAGAACATTTTTATCATCCTCAAAAGAAGTCCCATATCAATTAGTAATCACTTCCCCTTCCTGCCAAACCCCTAGCAAAAATTAATCTATTTTGTGTCTCTATGGATTTGCCTATTGTGGACATTTTCATGTGAATGAAATAATATATGGTCTTCTGTATCTGGCTTCTTTAATTTAGCTTAATGCTTTCAAAGTTCATGTTGCAGCATGTATCAGTACTTCATTTCTTAATTATGGAAGAATAATATTCCACTGTATGAATATACCACATTTAATATAATTTTTTTTTTTTTTTTTGAGATGGAGTTTCACTCTTGTTGCCCAGGCTGGAGTGCAATGGTGCGATCTCGGCTCACCACAACTCCTGCCTCCCGGGTTCAAGCAATTCTCCTGCCGCAGCCTCCCAAGTAGCTGGGATTACAGGCATGCGCCACAGCCTGGCTAATTTTGTATTTTTAGTAGAGACAGGGTTTCTCCATTTTGGTCAGGCTGGTCTTGAACTCCCGACCTCAGGTGATCTGCCTGCCTCGGCCTCTCAAAGTGCTGGGATTATAGGCGTGAGCCACCAGCCCCAGCCTACCACGTTTTATTTACCCATGTATCAGTTAATGGACACATGGTTTGTTTGTTTTGCCATCATGAAGAATGCTGTTATGAACGCTGGTGTGCAAAATTTTATATGGAGATATGTTGTCATTTCTCTTGGGTACCTACCTAGGAGTGGAACTGCTGGGTACATGGTATGATTGGGGTTCTTGATGGCAAGCAACAGAAAATGTCTCTGGCCCCCTTGAACAAAGAGGAAATTTACTAGCAGGATAGTGGAGGCTTCCAGAATCCACAAGGGAGAAGCTGAAGAGCTGGGCCTGGAAAACGGGGCAAGAGCCAGAAGGACTTCAGTGGTCAGGCAATGGAGCTGCAGGCAGCACCACCCCATAGAAATGCCTGGGCCTAGGCACTGTTGCAGCCTGCTCTTCTGGCTCTTGTCCAAGACTCAAAGTCTAGGAGAGAGCCTCCAATTGGCCAAGGCTGTGAATCACTCCCCTTCTCCCCACAAGCTCGGGGCCAGGGAGACGAATGATGTAACCATTTCAGCCCCACAGCATAAGGGAGGCATTACACAAGTGACCATTTCTCCAAAAGGGAAATTAAGGCAACAATTTGAAGTTGGAATTCGGGGGAATGCTGGATACCTAACAAAAAGAGAAGTGTAATACAGCAGGACCAGATTATGAGGGGGGAAAAGCCAACATAGAGAGGAGGGAGAAAGCAAGAGAGGAGCAGAGGAAGGGAGCAAAGCCACTGCCTTAAGCTCACTCTGAAGCCACAGAACCTCTGCATTTCCAGTTACATGAGCCAGGGTGACTTGGATTTTCTCTTGCTGGCAGCCAAATGCATCCTAACTGATGCCGTAGCGATTGCACATAAAAGCCAACTAGAGAGAGAAAAAGGCAAGGAGACCAGTGAGAAGAACTTGGGTCTAGCCCCGTTTCTGCCAGATGCCTCTCAGCTGAAGCATTTGATTTCTGAACCTCAGTTTTCTCATTTTTTCATAGAGTTGCGAAGTGAAATGAAGGATGTAAGAGCCCTGTATAGACTGAAGTGCAAAGGACTTCCCCGTAGGCTCTTATAACCAAACAAGACAGAAGCAAAAACATGGTAATAAATGAACAAACAGATGTTTTCTCAAAGGCTTTAATATTCCAGGTTCCCATTTGGCCTAAGTTTTCATGAGTTCTTTATATTTGGCAGCTGGGTGGGAGATAGTGGGGGGTAAGAGAAGGAAACACTTTGAAGTAGAATGAGGTCAAAGCTGATCATTAAACAGCGTGTAGATTTTGGGAATTTGCTTTTCCTTTTCTCTCTATTCTTAAAAAGCATTGGAGAAACTGTAGGAGGGGAAGGAAGGAGGGTGGCAGATGTTTTCCCTTCATTCTCTTATTTTATCCTTACAGCAGCCCTTGGAGGTAGGGATGATTACCTCCATTTTTCAGAGGTGGAAATGGTTCAGAAAGGTGAAGTCACCCACTGTAGGTATGAATTTGAACTGAGTCCCAACAGATGTTAGATGCCAGGCTCTTTTCAGTACACCTCACCAACTCCCAGGAAACATAAAAACACACTCCATTATATTCCATTTGGTATCTGAGCTTCAAAAATTTAAATGAAGCGTACAGAGGGTTAAGGGAAGGAACTGTTCCCTCAGGTTAACTCCAAACATTCTTTTTCCCTAAGGGAGGCAACTGTGGTATCAAAAGAACATGGCCATCTGTGTAAATACCAAGGATATCTTTAAAGAATACTCAAGAAACTGGTCACAGTGGGTGACTTGAGGGTGGCAGGAGAAGAAACTGGGTCACTTGGGGATAGGGAAGATAAAAACTTTCTTTTCATTGTAGGCCTTTTCCTTCATTTCTTTCAATTAATAAACATTTTTAGGGCAGTTTTTGCATCACAGCAAAATTACATGGAAAAGTACAGAAATGTCCCATGTCCCCCATCCCCACACATGGACAACCTCCCCCACTATCAACATTCTGCCCCAGGGGGAGATTATCCATTTGTTACAATCTATGAACCTGCATTGGCACATCATTATGGACCAACATTCACAGTTTACATTAGGGTTCACTCTTGGTGGTGTACACTCTGTGGGTTTTGACGAAAGTGTAACGACATGTATCCACCATTGTGTTATCATACAGAGCCGTTTCTTTGCCCTGAGAATCCTCTATGCTCTGTCTGTTCATCCCTCCTTCCTCTCACCTCGGGCAGCCACTAATCTTTTTATTGTCTCCATAGTTTTGCCTTTTTCAGAATGTCATATGGTTGAAATAATAGAGAATGTAGCCTTTTCAGATTGGCGTCTTTCAGCCAGTAAATATGCATTTAACTTTCCTTCATGTCCTTTCATGGCTTGATAGTTCATGTCTTTTTAATGCTGAGTAATATTCCATTGTTTGGATGTACCACAGTTTATCCATGAACCTACTGAAGAACATCTTAGATGGTTCCAAGTTTTGACAATCATGAATAAAGCTCCTATAAATACTTGTGTGCATGTTTTGTGTGTACTTAAGTTTTCAACTCCTTTGGGTAAATATCACAGAGTACAAAATGCTGGATCACATGGTAGGATTATATTTAGGTTTGTATAAAACTTCCGAACTGTCTTTCTCTTTTTTTTTTTTTTTTGCTGGAGTACAGTGGCGTGATCTTGACTCACTGCAACTTCTACCTCCTGGGTTCAAGGGATTCCCCTGCCTCAGTCTCTGGAGTAGCTGGGATTGCAGGCATGTACCACCACGCCCAATACATTTTTGTATTTTTATTAGAGACAGGATTTCACCATATTGGCCAGGCTGGTCTTGAACTCCTGACCTCAGGTGATCCTCCCACCTTAGCTTCCCAAAGTGCTGGGATTACAGGTGTGAGCCACGGTGCCCAGCCCAAACTTTCAAAATGGCTAAACCATTTTACATTCCCACAAGCATTTCACGTTGTGTTTTGGTTGGCCATTCTAATAAGTGTGTAATGCTATCTATTTTTGTTTTAATTGGTAATTTTTGAATGGCATATGAAAGTAAGCCCTTGTTGAGCATCTTCCTTCCTTTTTTTTTTTTTTTTGAGAGTATCATTGTGTTGCCCAGGCTGTAGTGCAGTGGCTATTCACAGTATTCACAGGCACAATCATAGTGCACTGTAGCCTTGAGCTCCTGGCCTCAAGCAACCCTCCTGCCTCAGCCTCTGAGTAGCTGGAACCATAGACACATGTGTTAGGCCATTCTTGCATTGCTATAAAGAAATACCTGACACTAGGTAATTTATAAAGAAAAGAGGTTTAATTGGCTCACAGTTCTGCAAGCTTTACAGGAAACACAGTGCTGGCATCTGCTCAGCATCTGGGGAGGCCTCAAGAAGTTTACAATCATGGTAAAAGTTAAAGGGAACTAGGCACATCACATGGCCAGAGCAGGAGCAAGAAAGAGAGTGAGTGATTGGGGAGGTGCCACACATTTTTAAATGACCAGATCTTATGAGAACTCACTATCAAAAGATAGCACCAAGCCAAGAGGGATCCACCCTTATGATCCAAACACCTCCCACCAAGCCCCACCTCCAGCATTGGGGATTACAATTCAACATGAGATTTGGGTGGGGACAAATATCCAAACTATATCAGCATGCACCACCACACCTGGTTTGAGCATTTTTTATATGCTTACTTGCCACCTGTATATCTTCTTTGGTAAAGTGTCTGTTCAGGTCTGTTGCCCATGTTTAAATTGTTTTTTTTTAATTGTTGGGTTTTAAGGGTTTTTTGTAAGTTTTGAATTACATTCTTTTATTTGATGTGTCTTTTGCAAATATTTTCTCCCAGTCTATGACTTTTTTCCTTATTCTGTTTTTGTTTTTTATATTTTTGAGACAGAATCTTGCTCTGTCACCCAGGCTGGAGTGCAGTGGTGCAATCTTGGCTCACTGCAACCTCTGCCTCCCAGGTTGGAGCAATTCTCCTGCCTCAGCCTCCTGAGTAGTGGGATTTCAGGTGCGCACCACTACACCCAGCCAATTTTTGTATTTTTAGTAGAGACAGTTTCACCATGTTGGCCAGGCTGGTCTCAAACTCCTGACCTCAGGTGATCCACCCGCCTTGGCCTCCCAAAGTGCTAGGATTACAGGTGTGAGCCACCATGCCCAGCCCCTCATTCTCTTGATATTGTCTTTCAAAGATAACTCTTTAATTTTAATAAAGTCCAACTTATCAATTATTTCTTTCATAGATTATGTATTTTGTGTTGTATTTTAAAAGTCATCACCATACCCAAGGTCATCTAGGCTTTTTTTTTTTTTTTAATCTTCTAAGAGATTTATAGTTTTTTTTTTTACATTTAGGTCTATTATCTATTACAGTTCATTGTTGTGAAGGATGTAAGCTGTGTCTAGATTATTTTTTTTCAGCCTGGACAACATAGGGAGACCCTGTCTCTATAAAAAATTTAAAAACTAGCTGGGCATGGTGGTACATGCCTATAGTCCCAGCTACTTGGAAGGCTGAACTGAGAGGACTGCTTGACCCTGGGAGGTCAAGGCTGCAGTGAGCCATGATCATGCCACTGCACTCCAGCCTGGACAACTAAGCAAGGCTCTGTCTCAAAAAACAAAAATAAAATAAATTTTTTTTTTGTACATACATGTTCACTTGTTCTGATGTTGTTTTTAAAAGACTGTCTCTGCCCTCTTGTATTGCCTTTGCTCTTTTGTCAAAGATCAGTTGATTATATTTATGTGAGTTTATTTCTGGGCTCTCCTTCTGTTCCATTGATTTATTTGTCTAGTCTTTCACCAATACCACAATGTCTTGACAACTGTAGTTTTGGAGTAAGTCTTGAAGTTTGGTAGTGCCAATCTCCTGACTTTGATTTTTTCTTTTTTTCTTTTTGAGACTGAGTCTCGCTCTACTGCCCAGGCTGGAGTACAATGGCGGATCTCAGCTCACTGCAACCTCTGCCTCCAGGGTTCAGGTGATTCTCGTGCCTCAGCCTCCTGGGTAGCTGGGATTACAGGTGTCTGTCACCACACCTGGCTAATTTTTGTAGTTTTAGTAGAGAGGGGGTTTCACCATGTTGGTCAGGCTGGTCTTGAACTCCTAACCTCAAGTGATTTGCCTGCCTCAGACTCCCAAAGTGCTGGGATTACAGGTGTGAGCCACTGTGCCTGGCTGACTTTGATTTTTTCTTCAATATTGACTTGGTAATTCTGTGTCTTTTGCCTCCCCATATAAACTTTAGACTCAGTTTGTCTACATCCACAAAATAACTTGCTGGTATTTTGATTGGACTCTGTGGACTCCATAAATTAAATTGCAAAAAACTGATATCTTGACAAATTAAGTCTTCTTATCCATGAACATAGTCCATCTTTCTATTTAGTTTTTTTTTTTAATACCTTTCATCAGAATTTGTTTTCCTCTGTAGATTTTGAATATAATTTATATTTAATTATTTCATTTTTTAATACCTACATTACAATTCATACATAAGCATTTTTATGTCTAAGGGTCTCCTGGGGGGAGTGCTAATGCAATGGTAATATGTTTTTAATTGCAAATTTTACTTGTCATATCAGCAATGGCTGGTATATAGGAAAGTGATTGACTTTTGTATATTAACTTTATATCCTGGAGCCTTGTTATACTCAATTATTAGTTCCAGGAGATTTTTTTTTTGGTCAATTCTTTCAGATTTCTTACACAGACAATCATGTCATCTGTGAATTTTGGCAGTTTTTTTCCCCAATCTGCATACCTTTTACTTATTTTTCTTGTCTCATTATATTAGTTAGGACTTCCAGTACAATGTTGAAACACAATGGTGAGAGGAGATATCCTTGCCACTTTCCTGATCTTAGCAGGACAGCTTTAAGTTTTTCATCATTAATAAGTATGATGTTAGCTATAGGTTTTTTGTAGGTGTTTATCAAGTTGAGGAAATTACCCTCTATTTCTAGTTTTCTCTGGGTTTATTATTTTTTTAATCACGCATGGACACTGGATTTTGTCAAATGCTTTTTATGCATCTATTGATATGATCATGTGATTTTTCTCCTTTAGCCAGTTGATGTGATAGATCATATTAATTGATTTTTGAATGTTAAACCAGCTTTGAATACATGGGATAAATCCCACTTGCTCATGGCTATAGACTGAATGTTTGTGTTCCCTAAAATTCCTGTGTTGAAACCTCATCCTCATTGTGAAGGTATTTGGAAGTGGGGCTTTGGGAAGTGATTAGGGTATGTGGGCAGAACCCCCATGAATGGGATTAGTGCCCCTAAAACAGAAACCCCAGAGGCTTCTGCCATGTGAGGATGTAGCAAAAAGATGGCCATCTGTGAACCAGGAAGCTGGCTCTCACTAAGCACCAAATCTGCTGTCATTTTGATTTTGGACTTCCCAAATTCCAGAACTGTAAGAATAAATGTTTGCTGTTTAAGCCACCCAGTTTATGTTATTTTGTTATAGCAGCCTGACTGGACTAAGACCGTCATGGTGTGTAAATATTTTTATATATTGTTGGATTTGATTTGCTAATTATTATTGAGAATGTTTGTATCTATGTTCATGAGAAATATTGGTCCAAAGTTTTCTTTTCTTGTGATGGTTTTGATATTAGGGTAATGGCCTCACTGAATGACTTAGCAAGCATTCTCTCTACTTCTCTCTTTTGAAAGAGATTGTAGAGGAATGGTATAAATTTTCCTTAAATGTATGGTAGAACTCACCAATTAACCCATCTGGGCATGTCATGTTTTGTTTCAGAAGGTTATTAATTATTTATTCAACTTCTTTAACAGACATATTCAGATTGTCTATTTTTTCCAGTGTAAGTTTTGGCAAATTATCTCTTTCAAGAAATCGGTCCATTTCATCTAGGTTATCAAATTTGTGAGTGTAGAATTGTTCATATGATTTTTATTATTCTTTTAATGTCCATGGGATCTATAGTGATGTTTCCTCTTTCATTTCTGATGTTAATAGTTTGTGTCTTCTCTTTTTCTTAGTCTGGCTAGATACTTATTGATTTTATTGATAATTTCAAAGAACCAGCTTCAGGCCGGGTGCAGTGGCTCACACCTGTAATCCCAACACTTTGGGACGCCAACGCGGGCAGATCACTTGAGGTCGGGAGTTCAAGATCAGCCTGGCCAACATGATGAAACCCCGTCTCTACTGAAAATATAAAGATTAGGCTGGGCGCGGTGGCTCAAGCCTGTAATCCCAGCACTTTGGGAGGCCGAAACGGGCGGATCACGAGGTCAGGAGATCGAGACCATCCTGGCAAAATTCACGCCGTTGGAAATACATTGCAAATAACCTGATTCGTTTATCAAATAAATTACCAAAAAAAAAAAAAAAAAAGAAAATATAAAGATTAGTCAGGCGCAGTGGCACGTGCCTATAGTCCCAGCTACTCAGGAGGCTGAGGCAAGAAAACCACTTGAACATGGGAGGCAGAGGTTGAAGTGAGCCAAGATCATACCACCTCACTCCAGCCTGGGCGGCAGAGCAAGACTCTGTCTCAAAAAACAAAAACAAAAACAAAGAACCAGCTTCTAGCTTTATTTTCTCTATTGCTTTTCTGTTTTCAATTTCTTTAATTTTTGCTCTAAGTTTTACTATTGCTTTTTTTCTGCTTCCTTTGGACTTAATTTGCTCTTTTTCTAGTTTCCAAAGGTGGACACTTGGTTTTTAAAAAAAATTTTTTTGAGACAGAGTCTCACTGTCACCCAGGCTGGAGGACACTTAGATTATTGATTTTAGATATTTCTGTTTTGGCAATACATGCATTCAAAGCTATAAATGTTCCCCAAGCAGTGCTTATGCTGCATCCTACAAATTTTGGTAAGTTGTATTTTCATTTGGCTTAAAATATTTTTTAAATTTCTTTTGAGATTTATTCTCTAACCCGTGTGTTATTTTGAAATGTGTTCCTTACTCTCCAAGCATTTTGGTATTTTCCAGCTATCTTTGTTATTAATTTCTAATTTAAGTTTATTGTGGTCTGAGAGCAAACATAATATAATTTCTATTCTTTTATATTTGTTAAGGTGTGTTTTATGGTTCAGAATGTGGTCTACCTTGATGAATGTTCCATGTGAGCTTGTGAAGAACGTGTAATCTGCTGTTGTTAAAGTAGTCTACAGATGTCAATTATATCCAGTTGGTTGATGGTGCTGTTGAGCTCAACTATGTCCTTACTGATTTTCTGCCTGCTGGATCTGTCCATTTCTAGCAGAAGGGTGCCCCTGTTCTTTGTTCCTATTTTTGTCTTCCAGCTTTTTTTTTTTTTTTTGAGATAGGGTCTTGCTCTGTTACCCTGGTTGGAGTGCAGCGGCATGATCGTAGCTCACCGTAGCCTCGATCTCCTAGGCTCAAGCCACCCTCCTGCCTCAGCCTCCTGAGTAGCTGCAACTATAGGCAGGTACCACAACACCTGGCTTTTTTTTTTTTTTTTTTTTTTGTAGAGATGAGGTGTCACTATGTTGCCTGGGCTCTTTTGTAGTTTTAACAGAACATTTTATGTGATTTCATTTTCTCTCCTCTCTTGGCATGTCAGTTGTACTTCTTTTTTTTTACTTGTTTTACTGGTTGCCTTAGAGTTTGGAATATCTATTTATAACTAATCCAGATTTAATTTCAAATAACATGAGTAGGGCAAGTATCTTTTTTTTTTCCTCTGTATAAAAATAGAAATACTTTAATGTTTCTTTTTTCAAAAATTTGACTTTAAGTTCTGGGATACATGCGCAGGATGTACAGGTTTGTTACATAGGTATACATGTGCCATGGTGGTTTGCTGGCAAGTGTCTTATAATAATGGAATATTCCTAATTCCTCTCTTCCATCCCTCATATCATTGCTGTTATTCATTTTACTTATACATAAGCATATATAATAATATATATTTATGTGTGCCTACATATTTGACATATGTGCATAATACAGGCATAATCAAATACACTGTTGCTATTATTATTTTTACTAAACTTCTCTGTTAGGCCAATTAAGTGTAAGGAAATAAAAGTTTTTATTTTTACCTTCACCTATTCATTGTCTGATACTCTTGTTTTCTTTGTATAGATCTGAGTTTCTGACCTACATAATTGTCCTTTCCTCTGAAGAACTTCCTTAAATATTTCTTGCAAGGTAGACCAACCAGCAACAAATTCCCTCAATTTTTGTTTGTCTGAGAAAGTTTATTTCTCCTTCACTCTTGAAGGATAATTTCACAGGGTACAGAATTCTGAGTTGGTGGATTTTTTTTCTCTCAATATTTTTTTGTATTTTTGGTAGAGATAGGGTTTCTCTGTGTTGGCCAGGCTGGTCTCAAACTGCTGGCCTCAAGTGATCCACCCGCCTCAACTGCTCCAAAGTGCTGGGATTACAGGTGTGAGCCACCATGCCTGGCAAGAGTTTGATATAATTCTTATCTTTGCTCCTCTATAAGTGTTTATTTTCCTCCCTCTGGCTTCTATTAAGATTTATTTTTAATCTCTAATTTTTTGAATTTTGAATATGATATACCCAGGTATTTTGTTTTGTTTTTGGCATTTATTCTTCTTGCCGTTTTCTGAGATTTCTGGATCTGTGGTTGGGTGAAAAATTATCAGTCATTATTGCTTTAAATATTGCTTCTGGTTCTCTCTTTCTTCTCCTGGCATTTCCACTCTACCTATACTACCCTGTTTGTATTTGTCCCATGGTTCCCGATACCCTTTTTTGGGTTTTTTAAAATCTTTTTTTCTGATTGCTTTTCACTTAGGGAGTCTCTATTGTCATATCCTCAAGCTCAGAAATTTTTTTACTTAGCTGTGTCCAGTCTACTGGTGAGCCCATCAAAGGTATTCATTTCTGTTACATTATTATTATTACTATTATTTGCTTTGTTTTTTAAAATTTCTAGCTATTCCTTCTTATTCTCTCTTAGAGTTTCCATCTCTCTGTTCATATTACCCATTTGTTCTTGCATGTTATCTATTTTTTTCAATAAAGCCCTTAGCATATTAATCATTGTGTTAAAAATTCCTGTTCTGATAGTTCCAATGTTCCTGCCATGTCTGACTCTGGTTCTGATGCTTGCTCTGTCTTTTTGAACTGTGTTTTTTGTCTTTTAGTATGCTTTGTAATTTTCTGCTGAAAGGTCGACATGATGTACTAGTTAAAAGGAACCGCAGTAAACAGGCCTCTAGTAATGTGGTAGTCAGATCTGTGGAAAGCAGCAGCACTCATAGTCCTGTGGTTAGCTGAACTTCTCTGGCCATCAGCTTCTCTGTAGCCTTGGGATAGTTGGATCTCCTTGGACAATCTGTTCCTTATTAGATGTCCACCTCCAAAATCAGTTCCCATCCATGTTAATCAGATCTTTTTGGAGACATAGGGAAGAAGATACATATTGCATACCACACAGTAGAAACTAAACCAAATTCTTCATCAGCCACTTCTCTTCATCTTGCCTCACACAATTTTTTTTCCCTGCCAATAATTTTGTTTCCCTTTTTTACCTCTACAACTTCTTAAAACTCATTCTGTTGTCCAGAGCAGTTCACCTCTACCCTCAGCTTGGTGTCCCACTCAGAAAAACAGAGACCAAGCAGAAGCCACCTCCTCAGTTCCTGTAAGTGTATCTGTTTTGGGGTGGGACAAGGAGCAGTCTCAGCTCATCTGGTCACGTGTACACAGGGCTAATTATATGTACCCTGCAAGGATGCTGTGAGGAAGAACAGAGCTAGAATTCAGGCCTAAGTTTTCTGACCTCATGTTCAATGTCCCTTTCCTTAGCTATCTCAAGACAACAAAATGTTGTACAGCCTTTATTCTTAGAAATTTCCCTGGCTCAAACCCTTCATTTAACTGGATTTTTGTAACATTCAACTTTTTTTTTTTCTTTTTGAGACAGAGTCTCACTCTGTTGCCTGGGCCGGAGTGCAGTGGTGCGATTTTGTCTCACTTCAACCCCCACCTCCTGCGTTCAAACGATTCTCCTGCCTCAGCCTCCCAAGTAGGTGGGACTACAGACACATGCCACCACGCCCGGCTAATTTTTTTTTTCTTTTTCTGAGATGGAGTTTCGCTCTTGTTGCCTAGGCTGGAATGCAATGGCACGGTCTCTGCTCACTGCAACTTCCGCCTCCCGAGTTCAAGCGATTCTCCTGCTTCAGCCTCCTGAGTAGCTGGGATTACAGGCATGTGCTGCCACGCCTGGCTAATTTTGTAGTTTTAGTAGAGACGGGTTTCTCCATGTTGGTCAGGCTGGTCTCAAACTCACAACCTCAGGTGATCCGCCTGCCTCGGCCTCCCCAAAGTGCTGAGATAACAGGTGTGAGGCATTTTTGTATTTTTAGTAGAGATGGGGTTTTGCCATGTTGGCCAGGCTGGTCTTGAACTCCTGACCTCAGGTGATCCACCAAGCCCGGCCTGTAACATTCAACTTTTGGAAGAGACAAAGAATTAGCCAGGAATGTGAAAATAAAAATTTGATTTCTAGAACATGTGTCAGGGTCAGTACAAATGTACCCCCCTTATTCTCTCTGTATCTGTGATGCCAGTCCATGAGACTTGAATTTAGAGTGATGACGCCTGAAGCAGAGTGACATTCTCCATCATTAAAGAGAGATATTACTATGTTCACTGACCCCTACTTAGGCAAGAATGTGGGCAGAGATGTTTCAAAAATCATGGGCAAGTTTTGAGATGTGATGAGGCTTTCTTCCTAGCCTGGTTTCCCACCTCCTCCCAGGAAGGGAAGGAGATCAGGGTGACTGAGCCTATCAACGAGGTCTGCAGAGGCGACAAACGGCCATGGCAGTCAGCATCAGGGTTAGGAGTAGAGCGTGTGTTAGTTTCCTAGAGCTGCCATAGCAAAGTACCACAAACTTGCTGCCTTAAAACAACAGAAATGTACTCTTTCACAATTCTGGAGGCTGGAAGTCTGAAATCAATACGTTGGCAGGGCCGTGCTCTCTCTGAAGGCTCTAGGAGATCCGTATGTGCTTCTTCGCAGCTTCCTTGGCATTCCTTGGCTTGTAGATGCCTGACCCCCATCTCTGCCTCCCTCGTCACACAGAGGTCTTCCTGCGTGTGTCTGTTATCTCTTCTTATGAGGACGCCCGTCATTGGATCAGGGCCCACCCATCTTAATTAATTACATCTGCAAAGATCCTATTTCCAAATAAAGCCCCATTCACAGTCCTGGGGGTTAGGACTTTAATGTATCTTTTTGGGGAACAAAATTCAGCCCACAATAGAGTGCTCTTTCTATCTTTCGTGTTTGTCAGCAGAAGAATCTGCAGAAATGATCTGGCAGCTAGGACAGAAGGTGACTGAAGTGACTGAAGGAAGGTGAACTTGTGAGGAGGCAATGTCCACATTTCTGAAAACGGGGCAATGGAGGCTTTGTGAGCCACGTGAACCTTTAATCTCCTCCCCCATCCCTGGCATAGGCAGATTTTCAAAACTGCCATCTGAAGTATAGGATACTTGCTAGTCTTCATCTGACCCGTAACTTCAAAATAAATCCTGGCAAAGTGGCCCCTTCATCATTCATAAGGTGCAGTTTCACCAGCTAGTTAACATTCCCTTCCCAGGTAGACGTGTGTGTAATTCATTCCAGTATTTGAGAGAGATCTCCCAGAATTCTGCTCAGATTTATTGTCAAATAACTGTTCGGTAAAACTGCGTCTTCTGCTGACTCGGGCCTGGCAGGAAGAGTTGCCACAAGCACGGAGCTCTGGCATCGATTTGTGACTTCCCCGCGGGAGAACCTCAGGGGTGGAAGCCCATAGGCTTGATTGCCTTCTTAGATTAATATTTAATAGGATGACCGCCCCCATCCACCCTGCCAGCCCGGATCAGTGCCACAAGTCAAGGCTTGGCCTTGCTGTGCACAAGGGCTGTGAGGAAGATCTGGCAAAATTTTAATTAACTGAAGATAAACATACATAGGGAGCGTTAGTCCATTAGCTGGCACCACCACCCAGAGAGAAAAGGCCTCACTAATCACATGCCACAGCAGGTGAAATGACCTGCAGACCTGCAGCGTCCATTTGCTTTCAAATTAAAAAACATATTTTCGAAATAAAATCCTCATGGGGCCCTGCTCATCATGTCGTTTCCCCTGAAAAGCAGGAAATCTGGGATGCTAATGAGCAATGCTTTCAATATTTTAGCCCAAGAAAGCTGAAAACACAAGTGCAGCAAAACAAGGCTGGGATTGCCCTTCCTTTGGAGGAGGGAGGAAAGTTGGACAGGAAACCAAGGAAAGGCAATCAGAAATGGAGGACTCAGCCCTGTGGAAAAATACAAATAATATAGTCGGCCTGGGAAGAAGTAACTGGATCTAGAAATCAGGCGTGGCAGAGGTACCCATTTGCTCAGAGGCAAGGAATCAGCAAAGTTAGATCGTAGAATAAGTCCGTAATTCACCAACCTTTGGATTGCAAGATGGCCAAGAAATAAGGATAGAGCTTGAGTTTACAATATTCTAGAAGGAAAATTTTATACAATTTGGTCAGAAAGTGGGTACTTCATTTGCTCATTAGGCTATATATTCATCACTTAATATATAACAAGTGCCATTTCAGGTCTGGGGAGGTAGCAGTGCAGGAGACTTAACAAGTCTCTGTTGTCATGTGGCTTACTTTCTAGTATGGGGAGGCAGACAACAAATACCCAAGAAAATATCAGTTGGCATTTAAGTCAGAGACCTGAATGGTGAGAAAGCGCTGGCCATGCAGAGATCGGGGAGGGCATTCTAGGGAATAGCAAGTACAAAGGCCCTAAGGAAGGTAAGAGCTCAGCCTGTTGAAGGAATGAAGTGTGGCTGGCGCTCAGTGAGAAAGGAGAAGAGGAGAAGAAAAGAATAAGTGGGGCAAGGTACAGGATATTGGGTTTTATTCCAAGTGCACTTATTCATATGAAACTTGTCATTCCCACTAGATTACAAGCTTCAAGAGGGCCGCGACTCTCTCTTACTCACTCAACACCTAGTCTGCATTCCAGGGCATCTACTAGCTGCCTTCTCTTTTTCTTTGAGGCTGGTCTTCTTCTGGCCCTTCTATAGTATGGTGAGCCAGCCTCCAAGATGACTGCCAATGACCCTTGCCTCCTTTTGTAATCCCCTTTCACATTGAATCAGGGCTGGACTTTTGTGGCCAGTAAAAGAGGGTAGAATTAATAGTGTGTGATGTTCAAGGCTAGGTTATAAAAGTCATTCCAGCACCCACATTGGTCTCTTGGATTTCTTGCTCTGGGGGAGGCCAGCTGCCATGGGAACACTCAGGCAGCAATGTGGAGAGTCCCACATGGAGAGGAACTGAGTCCCTGGACAAGAGCCAGCAACCAATTTGTCATTCATGTGTATGAGCCACCTTGGAAGTGGATCCTCCTATCCTAGTAAAGCCTTCAGATGATTGTAGCCCCAGCTGATATATTATTGCAAGTGCATGAGAGACCTTGAGCCAGAACTGCCTAGCGGAGACCTCCTTAAATTCCTGAACAGCAGAAACCATGAGAGATAGTAAATTATTATGTTAAGCTGTTAAATTTTGGGTGATTTGTTACACATCCTTAAGAACCCAGAACGCATAGTATAAGGTCATGTATGAAGTAATGGGATGAAAACGACCATGAGAAACTGCTTAAAAGGGATCCTTTTCATATGGGACAGATCAGGGAACTCCTAAGACAAGGGGTGGGCTCACATCATTCCTTGGGGACATCTAAGAGACAGGTCTGAATGAAAGATCATTGGTGAGGTGATTTAAAAATAAATGTGGCCCTTTCCCCTGGCTGGCAGTGCAGAGGCTGCACCATGCCTAGAGTTACTGTAAAAGACGTGGACCAGCAGGAGCTCGTCAGAGCTCTGGCAGCCTTTCTCAAAAAGTTCGGGAAGCTGAAAGTCCCCAAATGGGTGGCCAAGCACAAAGAGCTTGCTCCCTGTGATGAGAACTGGTTCTGCACACGAGCTGCTTCCACAGCACGGCACCTGTACCTCCGGGGTGATGCTGGGGTTGACTCCATGACCAAGATCAATGGGGGACGTCAAAGAAATGGCGCCATGCCCAGTCACTTCAGCCAAGGCTCCAAGAGTGTGGCCCACCGGGTCCTCTAAGCCCTGGAGGGGCTGAAAATGGTGGAAAAGGGCCAAGAAGGGGGCTGCAAACTGACACCTTGGGGACAGAGAGATGTGGACAGAATTGCCGGAGAGGTGGCAGTTGCCAACAGGAAGCATTAGAACAAACCATGCCAGGTTAAATTGCCTCGTTTGTAAAAATAAATAAATAAATAATAAATAAATAAATAATAAATAAATAAATAAATGTGGAGGGCAGAATTTATCCATTATTATCCCTTGTGAAGGAGACAAAAGCCAGGGGATTCAAAGTATGTAAGAACCTAGAACCTGTGTAACTTCCCTAGGTTTGTTGTTTCTGTTACCCTGGTCTAGTTATCCAGGGTGAAAAGCTCTTGAATGTTTGTGTGGGGTAACAAAGAAAAGGGGAGAGGGTTTAGGAAATAGGAATTGCCCCACTCCAAAGCTGCTTCAGCGGGTAGCTACCGGAAGAGGAAAGTAGGCCTTGGGACTTGCTGAGGGAATCAAGTTGAAGACAGAGAGCCTGACTGGGCCTGAGGCAGGCCCGCAGGCTAAGAGTTGAAAGGCCACTGCCCAGTGTGTTGAATAAATTGAGCCAGGTTCAGTCATTTCCTGGGGCATAGGCATATCTGCCACCTTCCAAATCTGTCTTCTCCAAGAGAATCTTCCTCTTGTCGGAGCTGGTACCTTGCAGGTGAAAATGTGAAGTAATCTCCAACAGCTGTGGGAGGTGAATGTCCAGCAAAGTATTTATCCTCAAACAACCCCCTCCTGGAACATTTGTCTGGCTATGTATTTCTGTAATTAATTGATGTTGTTCAGTTAAGGTCTATTAAATTCTTGTCTGAAAATAAATGTTATCTGGAACTCCATGTGTTAAAACAATAAAAGCAGTGCTGTTCCAGTTAAGGTGGGAACGGGAAAGGGGTGCTGAGTCCCGCTTCCCCTCAGCTTTGCCTCATCTACCCACCCCACTTAGTATCCCCAAGGCCTCTCCTAGGAGCCCCAGCATTCTGAAAATTATAGTTTGAAAACAACAGATTGAGGATATTATGGCACCTGCTACATCGTTTTATAATAATCTGCTATTTATGATTATTTATGCCACTGTTTTCTTCCACTACTGCAAATAAACAGATTCATCTTCCTCAGATACCATCTCATCATGTATTTCTCATGCTTAATGCCTCTAGGAAGATTCTGCTTCTCAGAAGTTGAAGTCAGAGGGGCTTAAAGATGGCTGGTACTTGCCTTCTCCATAAAGAAGAACCTGAATAGTGAGTAGATAATCACATTTCAAATAGGTCATCCAAAAAAGAATGCTGGAATTCAACAGACAAGTGTCAGGAAACACCTAAGGCAAGGAATAAAAGGGAAGCAAGGCAGTCTCCTCAGCAGGATCAGCTAGGCGTCTGCAGAGACTCCCCAGTATGGGGAAAAGGGAAGTGAGAGATGCCTCATGGTCCATATTCTTGCCATGGACTCCTGCAGTCCTAGCCATGGTACAGCCGCTGACCCACGGGGACCCTGAGACTAAAACAGAGAGCTTCCTGGAGACCACACAATGGCGCTGCCCCAGAGAGGGAGTTCACACTGGATTCCACACACCCCTAAGGCATCAGCAGCTCCTGTAAGGTGCTATTTTGAGAGCCCAACACCAGGCAAATGGCACTCTCCCTGGGGCCCAGCAGTGCCTGCATCTCCATGGCCCTAGTGCCCACTGAGATTCCCCACCTGCAGCTACCACCACAGCTGGCTGCTGCCACTGAGGCTGAAGTGCAGGCCACTGGCTGTGACCCCACTCCCTCCAGAAGCAGAGCCACTGCACATTTTCACACCCCCAGACAGAATCCCCTGCCCATAGTGGTTGTTACTACGCTGCTGGGGCTAAAGTGTGAGTGAAAGGGCTGCTGCCATTAGGTCTGAAGCCTAAGCCAAGCTCACCTACATATAACTGCTGCCACTGAAAACAACTTCGCCCTTCCCAGGAGCAGGGCCATAATGCAGTTGCTGCTGCCCCCAACCTAAGCATTCTGCTGGGGGTCTGGGGATCCCTCTGTTTCTGCCTATCACAGCCAGTGCCAGTACGCACCATTGTTGTGGGGAGCTGACTACAAGCCTGCTCAGGCTGGCTTTCCCCTAATCCATGCCAGAGCACACCGTCTGTGGGCCTCAGGTTCATCCAGCCCAGTCCACTAGTGTCAGCACCTGAACACTCCTCCTGGGGGCCTGAGGTTGGCCCCACCCACCCTTCCACTACCACCACAGCTGGCACTTACTTGCACACAACACCTGCAGACCTGGAGACTAGACTGCCCAGCCCATTGCAGCCACTGCCAACACCACTGCATACTGCTTGGGACCCAGAGAATTGTCTCACCACTGCCACTGCCACCACTCACAACATGCCTACTGTCCAGGTTCCTGAGAAGTCTGGCAGCCAACCACTGCCATCAGCATACGAACAAGCCAGCTGGAAGCCCAAGAATCAGCATGCTTGGACCTGCTAACATTGGTGCCAGCATATGCCACCCTGGGGCTTAAGGACAGACACACTCAGCCTACCACTGTCACCATTAGGTCCCAAAGACTGGCCCACCTGGGGTCCCAGTCCCCAGCAATATGTCACCACAGCCTCCACTAATGACCTCATCCTAAGCCACTGAAGAAACCACAGACACCACTAACACTGCCTACAGTCATAGAAATCATACACAGACCACATTACTGTACACACCCCCAAAGTTCTCTACACACGTAGATACATATTCAGGAAAAAGTCCTCCCCTATGAAAGCAAATTCAAAAACTGGAAGAAGCAACTGTTACACCAAATGCACAGATGTCGATATAAGTACACAGGAAACATGAAAAAGCAAGGAAATATGACACTTCCAAAGGAAAATAATAATTCTCCAGTAACATATAAATAAAAAAGAAATTTATAAAATCCTAAACAAAGAATTCAAAATATTGATTTTAAAGAGGCTCAGTGAGATATAGAAAAATACAGAGAAATCAGAAAAACAATTCAAGGTATGAATGAGAAATTTACCAAAGAGATAGTTATCATAAAAGAACCAACCAGAAATTATGAAACTAAAGAATTCATTGAATGAAATATAAACTACAGTTGAAAACTTCAACAATAGACTACATCAAGGAGAAGAAAGGAGCTTCAAATTTGAAGATGGGTCTTTTGAAATAAACCAGTCAGACAAAAATAAAGAAAAAATAATTTTAAAACATGAGCAAAGCTTATGTGACATACAGGACACCATAAACTGACAAAATAGTCAAAATTTCAGAGTCCTAGAAGGTGAAGAGAAAATGAAAGTTATTTAACAAAATAATAGATGAAAACTGTCCAAGTCTAGCAAGAAAGCTAGACATCCAGATACAAGAGACTAAGAAATTCCCAAATAGATACAATGCAAAAAGGTATTCTCCACAGCACATTACAGTTAAACTGTCAAAAGTTAAAGACAAATAAAGAATTCTAAAAACAGCAAAAGCATCTAGTCACTTGTTGGGAACAGGCCCCCCCAAATCTGGCCATAAACTGGCTCCAAAACTGGCCATAAACAAAATCTCTGCAGCACTGTGACATGTTCGTGATGGCCATGACATCCATGCTGGAAGGTTGTGGGTTTACGGGAATGAGGGCAAGGAACACCCGGCCCACCCAGGGCAGAAAACCTTAAAGGCATTCTTAAACCACAAACAATAGCTTGAGTGATTTGTGCCTTAAGGACATGCTCCTGCTGCAGACAACTAGCCAAACCCAACCCTTTATTTCAGCCCATCCCTTTGTTTCCCATAAGGAATACTTTTAGTTAATCTATATTCTACAGAAACAATGTTTATCACTGGCTTGCTGTTAATAAATATGTAGGTAAATCTCTGTTCGAGGCTCTCGTCTCTGAAGGCTGTGAGACCCCTGGTTTCCCACTCCACACCTCTATATTTCTATGTGTGTGTCTTTAATTTCTCTAGTGCTGCTAAGTTAGGGTCTCCCCAACCGAGGTGGTCTCGGCAGTCACTTATAAAGGAACTCCCATCAGACTAACAGCACATTTTTGGCAAAAACCTTACAGGCCAGGAGAGAATAGGATGATATATTTAAAGTGCTGAAAGAAAAAAAAAAAGGTCAGTGAAGGATACTATAACCAGCAAAGCTATCCTTCATAA
The DNA here is from genome assembly GCF_000951045.1 of Mandrillus leucophaeus. Classification (NCBI taxonomy): domain Eukaryota; kingdom Metazoa; phylum Chordata; class Mammalia; order Primates; family Cercopithecidae; genus Mandrillus; species Mandrillus leucophaeus. The sequence goes on from NW_012106919.1 coordinate 2,418,935, forward strand.
GTGAAGGAAAAATAAAGTCTTTCCCAGACAAGCAAAAGTTTAGGGAATTCATGACAGTTTGGGTGAAGGAGAAAGGACAAGATGGAGGAAGGTGAACAAGAAGGCATAATCCATGTTGCTTCCGGGTTCTTCCTCACCAACTTTCCCACGCGCGGGAAGATGCAGATCAACCGAGCATGTGCCAGGTGATGTCAATCCGAAGAGATTGAAACTTACCCGGCCACGCCTACGGAGATGCCCCTATCATGCCCTTATCCTGCCCACTGCCCTCCCCCTTCCAGTACCAATGCATAAAAGTCCGCTGCCGGCAGGAGCCAGTGTGACTTCTTCGGCCCCCCACATTCATGGACCGGAGAACATCACCCGAGAGCGCCGGCGTGACTTCCCTGGCCCCCTACACCTGAGGACCAGAGAACTTCGCCCGAGAGTGTGTGCATATTTGCAATAAAAGACTGCCACTTTCTTATGTACTTTGGCCTCATGTTTAATTACTTAGCTCTCCTAAATTAAGTTACATTAATTTAAATCAAAACAATGACTAGATCAGTCATACAAGAAATGCTTAAGGAAATTCTACACTCAGTAGTGAAAGAAATATATCTACCATCATGAAAACACATAAAAATATAAAACCCACAGATAGAGTAAACTCAAACAAGAAAAAGACTCAAATGTTATCGCTACCGAAAAACCACCAAACCATAGTGATAAACAATAAAAGAGAAATAAAGGAACAAAGGATACACAAAATAACCAGAAATATATTAATAAAATGACAGAAATAAGTCCCCACATATCAAAAATAACTTTGAATGTAAATGAATTAAACTTTTCACTGAAAAGATATAGACTGACTGAATGGAGAAAAAAACATGACCCAAATAAATGCTGCCTAAAAGAAATTCATCTCACACACAGACACATGTAGACTAAAAGTAAAGGAATGAAAAAAGATATCCTATACAAATGGAAACCAAAAGTGAGCAGAAGTAGCTATACTTACATCACATAAAACAGACTTTAAGTCAAAAACAGTCAATAAAGACAAAGAAGATCACTGTATAATAATAGAGGAATCAGTTAAGCAAGAAGATATAACAATTCTAAACATATATACACCCAACACTGGAACACCCAGATATAAAAACAAATATTATTAGATTTAAAGGGAGAGAGAGATTCTAATACAATGATAGTTGGGGATTTCAACACTTCATTCTCAGCATTAAACAGATCATCTAGGCAGACGATTAACAGAAAAAAAATTTAAACTACATACTAAATCAAATGGACTGCCAGATATTTACAGAACATTTCCCCCAATAACTACAGAATACATATTCTTCTCAACAGCACACAGAACATTTTTTCAGGATAGATGATATGTTAAGACATAAAACAAGTATCGAACATTTTTTTCTTTTTTTTTGAGACAGAGTTGCAATCTGTCGCCCAGGCTGGAATGCAGTGGTGCAATCTCGACTCACTGCAACCTCCGCCTTCCAGGTTCACGCCATTCTCCTGCCGAGTAGCTGGGACTACAGGCGCCTGCCACAACGCCTGGCTGATTTTTTGTGTTTTTGGCAGAGACAGGGTTTCACCATGTTAGCCAGGATGGTCTAGATCTCCTGACCTCGTGATCCGCCCGCCTCAGCCTCCCAAAGTGCTGGGATTACAGGCATGAGCCACTGCGCCCAGCCCAAAAAATTTTTTAACTTTGAAATTATATGAAGTGTCTTCTCAGACCACAATGGAATAAAAGTAGAAATTAATAACAAGAGGAACTTTGGAAACTGAACAAATACATGGAAATTAAACAATATGCCCCTGAATGACAACTGGGCCAGGGAAGAAATAAAAACATTTCTTGAAACAAATGAAAATAGAAACACACACAATATACCAAAACCTGTGGAATACAGCAAAAGCAGTGCTAAGAGGGAAGATTATAGCAATAAGTGCCTATAGCAAATAAGTAGAAAGATTTCAAATAAATAATCTTATAATGCACCTCAAGGACTAGAAAAGCTAGGACAAACTGAATCCAAAATTAGTAGAAGGAAAGACATAATAAAGATCAAAGCAGAACTAAACACAATAGACACAAAAACAAAACAAAACAAACAAAAACCCAAAACACCAAAGGATCAATGAAACAAAAGTTGTGTTTTTGAAAATATAAACAAAATTGATAAATCACTTGCTGGACTAACCAAGAAAAAAGACAGAAGATCCAAATAAACAAAATCAGAAATGAAAAGAAGACATTACAACTGATAAGACAGAAATACAAAAGGTAATCAGAGACTATTATGAATAATGATATACTATCAAACTGGAAAACTGAGAGTAAATGGACATAGTCCTGGGACACATATAGCCTACTAAGAATTGAATCAGAAATGTTAAAAGAGAAACTTCAGCCGAATTAAATTTAAAGGAGTTTAATTAAACAATGAACAATTTGCGAATCAGGCAGCCCCCATAATCACAGCAGATTCAGGAGACTCCAGGGATGCCTTTTGGTCAGAACAAATTTATAGACAGAGCAGGCGCAGTGGCTCATGCCTGTAATCCTAGCACTTTGGGAGGCCAAGGTGGGAGGATCATTTGAGGTCAAGAGATTGAGACCACCCTGACCAACATGGTGAAACCCCGTCTCTACTAAAAAAAAAAAAAATTAGCTGGGCATGGTGGTGGGCACCTGTAATCCCAGCTACTCAGGAGGCTGAGGCAGGAGAACTACTTGAACCCAGAAGGCAGAGGTTGCAGTGAGCTGAGATTGTGCCACTGCACTCCAGCCTGGGCAACAGAGTGAGACTGTGTCTCAAAGAAAAACAAAAAAAAAAAACAACGTACAGACACAAAAAGGGAAATGACATACAGAAACTGGAAGTGAGGTACAGAAGCAACTGGATTGGTTACAGGTTGGCATTTGCCTTATTTGAACACAGTATGAACACTTAGCAGTCTATGAGTGGTTGAAATATGTCCACTGGGACTGGCCAAGACTTAGCTATTGTTACAGGCACATACTCCTAAGTTAAGTTTTCAATCTTGTCTGCCTATTAAGCTAGGTTACAGTTCATCCACAAGGACTCAAATATAGAAGTACGGAGTCCTTTTCAGGCCATAGTTTGCTTTAACAGGAAGAAATAGAAAATCCTGAAGAGATTAATAACAAGTAATGAAGTCAAGGCAGTAATAAAAACTCTCCCCACAAAAGAAAAAGGCTCTGGACTGAATGGCTTCACTGCTGAATTCTACTAAACCTTCGAACAGAAATTAACACCAATTCTCCAAACTATTTCAGAAAATTGAAAAGGAGAAACCTCTCCCAACTAATTCTATGAATCCAGCATCACCCTGTTACCAAAACCAGACAAAGACGCAACAAAATTAAAAAAAAGAAGGAAAGGAAACTATGGGCCAATATATCTGATGAATACAGATGCAAAAATCTTCAACAAAATATTAGCAAATTGAATCCAAAAGCACATTTTAAAAAACACACTATGACAAAATGGGATTTATCCCAGGGACGCAAGTATGGTTCAACAAATGCAAATCAATAAATGTGATACACGACATCTAGAGTGAAGGATAAAAGCCATATGATCATCTCAATATATGCAGAAAAAACATTTGATAAAAATTCAATATCCTTTCATGATAAAAACTCTCAACAAAATAGGCACAGAAGGAACATACCTCAACAAATTAAAGGCCATATATGACAAACTCACAACTAACATTATATAGAACAGGGAAAAGCTGAAGGCCTTTCCTCTAGGAACTGAAATAAGGTGAGGATGCCCACTCTCACCACTCCTATTCAGCGTAGGAGTGAGAGTCCTAGCCAGAGCAATCAGGCAAGAGAAAGAAATAAAAGGCAACCAAATTGGAAAAGGGAAGTCAAATAGTCCCTCTTTTGTAATGATACGATCTTATACCTAGAAAAACATAAAGACTCCATCAAAAAACTCTTAGATATGATAAATTCGGTAAAGTTGCAGGATACAAAATCAACACACAAAAATCAGCAGCATTTCTATACAACATTAATGAACAGCCAAGAAGAAATCAAGAAGGCAATTGTATTTAAGATAACTAGAAAAAATAAGTAAAATACCTAGAAATACATTTAACCAAGAAAGTGAAAGATCTCTACGAGGAAAACTACAAAATACTGATGAAAGAAATTGAAGAGGATTGAGAAGAACAAGATAGCTGACAAGATGCAGCCAGGAAATGCCTCTCCCACTGAGAGAAACCAAAATATTGACTAATCCATCATACTTCAAACAGATCTTTTGAGAGAAAATACAGAAAATCAATAGAGAGGCGACACAGACACTAAGGCTGAAGAGGGAGGAAGCTGGGAATACTTCACAGAGTCGCTGAGCACCAGTACCAGCTCCTGGCCCTAAGCAGGTCCTAAGGAAGAAATTCAACTACAAGAGATTCCATGACCCCCATAGACATTTGAATTGGCAGGGGAACTGCCTGGAAAGTAGGCAGAGGCAGAACTGGAACCTGTGCTAAGCCCAAAAGGTTTTGCATGGGGGACAACTGCAGCAAAATGTGACCATAGGTGTCCATCCTCCAAGGCTCTCCATTTTGCTCTGAGTGACTCTAGCCCTTGCTGACTGCCAGGCTGGGAGACAGCAGAGCTGTCTTTCCTGCAATACTAGGGTGCATCTGATCTGCACACCCCACTATCCACTGGCTCCTCCTAAGGCCCCTGCCTGGCTGCTTGAGCAAGAGCATGCACACAGCACGACCTCCACTGCCCCACCTGATTGCTTTGCTAGTGGCCTGGGAACGATTCAGCCTCCCCCATCCCTCAGCACAGCCAGTGCTCAACCCCAAGGAGCCAAAGGACAAAGCCATGGGCCAGGTCCCAACTCCCCAGGGTTTGAGCACATAGCTCAGGGGTATCGAGCTCAGATCTGTGGCCTGAGCTCAAGCAGGTGAGGAGCCCCTACTCCCAGAACATCTCAGAAGAGTGAGGTGGAGGTTCATGCACTAATGTGGGATTTGGGCATGTCTCCCTCCACACGAATCAGTCTGGGAAAGGTGTATCCTGTTTAACAGCCCACAGCCTCTGCCCAAGGGAGCCCCACAGCCCAGAACACCTAACAGCCCAGCAATCTGGGCACAGAAGGCTTAGAACAAAACTAGCTGTTTGGGCCTGCTATGGGGGCAGACACCAGAAGGAGACTCAGTCAGGGGAGCACAAGCTGGGTAGTCCCCACAGTTTTCTGCTGAGCAAAACCCCCCAGTCATGGGTGCTGCACCAGCTGTGCACCCTTGACGACACCGCCCTGCCTGAGGATCCTCCAGTCTTGGCCCACTGCATCTAGAGACCATCTGCAGACGTACTCCATAACCCACTCTCTCTATGTCAAACACAGAGGACCAGTGGGTCTCAGGGGAGCTGTGGGTCTCCTGGCAACCTAATTGTTGGCTCTGGCCACCCAAGAGAGGTGGGAGTGTAGCCTGACAGGGGCCCTCTTGAGGCTAAGGAAATGCAGGCATGATGCCAATGATTAGAGGATGCTCCTCCAAGGCCTAGAAACAAACTTGGGATTGCCTCTCACCCCCAACATCTCTCCCTCCACAGAGCACTGCTGTGAATGCCCTGAAATATAAAAGAGGCACATAGCTGAGTGACAGCCTATTTGCTGGCCCTTACTCTTAAGCTCCATCTACTGGAATGCAGCCTGAGTTAAATCACCAATTAAAAATTCTTTAGCACACATTGACTGTGAAACTCAGTACAGGAGTCTAGCCACAACTCAATAACCCATACAGAGTCTTGGCCCTCTGAAAACACCCCAAAATTAAGCCAATCAACTATACACAATAAGCATGACAGTCAAAGCCTCAAGAGAACAAAAGCATATATATATATATATATATAAAAATTAAAAAGCCCCATCCAAATAAAAGCAACTTCAAAAGGATAAACACCAGCCCTCTCAGATAAGAAAAAATCAACACAAGAACCCCAGCAATCAAGAAGAAGGAGTGCTTCCTTACCTCCAAATGGTTGCACTGGCTCCCCAGCAATGGACCCTAATCAGATTGAAATGTGGCTGAATTGACAGATACAGAATTCAGAACCTGAATGGCAAAGAAACTCAATGGTATTCAGGAGAAAGTTGAAATCCAATCCAATGAAGCCAGTAAAGTGATACAAGAGTTGAAATAGTCATTTTAAGAAAGAACCAAACTGAACTTCTGGAATAGAAAAATTCACTATAGGAACTTCAAAATTCAGCTGGAAACATGAACAACAGATTAGACCAAGCTGAGGAAAGAATCTCAGAGCTTGAGGACCAGTGCTTTGGATCAACCCAGTCAGACAAAAATAAAGCAAAAATAATTTTACAAAATGAACAAAACAACTGAGAAATGTTAGATTATGTACAGAGACTAAACCTACAACTCATTGGTGTTTCTGAGAGAGAAAAAGAGAGAATAAGCAACTCAGAAAACGTTTGAGGATATGGTCCATGAAAATTTCTCTTCCCAACCTTGCTAGAGAGGTTGACATGAAATTCAAGAAATTCAGAGAACCCCTGTGAGGTACTATGCAAGATGACCATCCCTAAGACACATAGTCATTGCACTTTCCAATGTGAAAGAGAAATACCTTAAAGGTAGCTATAGAGAAGGGGCAGATCACGTACAAAGGGAATGCTAACAGGCTAAGAGCGAACTTCTCAGCAGAAACCTTGCATGTCAAAAGAAACTGGGGGCCTATTTTCAGCATCCTTAAAGAAAAGAAATTCCCATCAGGAATTTTATATTCTACCAATCTAAGCTTCATAAGCAAAGGAGAAATAAAATCTTTTTCAGAGAAGCAAACATTAAAGAGATTTTAGGTCTTTAAGGGAATTCTAAACATGGAAATGAAAGAATGATACCTGCGACCACAAAGCACACTTAAATACATAGCCCATAGACCCTATAAAGCAATTAACTACACAATCAAGTTTGCCAAACAACAGCTAACAGCAGAATGACAGGATCAAAACCTCACATATCAATATTAATATTGAACGTAAATGGTCTAAACACCCCACTTAAAAGGCACGGAGTGGCAAGTTGGATTAAAAAAAACAAGACTCAACTGTCTGCTGTCTTCAAGAGGGTGTCTCACATGTAAAGACACCCGCAGGATCAAAGTAAAGGGATCTATCATGCAAACAGAAAACAAAAAATAACAGGAGTCGCTATTCTTTTATCATATAAAACAGACTTTAAATCAACAACAGTTAAATAGACAAAGAAAGGCATTACATAATGATAAAAGTTTAATTCAACAAGAAAACTTAACTATCCTAAATGTATATGCACCCAACATTGGAGTACCCAGATTCATAAAACAAGTACTTCTAAACCTACAAAAGACTTAGACAGTCAGATAATAATGGGGGGGGACTTCATCACCCCACTGACAGCATTAGACAGATCATTGAAGTAGAAAACTAACAAAGAAATTCTGGATTTAAACTCAACTCTTGATCAACTGGACCTAACAGACATCTATAGAATACTCCACCAACAACCATAGAATACACATTCTTCTCATATGCACACCAAACATACTCTAAGATGACCACATGGTCAGCCATAAAGCAAGTCTCGATAAATTAAAAAAAATGTAAATCATACCAAGCATACTCTCAAACCATGGTGGAATAAAAATAGAAATCAATACCAAGAAGATATCTCAAAACCACACAATCACATAGAAATTAAGCACCTACTCCTGAATGACAGATAATGAAATCAAGGCAGAAATAAAAAAATTCTTTGAAATTAATAAAAACAGAGACATACCAAAGTCACTGAGCTGCAGTAAAAGTAGTGTTAAAAGGAAAGTTTATAGCACTAAATCAGAGCAGAACTGAATGAAACTGAGATGCAAAAAATTCTTACAAAGGACCAACAAAACCAAAAGTTTGTTTTTGAAAGGATAAACAAGATTGATAGACCACCAGCTAGATTAACAACAACAAAAAGAGACAAGATCCAAATAAGCACGATCAGAAATTACAAAGATGACATTACAACCAATCCCACAGAAACACAAAAGATCCTCAGAGACTATTTGAACACCTCTAGGCAAACAAACTAGAAAATACAGAAGAAATGAATAAATTCCTGGAAATACACAACCTCCCAAGACTGAACCAGGAAGAAACTGGAACAGGCCAATATTGAGTTCCAAAATTGAAGCAGTAATAAAAAACCTACCAACCAAAAAAAACCCTGCACCAGATGGATTCACAGCTGAATTCTACCAGACATACAAAGAAGAGCTGGTACCAATCCTACAGAAACTATTCCAAAAAATCAAGGAGGAGGGACTCCTCCCTAACTCATTCTATGAAGCCAGTATCATCCTGATACCAAAATCTGGCAATGACACAATGAGAAAAGAAAACTACAGGCCAATATCCCTGATGAACATAGATTCAAAAATCCTTAACAAAATACTAGTAAACTGAATCCAGCAGCACATCAAAAAGTTAATTCACCACAATCAAATAGGTTTTATTCCTGGGACGCAAGTTTGGTTCAATATACACAAATCAATAAATGTGATCCACCACATAAACCGAATTAAAAACAAAAACCATATGATCATCTCAATAGACACAAAAAGCTTTTGATAAGATCCAGCACCCTTTATAATAAAAACTCTCAAAAAACTAGGCATTGAAGGAACACACCTCAAAATAATAAGAGCCATTTATGACAAACCCATGACCAACATCATACTAAATGCACAAAAGCTGGAAGCATTCCCCTTGAGAACTGGAACAAGACAAGGATGCCCACTCTCACCACATAGTACTGAAAGTCCTAACCAGACCAATCAGGCAAGAGAAAGAAATAAAAGGCATCCAAATAGGAAAAGAAATCCAATGATCTCTCTTTACCGATGATATGATGTTATACCTAGAAAACCCTAAAGGCTCCACCAAAAGGCTCCTAGAACTAATAAACCTCTTCACTATCGTTTTAGGATACTTTAAATCAATGTACAAAAAAAATCAGTATTATTATTATTTTTTTGATGTAGTCTCACTTTGTCACCCAGGCTGGAGTGCAGTGGCGTGACCTCGGCTCACTGCAACCTCTGCCCCCCAGGTTCAGAAGATTCTCCTGCCTCAGCCTCCTGAGTAACTGAGGTGCCCACCACCACACCCAGCTAATTTTTGTATTTTTTGTAGAGACAGGGTTTCACCATGTTGGCCAGGCTGGTCTCAAACTCCTGACCTCAAGTGATTCACCCGCCTTGGCCTCCCAAAGTGCTGGGATTACAGGCGTGAGCCACTGCACCTGGCCTAAAAATCAGTAGTATTCTATATACCAATAATGTTCAAGCTAAGAGTCAAATCAAGAATGCAATCCCATTTACAATAGCCATAAAAAAATACCTCAAAATACATCTAGCTAAGGAGGTGAAAGATCTTTACAAAGAGAGCTATTGAACACTGCTGAAAGAAATCAAAGATGACACAAATAGAAAAATATTTCATGCTCATGGATTGGAAGAATCAATATCATTAAAATGGCCATAATGCTCAAAGCAATTTATAGATTCAACACTATTCCTATCAAACTACCGACATCATTTTTCACAGAATTAGAAAAGAGTATTCTAACACTCATATGGAACCACAAAAAAAGCCTGAATAGCCAAAGCAATCCAAAGCAAAAGGAACAAAGCCAGAGGCATCACATTACCTGACTTCAAGGTAATATACTACAAGACTACAGTAACCAAAACAGCATGGTACTGGTACAAAAACAGACACATAGACCAATGGAACAGAATAGAGAACCCAGAAATAAAGCTGCACACCTACAGCCATCAGATCTTCAACAAAATCAACAAAAATAAGCAATGGGGAAAGGACTCCCTATTCAATAAATGGTACTGGGATAACTGGCTACCCGTATGCAGAAGAATGAAACTGGACCCATCACCATGTACAAAAATTAATTTATGATGGATTAAAGACTTAAATGTGAGACCTCAAACTATAAAAATCCTAGAAGGAAGCCTCAGAAATATACTTCTCAATATTGGCCTTGGCAAATAATGTATGGCTAAGTCCTCAAAAGCAATCGCAACAAAAACAAAAATTGGTAAGTGGGACCTAGTTAAAGGGCATCTGCACAGCAACAGAAACTTTCAACAGAGTAAACAGACAACCTACAGAATAGGAGAAAATATTTGCAAACTATGCATCCAACAAAAGTCTAATGTCCAGAATCTAATGCGAACTTAAATCAACAAGCAAAAAGCAAATAACCCCATTAAAAAGTGGGCAAAGGACAAGAACAGGCACTTCTCAAAAGAAGACATACGCACAGCCAAAAGACATATTAAAAAATGCTCATCATCACTAATCATCAGAGAAATGCAAATCAAAGCCACAATGATATACCATCTCACATCAGTCAGAGTGGCTTTTATTAAAAAGTAAAAAAAATAACAGATTTTGGTGGTGCTGCAGAGAAAAGGGAATGCTTGTACACTGTTGGTGGGAATGTAAATTAGTTCAGCCACTGTGGAAAGAAGTTTGGAGATTTATCAAAGAATTAAAAATGGAACCATTATTAAATCCAGTAATCTCATTATTAGGTACATACCCAAGGGAAAATAAATTGTTCTACCAAAAAGACACATGCACGTGTATGTTCACTGCAGACATAATCATAATAGCAAAGACATGGAACCAACTCACATGTCCATCATTGGTGGACTGGTTAAAGAAAATGTGGTACATATACACTGTGGAATACTACACAGCCACAAGAAAGAATGATTTGATAGCACAAGAGGGGAACTATTAGTCAATAATAATTTATTGTACACTTGAAAATAACTGAAAGAGTATAACTGGATTGTTTGTAACACAAAGGATAAATGCTTGAGGGGACAAATACCAAATTTTCAATGATGTGATTATTATGCATCGCATGCCTGTACCAAAATATCTATGTACCCCATAAATATATATGCCTACTATGTATCACAAAAATTAAAAATAAAAAAATGTAAAAAAGAGGTAAATGAAGAAGAAGAAATAACAAAATTATGTCTTTTGTAGCAAGACAGATGGAGTTGGAGGCCATTAACCTGAGTGAACTAATGCAGAAAGAGAAAATCAAATACTGCATGCTCTTGTCTATAAGTGGGAGCTAAACATTGGGTACACATGGACATAAAGATGGGAAAAACAGACACTGGGGACTACTAGATGGGGGAGAGAGGGAGGGAGGCAAAGGCTGAAAAACTACCTATTGAGTACTATGCTTGATACCTGGGTGACAAGCTTCAATCATACTCCAAACCTAAGCAGCATGGTTTGTAACAAACCTGCACATGGACCCCCATATATAAAAGTTGAGAAAAAAGCCAAAAACAAAAAAGAAATTGAAAAGCACACAAAGGGTAAGACATCCATGTGCATGGATTGGAAGAATTAATATCACGAAAACGACTATACTTCCCAACGAAATCTACAGATTCATGCAATTCTTGTCAAAATACCAACATCAATTTTCCAGAATTAGAATGAACAATCCTAAAATTTATATGGAAAAAAAAAAAAAAGCCTGAATAGCCAAAGCAATCCTGAGCAAAAAGAACAAAACTGGAGGCATCACAGTATCTGACTTCAAAATATATTACAAGGCTGTAATAACCAAAACAGCATGGTATTAGTATAAAAAGAGACATATAGACAATGGAACAGAAGAGAGAATCCAGAAATAAATTCAAGTATTTACAGTCAACTGATTTTTGACAAAAGTGCCAATAATATACACTGGGGAAAGGACACCCTCTTCAATAAATGATGCTGAGAAAATTGGATATCTATATGCAGAAGAATGAAATTTCACTCCTAACTCTCAATATATACAAAAATTAAAGACTTCAATGTAAGACCTCAAATTATAAAACTATCAGAAGAAAACACAGGGAAAACACTTTAGAACGTTGGTCTAGCAAATATTTTATGGCCAAGACCTCAAAAGCACAGACAAAATGTACAAATGGGACCATGTTAAACCAAAGGGATTCTTCACAGCAAAGGAAACCATCAAGAGAGTGAAGAGATCACCTGTTGAATGGGAGAACATATTTGCAAGCTATTCATCCAACAAGAGACTAACATCCAGAATACACAAGGAACTCAAACAACTCAACAGTAAAAATAAAAACAATTTCATCAAAAAGTAGGCAAAGGACATGAATAGACATTTCTCAAGAGAAGATGTATAAGTGGCCAACAGGTATATGAAAAAATACTCAACATTGCTAATCATCAGAAAAATGCAAATCAAACCACAGTGAGATATCTCACTCCAGTTAGAATGGCTATTATTAGAAACAGAAAAAGTAGCAGATGCTGCTGAGGATGTGGAGAAAAGAGAACTCTTATACACTGTTGGCAGGAATGTAAATTAGTATAGTCATTACGAGAAACAGTATGGATATCTCTCAAAAAACTAGAGATGGGCTGGGTGTGATGGCCTATAATCATACCTATAATCCCAGCACTTTGGGAGGCTGAAGTGGGAGGATCACTTGAGTCCAGGAGTTGGAGACCAGCCTGGGCAACATAAGGAGACCCTGACACTACAAAAAATTTAAGTTAAATTAAAAAACTAAAAATAGAATTACCATATGATCCAGCAATCCCATTACTGTGTATTTACCCAAAGCAAAACAAATCAGTGTATCAGAGGGTTATCTGCACAAACATGTTTATTGCAGCACTATTCACAATAGCATAGATATGGAATCAACCTAAGTATCCATCAACAGATGAATGGATAAAGAAAATGCAGTATATATACACAGTGGAATACTACCCAGTTATAAAACGAATGAAATCCTGTCATTTCGGCCGGGCGTGGTGGCTCAAGCCTGTAATCCCAGCACTTTGGGAGGCCGAGACGGGCAGATCACGAGGTCAGGAGATCGAGACCATCCTGGCTAACACGGTGAA
>NW_012106919.1:2432249-2447219 GCF_000951045.1 Mandrillus leucophaeus
ACATCCTGTCATTTGCAGCAACATGGATGGAACTAGAGGTCATGATGTTACGTGAAAGAAGCCAGGCACAAAAAGACAGATATGATATGTTCTGACTCATGTGGGAGCTAAAAAAGTTGATCTCATGCAGGTGGAAGGCAGAATGATGGATACCAGAGGCAAGGAAGGGCATGCGGGTGGGAGAGGGGTAAGAAGAGAGGTTGGTTAAAGGGTATAAACATACTGTTAGATAGAAGTTAAAATGTTCCACAACAGAGGAGAGTAATTAGCAACAATGTGTTATATATTAAATATTTGAAAGTAGCTAGAAAAGAGGACTTGAAATGTTCTTAACATGTAGAAATGATTAATGCTAGGCCGGGCACAGTGGCTCACGCCTGTAATCCCAGCATACTGGGAGGCCAAGGTGGACGGATCACCTGAAGTCCGGTGTTCCAGATCAGCCTGGCCAACATGGTGAAACCCTGTCTCTCTACTACAAAAAGTACAAAAATTAGCTGGGTGTAATGGCATGCACCTGTAATCCCAGCTACTTGGGAGGCTGAGGCAGCAGAATTGCTTGAATCCAGGAGGCAGAGGTTGCAGTGAGCCAAGATCGCACCACTGTACCCCAATCTGGGCAACAGAGCAAGACACCGTCTTAAAAAAAAAAAAAAGGATTAATCCTCAAGGTGATGGATATCCCAAATGCCCTGACTGGATCATTACACATTCTATTCATATAACAAACCAGGCAAGTCTAGCTTTGGTGTTTACAGCAGTGCATCTCTGAGTAAGTCACTTAGTCTCTCTGAATGTTGACCTTCTGGTCTGTAAAATCAGGAAAATACAAGGATTGGGAAAATATATGTAAGGCATTTGGTATATATAGGCACCCAATAAATGGTTGTTATTTTGCAAAAATCACATCACTCATTTGTTTCCATTTTATTGTAAATTTTTCAAACACACAGCAAAGTAGAATTTTACCTTGAATAGCTGCATACTAACCACCTAGATTCTACCATTAGCATTTTGCTAAAATTGCTTCTTCACTTATCTGTCCATCTCTTCATTCTTCTATTTACCCATTAATCTATCCTATTTTAGTGATTCATTTTAAAGTAGACTGCAAGCATCAGTACATTTTCCCCTAAATACTTTAGCATGCATATCATTAACTACAGTTCAGTATTTGGTTAGCTTTTTCATTTGATGTAAAATTTAGATACAATGAAATGCATGAATCTTAAGAATACATTTGCTGAGTTTTGATGAATATAAACACCTGTGTAATCCAAACACCCATCAAGAAATATACAACATTTGTATCACCACCGAAAGTTCCCTCATGCTGCTATAGCAAGATGTCCTAGATTGGGTGAAAAGGAGAAAAGAAAGAACGTTCCCTCATGATCCTTTCCAGTCCTTTCCTCTTTCACCCCTACAAGTGATCATTGCTCAGATTTTTTTTCCCTCTGTTGATTACTTATTATAGAATGTCATTTAAGTAGGATCGCCTGCAGGACAGTTGTTCAGGTGGCCTCAGACCGAGCCAGTTATTCCCTTTTTCTTGCTTGTAGTGCTCAAGGATAACTGTAGAATATGCTGCAAATGCAACATCTTGACATAAGGGGAAGCTGGCCAGAACGACCTGGACTTTGTGCCTGTTCCCCACTACCCAGAAATAGGATTCCTTCAATACTCTGGCCCAGTGTGTCACAGTACCCCTGGGTCTAAAACCCAGAACAGGCTGCTTGCTGCCTTCAGCTGCAGTGCAAGTAAGGCATTCACAGTCAAACTCATCCACCCCAGGCAGTTTTCTGAGCCTTGTGGGACTGGGTCACAACGAATCCTAGGCTTCTGTTATCCTTGCTGCGTTATCTGTAAGGAATAAACCCACTTTGTGTAATTTGTATGTGTGGCTCTTCTGTCTTACCAGACTCAGACAAGCAGTGTGCAGTGAACTTGCTTCTCATGATATAGTCTGTACTCTTATGTAAGGCTCCTTTCACTCAGCATAATGTTTTTGAAACTCATGTGATTAGTGTCCTTTTTTTTTTAATTGCTAAGTAGTATTCTATTGTATGAACATGCCACCATTTGGCCATTATCTTGCTATTCATTTTAAATAAATACTGGTTACCTTCCTTTCCTTATGGTGGATCATCATGAACAGTATCAACTGCCACGAAACTCAACCAGAAGGGAATCGGCATCCCTGAGAAAAAACACTGAGCTAGTGGGGGACGACACTCCTTATACTGTAAGATCTTCGGTTAGTTCTTTAGATATAGCATGATCAGAAATAGATGAGATTTTAATTTCCTCCAGGGAGATCCCTCACTTTGTCTTATTTTTATTCAGTGCATTTCCCCAGCTTCCTCCACCATGAAATGACTTGGAGCCAATTAAGAGCCTTCTGCTTCCTCATCAGTAATATTTATGACTATGGAAATGTTTATGATGCATGGAGAGAGCTTGGGTCAGGTAGGAGATCAAGCTTTTGCTGTCCTTGTAAATGGGATTTGTCTCCTGCTTGTTTTTGCCAGAGTTGTAAAATGGAAGAGTGCACATGGTATAGTTTAGGGTTGCTTTTTTTTTTTTCCATCTAACCTTTGCATTCAGGCTGTGGATTATTACTGACCTTCGTGCTTGGAATGAAGGAGGCATTTTGGTTTTCTGGAGACTTTGGTCGTGTCACCCCCTTTTTCTGGGCCTGCTGTCAAACTCCCTGTCCAGGCTAGAAGTGTAACATGCTAGGGGAAGGCCTTTTTAAATCCAGTAACAGAAATTTCTGCAATCTGTATGAGGCTTAGGAGCTGCTGGAAGCCACCTAAATGCATAAATGTGGAACGGCTAGAGTCATTTTGTGTTTCTGGTAAAATTGCCAGGGAAGCAATTCTTTCACCCCAGTATCCATTTTTCTTTATCCTCCCTGCATGCCTTTATTCCCATCTCTCAGGAATTTCCTTTCTCCAAGTCTAAGACCTCCACCTGGACTGGGAACCCATCCTCTGCTACTCAGACCTGGCCCATCTCTGTTGCTAAGCACTCCATTGTAAATGTGGCTTCTCCCTTCCCCCTTCCCCCACTGCCCCCAAACACTGTTTGCATCTCTCCTATAATACTAAAATATGTTTATAAAAATAAACATTTGTATCAGGAACTCATGTATCCAAACAGATCTATTTAGGAATGCCTCCTATGTGCCAAGTCGCCCTTTCACATGACTGCCCTCTTCTCTTCGCTTCTGGAAGTCTTGAAACCTGCACTCTCTGCCGTAGTTTCCCCACGCCTTAGTCATTCGCAGCCTTGTCCATTCTTACCACTCTACTGACAGAGTCCCAAAGGTTGCCATCGGCTTCTCAGCTGGCAGACAGGGCAGGCTGTCCTCAGTCTTGCCTCCTTCTGGTCCCGATAACCCTGTCACCTTCTGAGATGCAGCAACATCCCATCACTTCCCACAACCCTACCATTCTGCCTTTTCCTTTATTGGATTTTATTTTTCCTCCCATATCCTAAAGGTGGTCATTTCTCAAAGTGATGCCCTTGAACCGATGTCATCCCTTCTCCAACCACAATTTCAGCTCTCCCTGTGGGCGGTGCATCCTGAGTCTGTGTCTAGCTCTAACCTCCCCTTGGATTTCAGACCCTAATTCCAAGTTGCTTTCTAGACAACTCTTCCTGAGTCACTTTACCCCTAAAACCAACCTTCTCTCCTAAGAGGTATAAAACATGGCTTCTGCCCCCAGGAGCTCATAATTTAGTCAGAGAGACACACATGCAGATTTTGAAATGTTCTGTAACAAACCCTGAGAGCTAATTAACATGAAAGGTGATGTTATAATGAGAGTCATGCCACATGACAAAATGTTAAGGAGTGGTACTATCACCCTGCTCTTACTCACAGTAGACAGAAGTTGTGGGCTCCATTGCCCAGGAATGGTCGTATAGAATCTGGGTCCCATCAGTGAGGAGGAACAGAAAGGGGTGTTCATTCCAGACATGCACGGGAAGGAAGGACCTTTCTTTTTTTTTTGAGAGGGAGTCTCGCTCTGCCGCCCAGGCTGGAGTGCAGTGGCCGGATCTCAGCTCACTGCAAGCTCCGCCTCCCGGGTTCACGCCATTCTCCTGCCTCAGTCTCCGGAGTAGCTGGGACTACAGGCGCCCGCCACCTCGCCTGGCTAGTTTTTTGTATTTTTTAGTAGAGACGGGGTTTCACCGTGTCAGCCAGGATGGTCTCGATCTCCTGACCTCGTGATCCGCCCGTCTCGGCCTCCCAAAGTGCTGGGATTACAGGCTTGAGCCACCGCGCCCGGCCTAGGAAGGACCTTTCAAAGAACGTTCTTTTAACCTATATTCAGCCACACTGGGCATGATGCTTCTTGACCTGAGGTAGAACTGCTCCCTTAGGGAGATTTTGGAGGCCCTTTTGTTGTTAATTGTTACAATGACTGGGGGATGCTAACAGCATTTAGCGCCTGGAACTCAGAAATGATAAATGTCCTGCAATGAGCGGGTTAGTCCCATGTCCAGCCAGTAGTGCCTAGGTTGAAAAACAACACATGTGGGGTAATGGGAAATTGACTCTTCCCTGTCCTCTCCATGCTCCCAAGAACTCCATTCTGGCTTGTGAAAAACCAGTCATGGAATTACCCATATATGAAAGTAACTAATGCCCAACAGACAAACCAAACAGTTGCCTAGGGCACTAGCAAACTGAGAGACAGAAAGAAGGGTAAGTTCAGCTGTAATGAGCTTATTCACAATTTTGCAGGCAGAAAATCTAGAAAGTCGCTTTTTAAAATTTTAGCATAAACTTTAATGTTAAACCAAAAAATAAAATTTTATTTTGAATTTCATGTGCTGTAAAATTGTATTTTGAATTTCATGTGCGAGTCCCTGTAAACTTGTCAGTGCTTAGGGCAATAAAGACATTAATCAGGTTGTAGGAGTACCCCATAAAAAAGCTATAAATGTGTGATTGAGGAGTTGTTGGAAATATTCACGATGCTGACGAGGCTCATCTCAGGAAGGCAAGACTGAAAAGGAGCGTAATTAGGAAATCTAACCAGTGAAGCTCTATGTTGTCTGGGGGAAGACAGTAAACAGATGATGAGAGACCAGTCACTGGTCTGTTGGTCAACAAATAATTATCCACTAACTACTGTGTCCCAGGCACTGGGCTGGGCACGGGGATACAGTGGAGAATAAGACAAGTCCCTCCCTTCAGTGTGTTTACATTCTGGGGTGGGGGAGGGGAAAACAGACAAAAATACCACAGACACAGATCCATTCATACACACCCAGACAGACATGCAGATGATCACAGGTCAGCAGAAAGCCTAGAGAACAGTGAGTCAGAACCATTTTGCAGGTTTTTCCAGCCCTCTCAGGGGAGGTCAGTGGCCACTTGATGATGGGATCCCTAGGTCTCAGCAGGGTTGGTGGAAAGGAACCTTGAGGCTACCTACCTTCCCTTGTCCCTGCACACCCTGTCCTAGCCCAAGGTGCTGAACTTGGCAGCGTCATCCTGTGTGGGACAGCATGGTGGGGGGCATCCAGCACTAGGAAAATCCCCAGGGTCAGAGCTGGGAAATCTGAGCCCTACTCAAGTCTGGGTGGCTAGGAGCAGAACTTGACCAGGGAGACGAGGCCTAGGAACATCCTGATTGCTCACCAGGTAAATGGCTGGAGCATGTGTTCTTGCCTTATTAGCTGTTGGGCTTGCGGGGGTGTGGTCTGATTTAAAGGAACTAGGAACTATTTTATGTACAATTCAGCCTGGTGTCAGGTGTGTGACTCAGAGTCCCAACAGGAAACAGATGTCATACTCATTAGAGTAACTCAAGGAGGGTGAGCTGAACAAAGGTGTGGGTGAAGTGGTGGGAACCAGAAGGGGTGTTGGGGTGTTTCTGCAGCCCGTAAGCTGAGCTGTAACCACTCCAGGCCCAAGTGAAAGGGGAGGGAGTGGACATTGAAAGGAGGAAGTAAAAAAGTCATGTAGAGGAAGGTAGATATGACAGGGTTACCTTGAGAGAGACTGAGGGGCAAAGCTAGCCTTGGGCCTTCTCATGGGGAGGCAAGGTCCTCATGGGGGACCTTGTTCCTCTGCTCCGCAGTATTCGTGGGCTTCCCATTGGCCAAACCCAGTGAGAAGTCAGAGGACAGAGTGAGCAGAAAATAAGCAGCGCGTGGTGACCAGTAGCCAAGGGTGCAGACAGTCCGGTAACACCATCCATTGTAAACCAGGAACCCAGTCTCCCAAGAGGTTAGCTAGCTTTAGGAAGAAAGAGAAGCTATGCACCAGCCTGGCACCTGCCCTGATGTGACTCTATCTTGCCTACCTAAATCCATTAGGTACACAATGTTCCCCTTTGGAGCTGTCTACTTCTTTCTCCCCATGCCACACTACCTGTGGCCACCACCTTCTCTAACAGCTTTGCCATCTCATCCAGTCCTCTCTTGACCATGCAACCATCTCTTTCCAACGTGCTGGCCTGGGCCTATCACTTCCTTCCCTAACACCACCTCACCACAGCATCCAAATGAAATCCACACAGCTTACCATGGCTTATGAGGTCCTTCATGGTCTCGCTGTGGTTTACATTTCTTGCCAATTCTCAATCTCCCCTCAACAAATGCCCCTCCTCAAATCCATCCCACTATGGTCCAGCCATATAGAACTGCTCGCTGATCCCTCTTTGACTCCAGGGCCTTTGCACATGGTATTTCTCCTCCTGAAAGTCAGGAAGTCGATTCTAATCTAACTCTTTCTCATTCCTCATTCCTCTGTTGCTGGTTGGGCTAGACAAGAGTTCTATGCTGTTCTTATATGCTCCCATAGCACCCTGGCCCTGCTCAAATAATACTTTTTAAAAATTAATTCAATAGATATTTACTGAGTACCTGTAATGCACCAAGCCCTTCCCACCTCAGGGCCTTCTCCCATGCTGTTTTTCCACTTGCACATTTATCCTTTTACTCTTCATCTAGGTAACTCTTACATATTCTTTGAGTCTCTGCTGAAACGTTATTTCCTGCAAGAGGTCCCCACCCCTTTTCTCTCCCACAGCATCCTGTATGACTTCGTTTATTTGATGTCTGTCTCTTTCTCTCCACGTGGGAAGGGGCCAGGTCTGTTTCATCCATGATTGTGTTCCCATCCCTAGCTCAGAACCTGGCATGCAGCAGGCACTGGTTACATACGTGGTAAAGGAGGGAGGCAACAGGGTTCGCCCATAGACCATGACAAGGAATAAAGAATTGTATGTTCCAGGGGTGAACTCAGGTTTTGCGGAGCCTGAAACTTAGACAATTTGAGGGTTCTCTTTTAAGAAAAATACAAAATTACAAAAACAAAATTAGGCAGAAAAGTGGACCTTTATGTAGATTGGGGAAAGAAATAATAAATTGTAAAGCCTTTAAAGTGGAAAAATACTTCAAATATCACAAAATACAGAAAAATGTTTTTGTTAACTGCCTAGCACACTGCAATAAGTCTTTCTCCACATTTTTTGGCTGAATAATACTCTTTTATTGCCTCTTCATATGTAACAATTCTGTAATATTTTCTATATAGAGAATGAAATGAGAATTAAGTCCTCTGGCATAATAATAATTATATTTATGATTGACGCAATGCATAAACACATGTGACCACAGCCAGACATATTTGTTGTTTGCAGGACCGCTACAGTTTGTATCCTATAAACACAGGAATTCTGATAAATTATATTCGGCATTTTAAAAAGGGGGAAAAAAGGAAAGCATGTAATTGTATCGCCGCAGTACTCAATATATATATGCCTAAGGTATATGACTATGTATCAGTGAGAACCGGATTCTGCACTTACAATCTTACACATCTGATGTTTGGAAGAATTTCCTACAGACTAGCTTTTGGCTCTATACAGTTCAAATCCTGTTTCTCCTCTATTACCCACATGCTTCCAGGGCCAGGCTGCATAGGACACTCGCAAATCCCATATGGTCTTTGGCCCTGCATTTGAGTGTCATAATGCCAGGTAAGTCGGCACCATGGGCAGTAAGTGTGTTTCTGGGAACCATTTCTGCACTGAGATGGCTAGCAAAAGTCAACTCTACACAAAAGTGACTGCAAACCACCTAGATATGTCCCATAAAACAACTGTATCCCCAACTTAACTTCCCCCAGCCAGATCGCAAAAATGTCCATGGCCACTTCAGTTCTGGGCAACATGAGGGGGAGTGTGACAGAGGGGAAGTCTGAGTGGAAAGGGATAGCAGTCTTAACTGAGTGTGGTTCAAATAGCTGACTTCGGCAAGTTTCACAAAACATGTGATCCCCACAAACACATTACTAGGGTCCCCTCCGGAACTTGTCCTAATGGGCGGCCCTAAAGCTTAAGTTTTATTAACTTCATGGTAAAGTTGCCGCTGCCTGTATCGTATTATTATGTGTGACCCCTGGCACCACATGTGGCACATAGTAGTTGCTTAATAAATATATGCTGAGTAAGGAAAAGTGTTGCTTGGCCTCATTACCCAGGAGATAGTCTTTTCCCCCAGTAGATCTCATCCCTGTATTGAAAGCTGGTGCTCAGAATAGTTGATAGACTTATTGGAGGCACTGGGAGGAGAAAGAAAGAGACCGCTTGGTGGGATAGGCTTTCCCATCTCCCCATCACTGGGCAAATAAACTGACACCAACACATCAGCCGCCCTCATTAGCAGCGAAGCGGCCCTGGCTGCCCTCTTGGGGTCATTCTAATTGGCTCTAATCAGGGAAAGCCAGGTCTGGGCTTTATAAAGTGACAGCAGCTCTACTGTTAGAAGAGCAGGTAGAAAAGTCACACCGGAAACACCATTTCCAAGCACAGAGTAATTACAACTCATTCTGGCTTTCGCAGCTATGCTGAGGAATCTTTATTTGTCCAGCCCTCCTGATAGTGGTCTTCCGGCTTCCTGCTTCCATTTTCTTCCTTGTTGTGAGGCAACAAGGGATCCCACACACTTTTTTCTTCATGGCCTTGGGTCCAGCAAGAAGAAATCTGGATTCCTAAGGGGCTGACTCTAGGGGTCTCCGGTGCTGAAGAATTAAGAGTCTAAAATTCTAGGGTAAGGAGAGTAGGCTATGTTCTAGACAGGCGAGACTCTTTGGAGGACCGTGGTTTAAATGTGCTGGTGACTGAGAAGCAAATACACTTCCTACTCTAGCAGCCACTTGGCATGTCCACATTGTATGCTGCACTCTCAGCAAAACCTTCCCGGACCCCCGGGCGGTGAGCCACTCCTCTGGGCTCCCACAACATTGGGCCCATGTCTCTATTACACGATTCACTGCACTGTCTTTCATTTACTAGCTTAGCCATCTGTCTTCCAAGATGGACTGCCAGCTCCTCAAGGGCACTAACCAAACCTCATTCGTATTTATATTTTTGGTTTATTCCCTCGCACAGAGCCTAGCACTTGGGACATATTGACTGACTCCTCAAAGGAAGGGAATGGAAGACACTGGTAATAAGATGAACCAGGAGCTTCCAGACAGCTGAACACATGGAGGGTGGTGCACCCAGAGAGGACACAGAAGCTCCATGCTCCTACCCCCAAATCACGCTCTGTGTCTCTTCATCTGTATCCTTTATAATAAACCAGTAAACATAAGGTCTATAAGAAAGTAATAGGGTTAAGTGATGTCATAAGGGCAAGGCCTTATCCCAAAGGACCGTTGTCCTCATGAGAAGAGGACAAGACACCAGGGAACGTTCTCTCCACACAAGCATAGCCAAGAGGCCATATGAAGACGCAGCCAGAATGCAGCCAACCACCATGAGGGAAGACAGCCCTCATCAGAAACCAACCCCAGTGGCGTATTGATATTGGATATAGCCTCCAGAAGTGTGAGAAAAGAATTTTTTTTTTTTTTTTTTTTTAAAGACGAACTGGTGTGGGCAGAGAGTTTTACAGTAGAAATAGCAGGTCAAAGAGGTAAAGTTTGGTCTTGGGAGTAAACTGGTTCAAATTCCAGTTCCACCACTATTTTAATGAGGATTAGATTTGGCTATAAATGACAAACCCCAAAACAATAGCAGCTTAAGCAAGTTAGATGTTTACTTTTCTCTTTCATGTAAAATTTTGGAGGTGGCCAACTCAAGATTCCCAAGTTAGCTCCAGCGTGTCCTCAGGGACCAAGGCTCCTACTCCCCTGCGGCTCTGCTGTTGATGGCCTTGATCACATCATGGCACTGGCTGGCACCCTCTGGCTCAAGCTGTCATGTCTGCATTTCAGCAGTGGAGAGAAGGCTGAGAGTTCCAGGAAGCCGCACATTCCGCTTTTGCTTATATCCTATTGCCCACAATTTAGCCACAAGGACACCTAGCTTCAACAGTCTGGAGAATGTAGTCATAACTCCAGAAGGCCACATGCTCAGCTAAAAATGAGGGTCTATTACTGTACAAGAAGGAGAAATTAGATTTTAGAGGAAAATAGTCTCTGTCATACTAGCTGTGTGACTTTGGGGAAATGAATGAATCTCTCTGATTCAGTTTCCTCATTCAAGAGTTAGAATAATGCAAGCAAACACCTTAGCAAAGTGCCTTGCATTGATGAAGGGTTGAGCTATTATTTTCCTTTGGTTGTGGCTAGGCTGGCAGGTGGCAGGATCCCTCACAGGGAGCGTGTACACGTAAGCCTGCCCAAATCTGAGTTTTTATTGGTGCCACTTACCAGCTCTGTGACTTCGGGTTACTTGACCTTTCTGAACCTTAGTTTTCTCATTTATAGAATGGAGGCAGCAATAATCCTTTCTTTATAGGGTTCTTGTGAGGATTATTTGAGATATCGTATGTAAAGCATTTCGTAGAGTACTAAGCAAGAAAGACTCTATAAGTGCTGGCTTCTTTTATTATTACTAGTCAAGACAAGCCCTGAGTGACCTTGAGATTGACCATGAAGAGGATGCTGGAGAAGGTTCCATAGGATTCTGCCTGGCCACCAGACTCCAAAATTCAACTCAGTCTAAGGGGTGGGACTGAGGCTGTAACCAGGAGGCAATAAATTAACTTGGCCTCCAGTGACTGTATTAGGACGCTTGCATTTTGAATTCTCTCCAAACACAGCTGACCTTAAACGCAACGGGAACATCCTCTGCCTTCCTGCATGTTTTCACTCCCTCAAACTGTCAGCAATTCTCATCTACAGGGTGCCTTTCCCAAAGGGCTCAGGCAAGAAGCACCAGGATGAGGAGTCCTAAAGCCAGAAGGAATTTCTGGTCCCAGTAGGACCTGGAGGGCTGTGCCCAGGCTGTGTATAGGCTGGGACTGCCTGGCCCCTCAGGCAGAAGTTGCAGAGGAGCAGAAAATAAGCCTGGATCAGGTGACCCAGACTTCAGCTTGATGAAACAAGCAAAACACACTATTTCTCTTTAGCTCGGCTCCTGGGATTAGCGGTTAGGTCCCCAGAGTATACTGGGTGTTTATTCTCGGAGACACGAAGCTCCAAGGAGTAGCAAGAGTCGGAGGCACAGGGCCTCCCCAGGTAGCTCACTGTTCTACTTCTTGCAGAAGCCAAATTGGGATCATCTGCCATATACCCTTCATGTTCACACGTTGCTTCTCAATTCAGCACCAGCTGAGCAACTGCCAGGGGTCCCTGAGAGACAGGAAAGACTGGGTGGGAAATGGACGACTGCGGCCCTGCTAGCTCCCAGGCTTCCAGGCTCCCAGGGCACCCTTCCCACTCAGTCCTACTGACCACCATAGTGACTGCTCCATCAGTTACCATGGCCGCTCGGCAACCTACCTGTAAACGAAGCCACTGTTTGATCCCAGAAAACTCCCAGTTAAATCACAAATCTGCTGTTTTTCTGCAGTCTGCGAAGAGGATGTATCACCTGAAGCGAAAAATTGTAAACAACCTAAATGACTAAGGGAAAGGGATTGGTTGCACAAACGATGATTCCATCATTTCAAGTAATATTAGGTGGCCATTAAAAAATATAAATCATTTTTCTGAGGATCCGGCAAGATGGCAGAGGTAGAGCAGAAGAAGAAGCGGACCTTCCGCAAGTTCACCTACCGCGGCGTGGACCTCGAGCAGCTGCTGGACACGTCCTACGAGCAGCTAACACAGCTGAACAGTGCGCGCCAGCGGCTGCGGCTGAAACCAGGACTGCGGCGGAAGCACCGTTCGCTGCTGAAACGCCTGCGCAAGGCCAAGAAGGAGGGACCGCCCATGGAGAAGCCGGAAGTGGTGAAGACTCACCTGCGGGTCATGATCATCCTGCCCGAGATGGTGGGCAGCATGGTGGGCGTCTACAACGGACCTTCAACCAGGTGGAGATCAAGCCGGAGATGATCAGCCACTACCTGGGGGCGAGTTCTCCATCACCTACAAGCCCGTGAAGCACAGCTGGCCCGGCTTCAGGGCCACCCACTCCTCCTGCTTCACCCCCTCAAGTAGTGGCTCAGCTAATAAACGCACACGTCTCAAAAATAAATAAAATAAATAAATAAAAAATATATATATATTCATGAGGATATATATATAATCATGAGGAGATATATACATATATAAATTCGTGAGGATTATGTGGTGACTTGGAAATATGTTTATATTATGATGTTCAGTGAAAATACAAAATCTTATCTCTGCCATGAGTGCAGTGGTAAAAACTATATGTACATCTGGATAAAGAAAAACACACCAAAAAAGGGAAAAAATGGGCTGGGAGGATGGTGGGTACAATTTCCTCTCTCATGTATTCTGGTATCTATTCCTGCTGTTTGTGCACTAAGTAAGAAAATCATTTTAAAATCTTGCTCACTAACCTATCAATGCACTTTTACCTTCCCCCAAAGAGGAAAAAGCCTCATTCACTGAAATTTGCTAGTGTAGGTCCTTTGCTTATTTTGATATCAACTTTTCAATCAATATTCTCAGGAAAAGATATGACTATTTTAAGTTGAAAGCAAACCACAGATGAACTCAGTTCCCTGGTCAATTCTCCTCCCAGTAGGTGGTGACAGTTAAAAGCAGCTCCTTAAGGGTCAAAAACAGCTCCTTAAGAGCCAAACCCTGCAGTGAGGCCTGTAAACAACTTAGATTCTTCAGGTGCTCTCAGCGTTTGAATTCCTGGATCACCTGCGGCAGGCTCACCTGAAGTAGACATTAGAGGTGGGGCTGTTCTGCACCAGGAACAAAGCTACTCAAAAATTCTTGGCTCTTTGAATTTGGCTGAGTGAACAGGAAAAATAAGAAATCATCACTTTAAAATGACCCAGAATTTCGGGAGCCACTTTAATGCCATTCCTGCCACCAACTCATTGTGTAAGCCTAAGCACATCACTCAGCCACTCTCCAGACTAAGGGAACAGATTGTAGCCTGCCTATAAATGGCTGATGGACAGAAAAACATGAAAATGATGGTGCTAAGCACTTTGCAAATAGGAAACAGAGTCCATTTGAAAGAACCTGGGATCTGGAGTCAGAAAGTCTCCAAGCCAAGCCAAGATCTGCCACGCATGAACACTGGGATGTCAGGCTATTAGTTTCTGAGTCTGTTTCCTCAGTAAAATGGGGATAATACTCTATGCAACTGGATTGTTTTGACATTTAAGTGAGTTTATGAGAAAAAGCTTTGTAAATTGTAAAGCACATGTATTAGTTTTTAGGATTGCCATAATAAAATTCCACAGACTGTGTGGTTTAAACAACAGAAATTAATTTTTTTTTTCACAATTCATGAGGCCAGAAGCCTGAGATGACGGTGTCAGCAGGGTTGGTTTCTTGTGAGGCCTCTCTCTTTGGCTTACAGACAGCCGCCTTCTCTCTGTGTCTTCCCATGATCTTTCTTGATGTATGTCCGTGTCCTAGTCTCCTCTTCCTGTAAGGACACCAGTCATATGGAATTAGGTTCCACCCAAATGACCTCATTTTAACTTCATTACCTCTTAGAAGACCCTATCTTCAAATACAGACATATTTTGTTTGTATTATTTTACTTGGCTTTATTATGCTTCACAGAAACTGCTTTTTTCACAAATTGAGGGTTTGTGGCAACCAGCATTGAGCAAGTCTATTGGCATCATTTTTCCAAATATATGTGCTCACTTCATGGCTTTGTGTCACATTTTGGTAATTCTCATAATATTTCAGACTTGTTCATTATTATTTCTGTTATAATCTGTGATAAGTGATACTTGATGTTACTATTATAATTGTTTTGGGGTGCCATGGACTGTACCTATATAAAATGGCAAAATTAATTGATGAATTTGTGTGTTCTGATTGCTCCACTGATTGGCTGTTCCCCAGTCTCTCCCTCTCCTTGGGCCTCCCTGTTCCCTGAGACACAATATTATTGAAACTAGGCCAATTAGTAATCCTAATATGACCTTTAAGTGTTCAAGTGAAAGGAAGAGTTGCATGTCTCTTTCCACCAAAAGCTAGAAATGATTAAGCTTACTGAGGAAGGCATGTCAAAAGCTGAGATAGGCCAAAAGCTAGGCCTCTTGTGCCAAACAGTTAACCAAGTTGTGAGTGCAAAGGAAAAGTTCTTGAAGGAAATTAAAAGTGCTACTCCAGTGAGCACACAAATTATAAGAAAGCAAAACAGCCGCCGGGTGTGGTGGCTCACACCTGTAATCCCAGCATTTTGGGAGGCTGAGGTGGGTGGATCACGAGGTTAGGACTTCAAGACCAGCCTGGCCAACATGGTGAAACTCCGTCTCTACTAAAAATACAAAAAAATTAGCTGGGCATAATGGCAGGTCAGGAGTTCGAGACCAGCCTGACCAACATGGAGAAACTCCATCTCTACTAAAAATACGAAATTAGCTG
The DNA here is from genome assembly GCF_000951045.1 of Mandrillus leucophaeus. Lineage (NCBI taxonomy): Eukaryota > Metazoa > Chordata > Mammalia > Primates > Cercopithecidae > Mandrillus > Mandrillus leucophaeus. The sequence goes on from NW_012106919.1 coordinate 2,447,053, forward strand.
GGCGTGGTGGCACATGCCTGTAATTCCAGCTACTTAGGAGTCTGAGGCAGGAGAATCACTTGAACCCGGGTAGAGGCGGTTGCAGTGAGCCAAGATCGCGCCATTGCACTCCAGCCTGTAATCCCAGCTACTTGGGAGGCTGAGGCAGGAGAATCACTTGAACCCGG
>NW_012106919.1:2447269-2457733 GCF_000951045.1 Mandrillus leucophaeus
AAAAAAAAAAAAAAAAAAAAAAAAAAAAAAAAAAAAAAGCCAAACAGCCTTATTGCTGATATGGAGAAAGTTTGAGGGGCCTGCATAGAGGATCAAACCAGCTACAACATTCCCTTAAGCCAAAGCCTAATGTACAGCAAGGTCCTAACTCTCTTCCATTCTGTGAAGGCTAAGAGAGCTGAGGAAGATGCAGAAGAAAAGTCTGAAGCTAGCAGAGGTTGTTTCATGAGATTTCAGGAAGGAAGCCATCTCTAAAACATGAAAGTTCAAGGTGAAGCAGCAAGTGCTGATGTAGAAGTTGCAGCAACTTATCCAGAAGATCTGGCTAAGATTATTGATGAAGGAGCCTGTGTTAAACAACAGATTTTCAATATAGATGAAACAGTCTTGTATTAGAAGACGCCATCTAGAACTTTCATAGCTGGAAAGGAGAAGTCAAAGCCTGGCTTCAAAGTTTCAAAGGACAGGCTGATTCTCTTGTTAAGCCCTTAATGACTAAGCAGCTAGTGACTTTAAGTTAAAGCCAATGCTTATTTACCATTCCAGAAGTCCTAGGGCCTTTGAGAATTATGCTATTCTACTTGGCCTATGCTCTAGAAATTGGACAACAAAGCCTGGATGACAGCATATTTATTTATAGCATGGTTTACTGAATACAGTTGATCCATGAACAATCCAGAGGTTAGGGACACTGACCCCCACCACAGTCAAAATTTGTGGATAACTTTTGACTCCCCTAAACTTAAGTACTAATAGTTTACTGTTGACCAGAAGTCTTACCAATAATGTAAACAGTCGATAATACATATTTTGTATGTTATATGTGTTATATACTGCATTCTTACAACAGAGCAAGCTAGAGAAAATAAAATGTTAGTAAGAACATAATAAGAAAGAGAAAATGTGTTTATTATTCATAAAGATGGAAGTGGATCATCATAAAGGTCTTCATCCTTGTTGTCTTCATGTTAAGTAGGCTGAGGAGGAGGAAGAGGAAAGGTTGATCTTGCTGCCTCAGAGGTGGCAAAGGTGGAAGAGGTGGCAGAGGTGGAAAGTGAGGCAGAAGAGGCAGGCACGCTCAGTGTAACTTTTACTGAAAAAAATCCATGGATAAGTGAACCTGCATAGTTCAAATCTGTGTTGTTCAAGGGCCAGTTGTATATTAAGCCCACTGTTGCGACCTACTGCTCAGAAAAAAAAGATTTCTTTCCAAATATTACCATTTATTGACAGTGTACTTTGACATTCAAGATCTCTGATAGAGATATACAAGGAGATTAATGTTTTTATGTCTGCTAACACAACATCCATTCTGCAGCCCATTGATCAAGGAGTAATTTTGACTTTCAAGTCTTGTAATTTAAGAAATACATTTTGTAAGGCTATAGCTGCCCCAGACAGTGATTCCTCTGATGGACCTGGGCAAAGTAAAATTGAAAATCTTCTGAAAAGGATTCACCATTCTAGATGTCACTAAGGACATTTGTGATTCATGGGAGGAGGTCAAAATATCAACATTAGCAGGAGTTTGGAAGAAGTTGATTCCAACCCTCATGGTTGACATTGAGGAGCTTAAGACTTCAGTGGAAGAAGTAATTGCAGATATGGTAGAAACAGCAAGAAAACTAGAATTAGAAGTGGAACCTGAAGATGTAACTTGAGAAAAGAAAAACAGCTCAGACCAGAAAGACTTACACCTACCCATGCCTGGGGGTAATTGTTGAAAGACATTTGTTTCTGAGCAGCTGCCTCACCCATGATCTTCTTGTTCCTGGAATTTGTGATACAAAGGACAATGTATAGCCAATGAATAGCTTATGTTATTTTAATGTAAATTCTTGGTAAACACCTTTGGAACTTGCTCTTCTTTTTTCCTTTAAAAACCCACTTATACCTGCTGCTAATTAGAGCATATGTTCACGGCAACTTGATTCTATGCTCCTGTGTTGCAATCCTCAAACTTGACCCAAATAAACTCTCTACTTATACTAATTTTGCCTCATTTTTTTCCTCCAGGTTGACATTTTGAATTGCTGCAATTTTATGATAAAACTTGAATGGATGAGGAGCTGCTTATCATGGGTGAGCCAAGAAAGTGTTTTTTCATTTTTTTTTAGATGAAGTTCACTCCTGGTGAAGATGCTGTGACCATTGTTAAAATGACCACAAAGGTTTTAGAATATTACATAAACCTAAAGCAGTGACAGGGTTTGAGAGGATTGTGTCCAATTTTTTTTTTCCATCTGTGGGATATGATGAGGTTTCTCTTCAAATAATCTGATCGATCTTTTATTCTTTAATTCATAGTTACACCCCCGCTTTTTTTTCTCCTTTTTTCTCCTTTTTTCCTTTTTGCCTTTGTTAGGTATACAGACATGCCACAGTACCAATCGTTATCAGTACCAGCTCACATTCCTTTCCTTATTTGGAAAGAGGACTAACTTTCTAGCTCATTACAGACACCCTTTCCCTTCCTCTCTACTTTCTTTTACGTGCCCTTCCTATCTTAAAAAAAATCAAATGTTTAGCCAACCGGGATTAGTTTAGATTGGACGACCCGACCCCGGCCAATGAGGAAAGGGCACAGGGGCAGGACTTGCATCAGGAATAAAGGCTCTCGTGCCCCTTTGTTCAGGTGTGCTTTCATGGCAACTGGCCAAGGAGGCACCCCTCTGCACAGAAGTAAAATTGCTTTGCTAAGAATCCTTTGTTTGAGTGTTCGATTTCCTTAGGATTTTAAGCCTTATTCCTAACACATGCCCTCAAGAATTTATCCTTTGAATTACAAAAACAATCCAATAACACTTTTCACGTTATTTAAAAATGTACAGTGCAGCCGGGCACAGTGGCTCACGCCTATAATCCCAACACTTTGGGAGGCTGAGGCAGGTGGATCACCTGAGGTCAGGAGTTCTAGACCAGCCTGACCAACATGGAGAAACCCCATCTCTACTAAAAATACAAAATTAGCTGGGCATGGTGGCACATGCCTGTAATCCCAGCTACTTGGGAGGCTAAGGCAGGAGAATCACTTGAACCCGGGAGGCAGAAGTTGCAGTGAGCCAAGATCACGCCTTTATACTCCACCCTGGGTAACAAGAGTGAAACTCTGTCTCAAAATAAATAAATAAATAAAAATTAAAAAAATGTACAATTAAGTTATTATTGACTATTCTCATCCTATGATGCTATAAAATAGTAAGTCTTATTCATTCTGTTTTTTGTATTAAATACTTATCAACCATCTGCACCTCCCCTCGAGTTTCCTAACACCCTTCCCAGCTAGTAACCATCCTACTCTCTGTGTCCATGAGTTCAATCGTTTTGATTTTTAGACCCTACAGGTAAGTGAGAAGATACAATGTTTGTCTTTCTGTGCCTGGCTGATTTCACTTAACATAATAATCTCCAGTTCTATCCATATTATTGCGAACGACTGGATCTCACTCTTTTCTTTTATGGCTGAATAGTACTCTATATGTATATGTACCACATTTATTATTTATTTTTTATTTTTTTGAGACAGTCTTTCTCTGTCATCCACGCTAGAGTGCAGTGGCATGATCTTGGTTCACTGAAACATGAATATGACTCAACAGGCCTACCTCCCTCCTGGGTTCAAACAATTCTCCGCCTCAGCCTTCCAAGTAGTTGGGATTACAGGCATCCGTCACCATGCCTGGTTAATTTTTTTGTAATTTCAGTACAGACAGGGTTTCACTATCTTGGCCAGGCTGGTCTTGAACTCCTGACCTCATGATCCGCCTGCCTCGGCCTCCCAAAGTGCTGGGATTACAGGCATGAGCCACTGTGCCCAGCCCCACATTTTCTTTATTCATTCATCTGTTGATGGACACTTAGGTTGCTTCTAAATCTCAGTTATTATAAACAGTGCTGCAACAAACATAGGAGTGCAGATATCTCTTCAACGTACTGATTTCCTTTCTTTGGGGTTTACTTTCAATAGGATTGCTGGATCATATGGTAGCTAAATTTTTAGTTTTTTTCAGGAACCTCCAAACTGTTCTCCATGGTGGTTGTACTTACATTCCCATCAACAGCATATAGGGTTCCCTTTTCTCCATGTCTTTGTCAGCATTTGTTATTGCCTTCTTTTGGATATAAACCATTTTAACTGGGGTGAGAGGATATCTCATTGTAGTTTTGATTTGCATTTCTCTGATACTCAGTGATGTTGAGCACCTTTTCATATGCCTGTTTGCCATTTGTATGTCTTCTTTTGAGAAATGTCTATTCAGATCTTTGGCTCACTTTTTATTGGATTATAAGTTTTTTTCCCTATAGAGTTATTTGAGCTCCTTAGGTAGTCTGGTTATTAATCCCTTGTGGGATGGGTAGTTTGCAAATATTTTCTCCCATTCTGTGGGTCGTCTCTTCACTTCGTTGACTGTATTTGCTCTGCAGAAGCTTTTTAACTTGATGTGATCCTACTTGTCCATTTTTGCTTTGGTTGCCTGAGTTTGTGGGATATTGCTCAAGGAATTTTTGCTCAGACCAATGTCCTGGAGATTTTCCCCAATGTTTTCCTATAGTAGTTTCATAGTTTGAGGTCTTAAATTTAAACCTTTAATCCATTTTGATTTGATTTGATTTGTGGATATGGTGAGAGATAAAGGTCTAGTTTCATTCGTCTGCATATAGATATCTACTTTTTGCAGCATCATTTATGGAAGAGCCTGTCTTTTCCCCAGTATATGTTCTTGGCATCTTGTCAAAAACGAGTTCACTGTAGGTGTGTGGATTTGTTTCTGGGTTCTCTATTCTGTTCCATTGGTCTATGTGTCTGTTTTTATGCCAGTACCTTGCTGTTTTGGTTACTATAGCTCTGTAGTATAATTTGAAGTCAGGTAGTATGATTCCTTTAGTTTTATTCTTTTTGCTTAGGATAGCTTTGGCTATTCTGGGTCTTTTGTAGTTCAATATATTTAGGATTTTTTTTTTCTATTTCTGTAAAGAATGCCATTGGTATTTTGGTAGGAATTGCATTGAATCTGTAGATTTTTGGGGGTAGTATGGACATTTTAACAATATTGATTCTCCCAATCCATGAACATGGAATATTTTTTCCATTTTTTTTGGTGTCTTCCTCAATTTCTTTCAATTGAGACCAATTTTGAAAGACGTTCTGGTTAAAATGGTATCAAAGCCTGGTGTGGTGGCTCACGCCTGTAATCCCAGCACTTTGGGAGGCCGAGGTGGGCGGATCACAAGGTCAGGAGTTCGAGACCAGCCTGGCCAACATAGCAAAACCCTGTCTCTACTAAAAATACAAAAATTAGCCGGGTGTGCTGGCACGTGCCTGTAGTGCCAGCTACTCCGGAGGCTGAGGCAGGAGAATCACCTGAACCTGGAAGTGGAGGTTGCGGTGAGCCAAGATCACACCATTGCACTCTAGCCTGGGTGACAGAGTGAGACATTGTCTCCAAAAAATAAAATAAAATGGTATCAAACAGCATCTCATGCTACAGAGAAAACTTTCGTGAAAGGAAGAGTCAATCAATGAGACAAACTTCACTGTCTTATTTTAAGAAATTGTTACAGCCCAGCTTTCAGCAACTATGACTGCGATCAGTCAGCAGTCATCAATATCGTGGCAAGATCTTCCACCAGCAAAAAGATTACAACTCCCTGACAGCTCAGATGATCATTAGCACTTTTTAGTAATAAAGTATCTTTTAATTAAGGTATGTTCATTTTTTTCTAGACATAATGCTGTTGCACACATAGTAAACTACAGCATAATATAAACATAACCTTTACATGCACTGCAAAACCAAAAACAAAAAAAAAAAATGTGTGTGACTGGCTTCATGGTGATATTTGTTTTATTGCAGTGGCTGAAACTGAACCAACAATATTTCCAAGGTAGGCCTGTTGAGTCATGTTCTGACGTATTGGGGTTTAGGACTTCAATATATGAATTTGGAGACACAATTCAGCCATAACAACACAATATAAATATTTTTCTGGACTTACCTGGGACTTCTCATGATGGGCATTTAGGACACAGGAGGAAACAGCCTTGTTGACCATTTTTCCACTACACCATCATGGCGAGAGGCACCAGGAGAGAACTGACAGCACTCTGAGCTTACTCTCTAGCTGCTGTGGGGCCAGGATCTTCTGCGGCTATGGGCCTCCAGTCCCACTCAGCAAATAAATGAGCCATATTCCCTTTGGGTTTGGAATGCTTTTCTGTAGGAAAGGAGTAATCAAATACTTAACAGCTACTAACTGTTAAGTATTAACAGGGGGAAACAGGTGTGCACGGGCTGTGGGCATTTGTCTCTGTTTACATTTGTGAGTGTCTTCTGGAACAGCCCATCCAGGCCTTTTAAGGAGCTTTCACCAGCTAAAGGAAAAAGCTACCAAAGTGGAGGCCAGGTCACTTTTCTTCCAAATTCTTCCCAAATTATTTACTTTCATCTGCTGGGAAAAGACCTCAACAAACATTTATCAAGGACCTCTTTTGTGCCTGAGGCTGTGCTGGGTCTGGAAGGAATGTACTGCTTCACTGGGCCTGTTTAGTAAATACAGACATTGCTCAACCCACATGGAGGAGAGAGAGCCCGTGGGTTCAGGAGCTGGGAATGCACTTGTGCCAGCAGAATGGAGGAGGGCCCTGGTCAGGAAGATAGGCTATTTAGTGCTGCTATGTTACTTTTTATTTTGTCTCTTTACGGATGTAAGGAAGAGACATAGCCACGTTACCTGCAAGCCATCCCTCAGTGGCACAGAATCCCATCCTCCCGACATTGCTGCGTCCCAATGCTTCCAAGGTGGTGGGGGTGAGGAGAGGGTTCAGTGCTTTTCATGGAATCTGGATTTCAACTTAAGGCCAATAGATTTGCCCTCTTTCTGAATGTCTAGAATTTATCCTAGCAGAGAGAGGATCTAACTGTGTCAATTTATCCCTCTCCAAAACGGAGCTCTCCTATCTGCCAGAAGCAAAGGACATTTGTTGTTTTTGCCTGCCCAGCTTACCTCCCACTTCTCTTGGAAATAAAACCATACATTCCTTCCTCGAACCCACTCTATGTGGTTCAGGTGGGGCCAACCTCACCTCCCGCAATGCAGGGAGGGTGCCCTGTCTTTAGTCTAGCCAATAGGAGTAGTCCTCTAGCCCTTGTCACAGTGATTGGCACAGAGCTGGGCACATGACTCAAGCACAGCCAATCAGAGCCTGCTTCAGGCATTGATGTGGTAGCCGGAGGAGAGCAGTTCTGCCCTCCTCTTGGATAATATGCTCTAAGGATGGCTTGGAGCTGCTCGCAGCCATCTTCTCCAGTGGTACAGGGGCACGGAGGACACTTTCATCATCTGGAGAAAATGAAGTCAATGTACAAAGAGAAATCGCAGAGAGATGGAAAGCTAAAGGCAACCTTAAAGACAATGTTTGAGTCCCTGGATCCATCTCTTCTTAGGAGCTAATACATTTCCTATGTTGCTTATATCCCTTTGAGCTGGGTTTCTGTCACTGGGATTGGAAAACTGACTGTCGCAGCAGCAGGGTTTTGTACTGAGCCTCCTCGGAGACAGTCAGCATTTCTCATGCTCGGCACATGGTGTTTACGCTTGGCTGGAGCCCTGATTCTCATTAAACTAATTATGGGCAGAGTATGGGGACTACATTCACTCAGAGATCAGGGCACAAAGCATTGCAACTTTATACAGAAATTACTACTAAGGACCACTCCCCTTGGAAGTAAGCTGTGGACCAGAGAGTCATTTCACACTTAAACCCTTCCCTCTTTGTCTTTGGCCTTTAAACTCTGGTTTCTATTCTTTACTTTCTGAGTGTGTATTTTCAAATCACCCCTTTGTGGGGAGGTCTCAGGAATATCCCAGACTCCATATCAAATGCAGGAAGGTATTTAACTTGCATGACAGGGTTTCCTATGGTTTGGACTGCAGAGGAATACTGCACTGCATGCATGAGCATGGATGGTGGGGTCAGATGGAATGAAGATCTTTGGCTTTGAGGCAGTGTAACCTGTCTGCCTTCCTCTGCCATTGTGAGTTCCTCAATTCACATTACTGTCAACCTCGCCTCATGTCTCCAAATTACCCTGTGGTCCATTGGCCATTTTATATGCATGTCATTCTAGCCTCAGAACATGCCAACTCCCTTCCCTTAATGTCTTATTGTCTCTATGAATCTAAACTTGAGGGAGTCTACTGGATTATCTTGCCCGCGACCATAGCAGTTTTTTTTTGTTTTGTTTTGTTTTTTGTTTTTTTTTTTTTTTTTGAGACAGAGTCTCACACTGTAGCCCGGCTGGTGTGGTATGCAATGATGCGATCTTGGCTCACTGCAACCTCTGTCTCCCGGGTTCTAGCGATTCTCCTGCCTCAGCCTCTGTAGCTGGGATTACAGGTGCCTGCCACCATGCCTGGCTAACTTTTTTGTATTTTTAGTAGAGATGGGGTTTCACTATGTTGGCCAGGCTGGTCTCGAACTCCTGACCTTGTGATCTGCCCACTTCAGCCTCCCAAAGTGCTGGGATTACAGGCGTGAGCCACTGTGCCCGGCCGACCATAGCAATTTACATGTGGGTTTGGTTTGGGATTGAGGGTCAAGATCCACTGAGGGACATGGCTTCTCTTCCGGTATTTACTTTTGTTTGCAAATGAGTACATATTCTGACTCCGACTCCGAAGTCTTATAAAGCTTTTCTAACTCAATTTTCAGAGGTAACAATAGACACAATAGACTCAACCTGAACATTTGATTGGCAGTATCCTCTGTTTCCTTTTGCATAAGATACCTGTGTCGTTTCTCCTCCGCTAAGTAATTGCAGCAGCTTTGGTTTCTCTCTCTGCTATGTGACACAGCATGAAGGTTTGGACAGGAGTTTAACTATTACCCTTTAATGTTTTTGTTGTGTTACTGTCAAATTGTGTCTTCTTAAAGGTTACTTCCTGTCCTGTCTTAGGAGCAGGAGAAAAAAGTGGCTGTGTGCCTTATGCCCTATCTGTATAAAATGCCTTTCATTATTGATAAAGATACACTATTCAGGAGACTCACCTATTTAACCAGGTCAAGAGCTGGAAACCTTTCTCCAGTCTGTGTTCAGCCTCTAGCCCCACAGTGATGTGAATACAAAGCAGTCTTCCTTGCAGGTGTTCAGCACACAGGCCATAAGCCAAGAGCAGTGGATGGCACTCAGAAGGAAGAGGCTCACTTTCTGCTTTATCATTTGGGATTCGAGCGGACCCAGAGAAGGAACGCCAAGGAGAGGACCTAGACTCGTAACCCCCACATGCCACCCTTTTGTTTCTCCTAAGATTAAAAATGCTTATCACTATTTGAGGTTCTGTTAATGTGCCAGATACTTCAAGTGCTTGAGATATGTTATCTAAACCTTAAAATAATTTTATGAGGTAGAGAATATGATTCCCATTTTATACATAAACAAACTCAAAGATGTTGAGAGAATACCTGAAGAAGTTAAAAGGCTGTCACGCAGCCAGAGGTGACCCTGGGCTTTTGAGGGCTGGCAGGTGGCAAGCACCCAGGTGAGAGCTGTGGGGTGGCCTGCAGACCCCGAGGAGTTAGAAACAGAGACCTTGGGACAGGCTCCAGGAAGGTGGCCTGTGTGAGAACCTCTCTAGTCCCCCATGCTCCTGGGAGAGGCAGCTCAAGCACAAAGCCAGAGGCACCCCCCAGTGGGGTGAGAGAGGGGCGTAGATCACCTTCCAGAAACAGCTGCCAAGTGGATGTTAAATTTTGTAGGTTTTCTTGATTCCATTTGTTAATATAATCTTGTGCTCATGGGTGTTAAAAGACGTGGGCCTGAGGTAACACTCATTTGGTTTATCGTAATAGTTACTCCTGGGGATTACACATGCTAAACAAAGCAAAATATTCACCAAGCTCTCAATCTGAGCTCCTTGGGTCAGTAAGCAGAGGTCACCATCTTTTCCTAGTCCCACTGGTGAGTTAAATTCTGGAATGGCTCTGAATTATCAATATGTCAATAAAATGTCGGTAAGCCAGGGCGACATGCTGTTGCAGTATTGACTGTCGGATCCTAAAGCAAAAACATGTTTTAATTGTTTTTTGCCAAGTGTAGGGAAGCCAGTAAGTAGAGACCCGGATTGAGAGGGTTAGAGATTGCCACCAATCTTTAGTTTTCAGTTTTGAGAGTCTTGTAGCGTTGTGGAATCCATTTCTCATTTTCACCCACAGAATTTATATCAGAGTCAGAAACAGGAATGTGCAAAGGGAAATATCTGAGAAAACAGGCTGTTCCAGGCTTACCTGGTAGGGTAGGGCTGGTGCCCAGGTACAATCATTGGCCAGTGTAAACATATTTGAGTCAGCTCGTGGTGATGACTTTGAAGCATGGGAGGAGGAGATGGGTCCGACTTTACTTCCATAAGCATTTGCTTTACCTGATTAGATTCTCCAGGTACAGTGTGGTGAGGAATGAGACTAAC
>NW_012106919.1:2458333-2472305 GCF_000951045.1 Mandrillus leucophaeus
GGTTTCACCATGCTGGCCAGGCTGGTCTCGAGCTCCTGACCTCAAGTGGCCTCAAGAGGCCCCCCTCGGCCTCCCTAAGTGGTGGGATTACAGGCACGAGCCACTGCATCTGGCCATCTTTTCATTCTACTCTTAACTCTCACCCTAACCCACAGGAGACCTTATGCGAACTGGAAAAAGAACGCCTCTCTGGGCAGGGGTAGCCTGTACCAGGCTGCATGGCTGGGTGGGCAGATGATGGGCTGGATTTGGGCCCCCAATTTTCCCCTCAGTGGGTGTTCTTGTGCAGTGAACACTGCATAGCTGAATGTGGTGGCCCTGTTAATGCTCACCATTTTCTTACCTTACACTACAAAGGTAAGCTGCAGAGCCCTTTTGGGGCTAAGGCAGGTGTAAATGAATTAAGTATTAATGTGATATAGCTGAGTAGGCTATTCCCCTACTGTTAACTTGGGAGGGTAGTACCAGGTGGGGTCCCACACACCTGGTGGGGGAGTGGTGGTCACCTCTGGAGGAGGCTTCTTTAGAAATACAGATATGCTTTATGCTTTGCGGGGTGAGCTGAATGGAAACTGCAGCCACTACTGGGGAGTAAGGGTGAATCTAGGCACAGGCAGGAATCAGCATGGATTTTGAGAGGCATAGATGGAACAATTCTGGAGTAGAAACAGTGATGTGAGTTGATGCTGTCAGATGGCAGCTGAAACAGACAGCAAAATCTGTCATTAACTGGTCAGAGCCAATTGCAGGAAGAAGATAAGAGAAGAGAGGAAAGCAGAGCAGCACAGAGGAAAGAAGAGAAGCGGAGGAGAAGAGAGAGAAGACAGAGAGGGGAGATGGGGGGAGAGGAGATGAGGGGAGGGAAGATGGGGGGAGGGGAGAAGAAGACAGGAGAGGAAGTGGGGAGAAGAGGAGAAGGGAAGGGAGAGGAGCATAATAACATTTCCAAGGTCTGAGGGATTCAGTTTTACTCATGCTCACTCTGTTACAATTTATTACCTCCTCCATTCGGTACACATTTATCGAGCTTCTTCTTCTCTATGCCAGGTACTATGACAGAGAGATGAGCACACAGTCCAGTGGGGAACACAAACATTGAAAGCAACAATTACTGCTTGCTAGGCTCTGATGGATGATGTTATGGCAGTACAGAGTGGGCTTAGGAGTTAATAATGGGGAAAAGTGCAGGATGGCACCATATTTCTGTTTTAAGCGACTGCATGGATGAGAGTGCTCCTGGCTAAGAGATGAACATAGGTGCCACGAACTGGGATAAAGAACATGAAAGAAGCAAGTGTGGTGGATGTAAGAATATGAGCCCAACATTCGACATGTTGCATCTGGGGTGGGATGACACCAACTGATGACCGGGTAGATAGATAAGCCACTGGAAGGCAAGCTCCAGGGCGACAGGGCTTTCAGCCTACTGCACCTAATACTGCATCCCGAGGACCTGCAAGAATGCCTGGCGCACATGAGGTGCTCAGTACATATTTGTGGAGTGGGTGCGTAGCTCGGATGTGGAGGCACGCCTGTGGAAGTCCTCACTGGTTGCCCACATTCATCTTGATGCTGCACTTAGTTAGCATTTTATTGCACACCCTGCCACCCCCAACCCCAAAACAAAGCTAATATCCACAATGCATCAATGAATTGTGCCTGTCACATAGAAAGTGCTCAATAAATATTTATCAATGATAAATCTCATATTAATGTTAATTCAGGATCGACGATTATATTAACATAGAAGATATTATAATAATAAATGTAGATTATATAGAGATGTATAGATAACAAATAATATGCCACAGTTCTCGAGGGGAGTTTGGGAATAATAATGACATTGCCCAGCAGATAGCAGAAGCCTAAATATGTCTTCTCTCCTGCCAGTCATCTTGGCTCTCCTCCTTCTCTTTCCTCATGTGACCTCTGAACTCTCCATTAACTGAACTGTTCATCTTTGACTCTTGGCCTGCATGCCCCTGGGAGCATAACAAAAGCCTGGCATTCACTCAGCAGTGTCTTGGAGCCTTCTCTTTGGGGGTACTTCATTCATCCCACCACCAATGGATCTGAAGCTCAGGCAGCATCTAGGAATGCAGATTTGGGGGCCAAGGGAGTGAGTGAGGAGGTAGAGTGTGAGGGAAAGAGGCTGAGGTGAAGCCCCTGTGAAACAGTGAAGACTGAGAGATGGGGAGAAAGAGGAGCCTCTGCAGAGACAGGAGCTTGTGCATCTGCATCCAGCTTCCAGCCGGCTTACCTGTCCAGCTTCACAGCTGGGTGTGTCCAGCCCATCACTGCAAGAGTCAGCTGGTCATGCACTATCAGGAACGAAGTTTGCAATAAATAGTTTTTGAATGAAGAAAGTTCCTGCCACTCTCACAAAAATGGACTCTCTGCTCTAGTAATTCCAAAATAACTTCAGTTCTCAGAACACGCCCTGTTCTTTTCAATCTATTTTTAGCCATCCATTCACTCATCCATTTGTTCACTCAACAGGCCCATTTCCAAAACCATTCTCCCATTTTAGGTTTTTGTTATGGCAGCACCCCATTTCTAGGTACCCACAGTATTGTAAAGTCACCACAAGTCCCTACCACATGAAGCTCCTCCTGGGCAGGGACAGAGATTTGGCCTCCGTGTTGCCCTGAAGGTTCCAGCCTGACTCAGCCAACCCTTGCTAAGACCAGCAGTCACAGGCCTGTACCAGCTCCCCAGACGACCACTCTCACCCTAGTACCATGATACATTTTCAGACAATTTAGCCAAGTCGGCAGCTAAAGAAGCAGCATCATTGCAAAGAGGTGAAGGTCAGAAACAAAGGGAAAAATAATGGCTCCATGCAAATCTTGCAAGGAATTTAAAAGGATACAGGAAAAGGTTTCAGGAAAGACTCCTTCAGGAGCTCAGAACCAGGCCCAGGATTCTCATCCAGATGCTGCCTTTTAAAAGACAGCATAATTTCACTCTTGGCAACTCTATGAGCCCATTCTTGCATTGCTATAAAGAAATACCTGAGACTGGGTAATGTATAAAGAAAAAAAGGTATAATTGGCTCACAGTTCTGCTGGCTTTGCAAGAAGCATGGCACTGGCATCTACTTGGCTTTTAAGGAGGTCTCAGGGAGCTTACAATCAGGATGGAAGGTGAAGGATGAACAGGATGCCACACAGTGAAAGCAGGAGCAAGCCAGGGGTGGGGAGATGCCACACACTCTTAAATGACCAGATCTTGTAAGAACTCACTATCACAAAGGCAGCATCAAGCCATGAGGGGCCCACCTCCATGATCCAAACACCTCCCACCAGGCCCTACCTCCAGCACTGGGGATTACAATTCCACATGAGATTTGGGCAGGGACAAATATCCAAACTACATAATTCCAGTCCGGCTCCTCCCAAATCTTGGATTCCTCTTACATACAATCATGCCTTCCCAGCAGTCTCCCAAAGTCTTAACTCATTCCACATTAATTCAAAAGTCCAAAGTCACATCTGAGACAAGGCAAATCCCTTCCACTGATGAGTCTGTAAAATAAAAAAACAAGTTAGTTACTTCCAAGATACAATGAAGGTACAGGCATTGGGTAAACAATGCCATTCCAGAAATGAGAAGTCGTCAGAAAGAAAGGGGCTACAGGCCCTATGCAAGTTCAAAATTTAGCAGAGCAGTCATTAAATCTTAAATCTCCAAAATAATCTCCTTTGACTCCATGCCCCACATTCAGGGTACACTGGTGCAAGGGGTAAGCTCCCAAGGCCTTGGGCAGCTCTGCTCCTATGGCTTTGCAGACTTCAGGCCCTGCAGCTGCTCTCACAGGCTGGAGTTGAATGACTGCTTCTTTTCAAGGTGCAGGTACAAGCTGCCAGTGGATCTACTATTCTTGGATCTGGAGGATGGTGGCCCCTTTTCACAGCTCCACTAGGCACTGACCCAGTGGGGAATCTGTGTGGGGCTTCCAACCCCACATTTCCCCTCCACGCTGCCCTAGTAGAGGCTCTCTACGAGGTCTCTGCCCCTGCAGCAGGCTTCTGCCTGAACACCCAGTCTTTTCCATATGTCCTCTGAAATCTAGGTGTAGGCTGTCACACCTCCTTCACTTTTGCATTCTGTGTGTCTGCAGGCTTAACACTACATGGAAGCTGCCAAGGCTTATAGCTTGTATTCTCTGAAGCAGCAACCTGAGCTGTATCTGGGGCACTTTGAGCAAAGCTGGAGCTGGAATGGGTGATGCAGGTAGCAGTGTCCCAAGGCTGCCCAGGTAGTCCCAAGACTGCCTCAAGCACTGGGGCCCTGGGCCTGGCCCCCACAACCATTCTTTCCCCCTAGGCCTCTGACCCTGTGATGGGAGAGGCTGCATGAAGGTCTCTGAAATGCCTCTGAGGCCATTTCCCCATTGTCTTCGATGATTAGCACTTAGCTCCCTTCTAGTTATGCAAATTTCTCCAGCAAGTGGTTGCTCCACAGTCAGCTTGAATTCCTCTCCCGAAAAAGTGTTTTCTTTCTCTGCTACACGGTCAGAGAATTTTCTAAACTTTTACACTCTGCTTCCTATTGAATTTCCAACTTTAAGTCATTTTTTTGTTCCTGCATCAAAGTGTAGGCTGTTAGAAGCAGCTATGCCACTTCTTGAACACTTTGAGGCTTAGACATTTCTTCTGCCAGATACTCTAGATCATCACTCTTTAGTTCAAACTTCCACAGATCCCTAGGGCATAAACAGAATGCATCCAAGCTCTTTGCTAAAGCATAATACATGAGCTTTTGCTATAGTTCCCGATAAGTTCCTCATTTTCATCTGAGGCCTCGAAAGCCTAGACTTCACTGTCCATATCACTATCAGCATTTCGGTCACAATCATTTAACCAGTCTCTAAAAAGTTTCAAACTTTCCCTCATCTTCCTGTCTTCTTCTGAGCCTTCCAAACTCTTCCAACCGCTGGCCATTACCCAGTTCCAAAGCTGCTTCCACATTTCCTGGTATCTGTATGGCAATGCCCCACTCCTCAGTACCAATTTTCTGTATTAGTCCATTCTTGCATTGCTATAAAGAACTGTCTGAGACTGGTTAATTTGTAAAGAAAAGAGGTTTAATTGGCTCACAGTTCTGCAGGCTTTACAGGAAGCATGGTGCTGACTTAGCTTCTAGGGAGGCCTCAGGAAGCTTACAGTCATGACGAAGGCAAGCAGGCATGTCACATGACAAAAGCAGGAGTAAGCAAGAGAGAGTGACAGGGAGGTGCCATACACTTTTAAATGACCGAATCTCATGAGAACTCACTACCGTGAAGACTGAGCACCAAGCCATGAGGAATCCACCTCCATGACCCAAACACCTCCCACCAGGCCCCACCTCTGGCATTGAGGATTACAATTCAACACAAGATCTAGGTGGGAGCAAATATCCAAACTATATTAGCAACTGTCCATCCAGTGGAATTTTGGTGGCTTCATGGGGAAGACATTCCATCCCTCTTCTTTTCCCATACCTTCCTTCAGATGACCTATTCCATTACCTTCAAAGAATTGCACAGTCACAAAGTTGTTCCTTAGGCATAAGACTCTTTGGCTCCGGGAAAATAGAGAATCTCTGAAAGGGATGGTCTAGGTCTTATCAGAGTCAGGGAGAATTGGTGTATGCAGTCCTCTGCCGGGGGCAGGCTTATATGAGAACAAAAGAAGAGGAAGCCACTGTGAAGATGTTCAGAGGAGAGGGTACAGAAGATGGTGGTGAAAGGGGAACAGTAGGACCAAGGAGCAAAGACAACCAATGATTTGGGGATTTCAGAAACTCTGACATCCTGTCCTTTATAATTCTGGGGGTGCTGCTGAGCCCTGCTGTCTGCTCTGGAGCTTCTTGGCATTTACTTTGCCTGTTTGCTCATTTACTATTAGCAAAATAGCCGGACATTTCACCAGTTATCAAGGACTGTGCTAGGTTGGGAACAGCAGGGGCTACGGACACATAGCCTCGGCTGCAAGGGCCAAACATCATCACTCCAGAGATAGAGGTCAAGCTCCAAGCTAGCCTCACCCGCGGCTGCCTGAAGATTGGGAAATGCACAGGCTTTCTAGTGGGAGAAAGCTGGGTTCAAACCTGGCCCCACTCCTCTAGCTGTGTGGCAGAGGGTGTTTATTACCCTTTCAGAAGCATAGCTTTACCATATGTAAAGTGAAGATCATCATACCCAACCCAGAGGGTTGTTAAGAGAAAAAATGAAAGAAGTTTTGTAACATACCTAATGCAGGGTCTGGGACACAGCAATTGCTCAAAAACAGTTGTCCCCTTTCCCTTCCCTGTTGGCTCTGTCTTCCCGCATTTCATTAGTCAGATCTCTGTGGTTTTCCTAGAACATCTCTGACTGCAAACCACCAACTACTGAAAACCCTCAAGGAGGGGTAAAATGGATAATAGGAATTTCTAGGGACATAAAAGCGATATCATGTTTGTATGTGTAACTATCAATCAGTTTCAGAGAAAAGCAGGCTTGCGTAGCTGAGCAGACACCACCAGCTTTCTTCTGCTTCTGCAGACTGAATTTTATTTTATTAACAGCAGAACAATGGGCCTGATTTTCCTCTTTGGATACTAAAGAAGACAAATTAGCCCAAAGGAAATTCTGCTGAAACTGTATTTAGTATTTGAGATCCTAAGCCCCAAGACAGAGCCTCTGTGTGACCTTGAGGAGCTGCGTGCATGCTCACTGCTGGATCCCAGCATGATGTGGCCATGGCTGGGTCAGGAGCACAGGAGGCTCAAGGCCAGTCCAGGGCCTGGTCAACAGAGCAGCACATGCAAAATCAAAGTGACCCTGGGTCTTGATGAGGGACACGCTGCCTTCCTGAGCAGTGCATGCTGCGTGAGTGTAACTGACTACCACATTTTTAAAAGAAAAAAAATGAATTTTCTTAACCTTTTTCCTTTTCCCCCACCTCCTACTTAGCTCTTTAGGAATGCAATTATAACCTTTACCTTCTCTCCACCAGACACTCCCTACACGGCAAGCTTATCTAACTATGTGTTTACTTAGAAGTTCCAGAGGCTGAACCTTGAAACACAGTAGGCACTTCTGGAACTCTCTCCTGCCAGGAGATTGCCTCAAGATAACAGTTAATTTACAACCTAAATTTTGCCCTAGGCAAAATTAAAATCGTCACTTTACAACATGGCTCTGCCCACAATGGTGCTAGCCAGACCACTTGATAGATAAGACACAGGAAGCAAGTCACGTGGGCCCCACACCTCCTCCCCTACCTCCTACGTGAGGTTCACCCCAAGTCCCCCTTTAAAAGCCCACGCTTTCTGCCCTGAAAGCTGAAGTAATACCCTTAAGGCAGGAGCCTGTACTTCTTCCTCTCAGCTAAGCTCTGGAATAAAAGTCACTTTCTTTCCACCACAACTCCTTCTTATTAATTGGACTCTGCAAGCCATGAGCAGCTGGATCTGTGGGACTCACTGTCACAACTGGTTGTGGGGACCGTCCCCCACACTGGCAAGTTCAAGTCAACAAACTATGCTAGGTAGTGTTAGAGGTAGAGGGCAAAAAGGGACTACAACAAGGTCTCCACCCTCCTGAAATATTGAACACAAGCTAGGCCAGGGATTCTTAACCTTTTTGGTGTCATTGGAAATCGGAAGTATAGACCCCTTCTCAGAATAATGTTTTTAAATGTGTGAAATGAAATGAGATCACAAATGAAACCAACTTGATTGGAGCACACGAGGTCTCATGCACACATGGAGGGATGTATTATTGCTAATTTAGAGGTATGAGCAGATCATAATGGTCCGGGGGTGTCTGAAAACTTTATGGATGAGCCGTTAAGGACTTCTATACAGAGAAATGGGGGAAGGCATTTCATGCGCAGGGAACAGCATGAACAATCGCTTGGAAACAAAGACTTGCAGATGCATTAAGGGAACAGAATAATCAGGTGAGGCTGGGGCTTTGCAGGAAGCACCCAGTGCTTATGTCTGGGTCCTCTCTCTGTCTCTTAGAGTCCTAGACAGTGTGAAAGGAAAATAAATCTTGGGGTCCCCAAATCACTAAGCTAAAGGGAAAAGTGAAACTGGGAACTGCTTAGAGCCAACCTCCTCCCATTCTATTCAGTCACCCCTATGCCCACTGAGATTAATGCATATCTGATTGCTCCTTTGGAAAGGCTAATCAGAAACTCAAAAGAAGGTAACTATTTGTCTCTTATCCACCCGTGACCTGGAAACCCCCTCCCCACCTTTGCTTCAAGTTGTCCCGCCTTTCCAGACCGAACCGATGTTCATCTTACATATGTTGATTGATGTCTCATGTCTCCCTACAATGTATAAAACCAAACTGTGCTCTGACCACCTTGGCACATGTCAACAGGACCTCCTGAGGCTGTGTCACAGGCATGTGTCCTCAACTTTTGCAAAATAAACTTTCTAAATTAACTGCGACCTGCCTCAGATTTTTGGGGTTCACACTGGTAACAGATGTGGACTGAGCTTGCACTTGAATTGCCCGTGCTTCTGTCAGTCAGGCCACCGGCAATGGAAAGGTGAGCCCTTGGCATCTATCCACTCAGCAGTGATCTGCTAGGAAGGTCAGAAAAGCAGGTGGGGGTGAGGGAGGCAAAAAGCAGCCCGGGAAGAGGGTGCTTCACAGTAGCTCTGTTTTGCCCCAGGAGGACAGCCACGCTGGGAGTTGGACCTGCAGGGGCAGACACCATCAGCCACTGCCAACCCACCTAGGCAATGCTCACTCCTCTGCCAGCCACTCTGTTACTCTGTTGGGACAAGTTTTGGGCAGAATTGTACTCAGGAAAAAATTTAATTCGACATTTATTCTATGAACATACCAGTCCTGTGTTTTTTTGTGTTTTTTGTTTGTTTGTTTGTTTGTTTTTAGGTTCTACAGGACACCCAGCTCAAGCTCCTGATTAAATTTGTGCCTAAATTGGGGCCATCCTAGAATCCAGGCCCAGAGTGACCACAGGCCTGGTGGGAGGTGGGCCTACCAGGACTTATGGAGCTGGCTGGGGAAAATGTACCTCAGAGGCAGGAGTCCAGCACACCAGTTTAGTCCAGACACAATGGCCTAGTCAGCAGGAGAGGGTGATTTTGACATCTTCCCTTAGGTGAGCCTCTGAGGCCAGGCTCAGGGGCTGCAGTCAAAAGAGCAGGCGAGAGCAGCCACAGCAATAGCTCACGTTTATGAAGTGCGCATGCAGCACTCGGCACTGCGCTAAGCACTCTTCATGCACTCAGTCATTAAATGGGTAACCCTGCCAGCTATGGACTGGTGAAATCTCCTTTATTCAGATAAGAAGACAAGCTTACAGGGGTTAAGCTGCTTGTGCAGAGCCAGGTCAGTGCCTGCCCCCCTCTGCCGAACTCCAAGTGTCAGTAGACATGAGTACGGGAAAATAAAATATAAAGAAACTGGCCAGGTGCAGTGGCTCATTCCTGTAATTCCAGCACTTTGGGAGACCAAGGCAGGTGGATCACTTGAGCCTCAGAGTTTGAGACGAGGAACATGGCGAAACCCTGTCTCTACTAAAAATACAAAAATTAGCTGGGTGTGGTGGTGCGCACCTGTGGTCCCAGCTACTCAGGAGGCTGATGTAGGAGGATTGCTTAAGCCCAAGCGATCGAGGCTGCAGTGAGCTGTGATCACAACGCTGCACTCCAGCTTGGGGGACAGAGCAAGACCCTGTCTCAAAAAATAAAAATAATAAAATGTAAAGAAACAAAATACGAAACATGAGTGTCACCGGAGCCAGCAGCTTCTAGTGGTCAGGTTTTGCAGTGAGGGAAGAAGTCAGGACTCCGGTAGCCTTGGTCAAGGCAAAAGGTGACCACCCTGGACTCTGAGCACTGGCAACAGTAACCAGGTGCTCCCCACAGTGCATCTGAGCATGGAGAAGGGACCATGCAGATGCCTCACAGCAGCCGAGAGGAAGCATCTGCACCTGCAGTGGGCAGACCATTTGAGACACCACCAAAGGATGTCCAGGACCGCATGGCAACTTATGCTGGGTAAGCCCTCCTATAAGCAAAGATGTGTGTATTGGAGAAAGCTTGTAGGTGTAGGGGAAAGGTCATGCAAGGCTGCTTGAATCAGGTGGGAGTGATTTCCAGTAGATCACTGAATCTGAGTCTGTTCTCTCACCTATAAAAGGAGCATAACAATGTTGACTTCACCTGTTGACTCTAAGGATGAAACGAAGTGACATAAATAAAGCAGTCCAGTATGGGGCTTGACAAACCATGGGGGTTCAATAAATATACGTTTTCCTCCCTTCTCCTTCAGAAGAATTTTTAGAGGCTGTGTAGGCTTTTTGAAGCTCTATGTAAATTTATGTGAAGTGACATTCAGTGAAATCACTCATCTGTATGATCCCTTTAATCCTACCTGCAGCTTCAGTAAAATTGAAATTTAAATCATACATTTTATTTAATGGCACAATTTAGATGCCTGGGGAGGGGGGTGGGGAGGAAGGAGAGAGAGGAAAGAAAAAACCTATATTAGAAAGAAAAGACCTTTGCACTAAAAATATTCCAGGGGTGAAAGAGCTTTTGTTAAATGGACTCTTATCTTTTTTCAAAAAGGTCAAATTTTAATCCAAAGATTTAGATTCAATTCAGGCTTTGAAAAAACAAGGGCCTCCATATGAAGTTTGCCCTTTCAAATTAAAATCCATTCTTTTTGTCTTGTGATTTTTTTTTCCCCTGCTATTCCTCATGCATCTTACTTTTTTAGTTGGTCTTGTCTTACTACATGAATACATTAAAGGCTATGTATAATGATAAATACTACAAAGTAGAATCAGTGGACAATTCTGGAAACATTATTTTGGGCTTTAGATTTTAAGTACTAAAAAAAGATGCCCATCCACATTTTTTAAAAAGCAGGTTTGAAAAAGCTGACAATGAATTTAATGTATTAAAAATAGTTACTGTAAAGAGAAAAAAATTATAGAAAACTATAAAGAAGAAATTAAAATTGTCCCAAATTCTGCTACTCAATGATAGCCAAATTTTATAAATTTGTAAAAGCTTTTTGTATATTGAGAATATTAACCATATGCAGGTTTTATATGTATGTGTGTGTGTGTACATATATGTATATTCATAATGTGTCCTCTATCATTCAAACCTTTAAATGGTAGTTTTTTGGTGAGAAGACTTAATTTTTATATTGCAAGATGTACCAATAATTTCTTTCTTTTTCTTTCTTTCTTTTTTTTTTGAGACAGGGTCTTTCTCTGTCACCCAGGTTGAAGTGTGGTGGCATGATGAGGCCTCACTGCTACCTCTGCCTCTCAGGCTCAAGAGATCCTCCCACCTCAGCCTTCCAAGTAGCTGGGATTACAGGTGTGCGCCACCACGCCCCGCTAATTTTCGTATTTTTACTAGAGACAGGGTTTTGCTATGTTGCCCAGGCTGGTCTTGAACGACTGACCTCAAGTGATCTGCCCGCCTTGACCTCCCAAAGTGCTGGAATTACAGGCGTGAGCCACTGCGCCCAGCCTTTACCAGTACTTTCTATCTAAATTTTTTTGTTAGAAAGATTTTTCCATCCAAAAATTATGAAAATTTTCACTTATTTTTCTACCACTTTCACAGTTACATTTTTACATACACTTTTGGTGATAATTCTGGATTTTACTTTGATATAAAAATTAAGGCTTGGATCCAGGCTTACTTCTTCCAAATGGCTAGCCAGCGTTTTTCATCATCATTTCTTGAATTGCCTATGTGTCTGTACTGATTTGAAATGTTACTTCTCTAATGTACCTATACTTGGCACTATATGAGTATTACAGTCTCTTCCATGATCTGTTCATCTAATTTCATTGCTTTGGTGACTAGGACTTTTTAAGACATTTAAAATATCTGATAAGACAGTTGTTCATACTATTTTTGGGGAAAAATCAACATTTTTAATGAACAAAGCACTTTATAAAACAATATTTAAAAAGTCAAAAATAACAGATGCTGGCAAGGTTGTGAAGAAAAAGAAACACTTATACACTTACACACTGTTGGTGGGAGTGTAAATTCATCCAACCATAGTGGAAAACAAATCCTTTTGGGACGATACGAACATTCTAAAATCAGACTGAGGTGATGGGAAAACTGTGTGAATTTACTAAAATTATTGAATTGTACATGTAAAAAGTGATAAATTTGTGGTAAGTAAATTTACTTCAATAAAGCTGGTTTATAATACCAAAAAATATTTAAAAATCAAATACTGTACACATGAAGAAAGAGAGAGAGGGAGAGAGGGAGGAAGAAAGGAAGGAAGAGAGGAAGGGAGGGAGGGAGGAAGGAGGGAAAAGAAAGGGAAGAGAGAGCAAAGGAGAAAGAAGGAAGAGAAGAAAAAGAAGGAAAGGAGAAAGAATATTTCTTTTTGTATGATGAAAACAATGAATGTTAAAAAGACTGCCTTTAGCTATTCTATATCAGAATTAGTAAACGAAACTAGCTCAAAGCAAAATCAAAACAAGGGAAGAAAGACAAAAGTCGTGTAAGTGGAAATATAATGTTGAGGAATTACCACAAGTCTTTCCAGAAGAAAATTGTCACCTCTGAAAATGAAGGATCCAAGTCTCTGTAAGAGTGGAAGATACACAAATAAATAAGATTACACCACAAAGGAGAGTCATTTAAGAGGTCAGTCTCTTTCCCGGGGTCTCACGCCTGGGACTCTCTGGACTGATGGCACTTCTGTTACTCCTTGCCCAGCCCTGGGTGTGTGAACGGAAATCTCATTCTGTGCAGCCGCCCGTGGAAAGCCTCACAGCACTGCAGGGCCATGTGGAGCGGGTCACCCCCAGCCCACACCATGGAGACCTGAGCTTGCGCAAGCTCCTAGAAGCTAAGTGCATCCAGCTCTGATCCCCTGGGTGTAGGAAACAGCCAAGAGTTAGGCCTGCAGTTCTGTTAGCGTGGCCAGAGAGCATTGAACTCCATATTTGAATAATTAACTCAGCAAGCAGCCTCCCAAGTCAACCTCGAACGCTAGTTTATCTTCTCGAATAACGGATGATAATCTCTCCTCTCTAACTCATTTACTTCTAACTCAAAAATGTCAAAACGGGGCCCAGCGCAGCGGCTCACGCCTGTAATCCCAACACTTTGGGAGGCCGAGGTGGGCGGATTACGAGGTCAGGAGTTCAAGACCAGCCCGGCCAATATAGTGAAACCCTGTCTCTACTAAAAATACAAAAATTAGCCAGGTGTGGTGGCGCACGCCTGTAATCCCAGCTACTCAGGAGGCTGAGGCAAAGAATCGCTTGAACCTGGGAGGCAGAGGTTGCTGTGAGCCGAGATCGCGCCACTGCACTCCAGCCTGGGTGACAGAGCAAGACTCTGTCTCAAAAAAAAAAAAAGAGTCAAAACTGAATGCAACATTTTCTTTCTGCGTGAAATGGAAAGGCTTCATAGCGTGTATTTGGATGCAAATGAGGTCTCTGGTTGGGGTATGCTCATGATTCCCTGGCAATTGTTAACAGGAAGATGTGCTGATGGCAAGAGCTTCCCATTTGAACTCTAAAGACCTCTGTCTACACCCTCATGGATATGACAGGCTAGTAGGAAAGGCAGATGGTAAGTGAGTAACTAGAGATGAGATGGGAGCAGAATTACGAGGGAGGTACAAGGTCCTGGAAAGCATACAATTTTATAGAAATCAAAAGCGTGCAAATGGCAAAAAGTTCCACATGAATAGACAACAAACTGTTAACAACTATCTATGAGGTAGAATAACAAAGGCCTTTAACTTTCTCAGGTATATATTTATGTATTATTCAAATGTTTTACAACCAGAGTATACTACTTTTGTACTTATTAAAAAAAAGACATTAAAAATTAAATTAATTTTTAAAATGTGTTTACAGGTTCTTAAGAATATGAAACTATTGGATTTTTCTTTTCTTTTTTTTTTTGAGATGGAGTCTTGCTCTCTTGCCCAGGCTGGAGTGCA
>NW_012106919.1:2474225-2476867 GCF_000951045.1 Mandrillus leucophaeus
CTGCCTCAGCCTCCCGAGTAGCTGGGATTACAGGCATGCACCACCATGCCCGGCTAATTCAACTTCTTAATTTTTAAAAAATATTTTGTTTTCTTTAAAAAGCAGGTAGTAGTGGGTACCTGGGCATTGTTGGTTGTGAAGAGCAAGGACTATGGAACCACACTGCTAGGGTTAGGATACCAGCTCTGCTATTTACAAGTTGTATAACCTTAGCAAGTTACCTAACTCTGTGCCTCAATTTTCTCATCTTTAAGATGGGGATAATAATAGACGATATTGTATGGGGCTATGGTAGAGATCAAATGACCTTATTTATTCATTCCATAAGTATTCCTGAGGGCCACTATGTACCAGGTACTGTCCTAGGTGCCAGGGGTACAGCAATGATCAAAGCACACAAAGATATCTGTTCTGAAAAAGCAAATATTCTGGAGAGAGAGCAATAAGACGCTAGATAATGAAAAACAGCATGTTAGATAGAGATGAACAATAAGCAGAAAAAAATAAAGCAAAGATAAGATGGGTCAAAGAGGCTGGCGTTTTAGGGAGGGTGGTCAGGGAAGGCCTCATTGAGAAGGTACATTATGACAAATGAGTAAAGCTCGAAGGAGGTAATATTTACTGCAAAGCTCCTAGAAGAGTGCCTGGCACTCAATAAATGTTAGTTGTTTTTTTATTATCTATGTTTGAGCTATGTCTTATTTTCATATTAATAAGAAAACATTTTGAATGACAAAGAAGAAAAAGAGTACATGGACATATAGAAACGCCTGGAATCAGTAGCAGAATCACCGCAGCACAGTTTTTTGGAAACATTGGTCAAGGAATGCTTCGTTGTGTCAAGAAACCTTGCCACCCAGTGATACAGACCTACAGAGGGACAAAAATGTAGCCAAGAGACAAATAATTCAAAAGTAATTTATATTTTAAAGACAAAGACACAAAAGACTTCAGTCATTTTTCTTTAAAAATGAGAACAGAAAACTATTGAATTCAGTAAGACTGGGAATGAGCAACTATTCAAAATACAGAGCAAAAATGTAAATGGTAGAAGAATTCTGTAGTATAGCCTTATTAAAGAAGAGAGAAGGGTAGACACACCATGAGATGAAACAATGAAAAGGAGAATGAAAGAGATCTATCGAGTGAACAATAGAAATGGACAAGCTGACACACATCCAAAAACAGGCACAGAAAGAAAATATAAAAAGACAGAAACACAAAAAGATACAGCAAGGAAAAGACACTGAGTGAATTTCATGGAATCTAATCCCATCTTTTGGCTTCTGTGATGTTATCATTAAAAAATAAAATTAGTACTTTGTGTTTTGTGACTTCAGGCATTATGGGGTACAGTATTGGCGGTGCATTCTTTGCTAGAAGAATAAATGGAATCAAGAAGGGACCTCTGCTCTTGGGAAGACACTCAGGCCCTTATCTGTAGTCAGGGTAAGCTAGAATGTCCTCAGGAATTCTTCATGCTGTCTGGAGCTAGGAGAGGGTGGGCCCAAACTGCCCAAGAACCTCCTCCCTCATTGCCAAAATATACTCAAGCCAATAAATTTAGACTGAAAATTTTAGCAGCTTGAAAAATAAGAGTATTTATTGCAAAATGCTGCAAAAAATTCACAGAACTTGTCTAGATTTTGAACTTGTCAAGCTCTCTTTTTATTGAGAGCAGACCAGTGAAATCATAGGCAGATTTAGTCATGCAATTGCCTAAGAGATTCTGAGATACAAATAAGACTCAAGGCACAAATCTTTACTCTACCAAAAAGTAGATGAACAGAGAAAAGATCACAGCCTAAGCTGCAGAGGTAACGGCTGAAAACCAAAGGACTAGCATCCCGATGAAGGTTCCTATTCAGAAGAGCCAAAATGGAAATTCAGGCTAATGCAAAATGCAAAACAATATTGGAAAGGAGCCCTGAAAAGTGTTTCAGAGTACATTTTGATCCTGGTGAGGTGAGCTCAGAGCAAGAAGCTGATTCCCCAAAGCCTGGAGGAGCTGTGTGGGAAACAGCAGCCAAAGAGAAGCACAATCAAACAGAATTGAGGATGACTGTTCAAGGAGAAATGATCTAAAAGAAAGGGGAGCATCGGGGGGATGGCAGACTCATGGGGAGAGGGACGGGTACACTACCATAACTGTCTGGGGTGACATAAGATGGACGACCTTTCAATTTGTACAAGTACCTACGAAGAGTCCTTAAATGGTTCATATTCTTAGGTTCAACAAGTCTGTATTTAATGTTTTATCTTAAGGAAATAAATAGTATAGGCAAAACATACCTAAACAACAAGGCTAGATAAATCACGTCACATCCATATACAAGAGTTCATGCCGGGCACAGTAGCTCGTGCCTGTAATTCTAGCATTTTGGCAGGCCAAGGTGGGAGGATTGCTTGAACTTACAAGTTTGAGGTTACAGTGAGCTATGATTGTGCCACAGCACTCCAGCCTGGGTGACACAGCAAGACCCTGTCTCTAAAGAAGAAAGAGAAGGAGGAAGAAGAAGAGGAGGAGGAGGAGAAGAAGAGTTACTATGCAATCATTAAGAATATTGTAAAATATTTCAAACAGTGTATGACCAGGTATATGGGCACTCCTCATTAAAGATGGCAAGTTGAATCCATATATT
>NW_012106919.1:2478697-2480818 GCF_000951045.1 Mandrillus leucophaeus
TGTTTACAGGTTCTTAAGAATATGAAACTATTGGATTTTTCTTTTCTTTTTTTTTTTGAGATGGAGTCTTGCTCTCTTGCCCAGGCTGGAGTGCAGTGGTGCAATCTCAGCTCACTGCAGCCTCTGCCTCCCACGTTTAAGCAATTCTCTGCCTCAGCCTCCCAAGTGGCTGGGACTACAGGCGTGCGCCACCACTCCTGGCTAATTTTTGTATTTTTAATAGAGAGGGGGTTTCACCATGTTGGCCAGGTTGGTCTCGAACTCCTGACCTCATGATCCACCCGCCTCAACCTCCCAAAGTGCTGGGATTACAGGCGTGAGCCACCACGCCCAGCCTTGAAACTATTGGATTTTGATGTTTTGTTTTGTTTTGTTTTGTTTTTGAGACAGGGTCTTGCTCTATTGCCCATGCTGGAGTGTAGTGATGCAATCTCTGCTCACTGCAGCCTTGACTTCCAGGGCTCAAGTGATCCTCCCATCTCAGCCTCCCAAGCAGCTGGGACTACAGGCATGCACCACCACACCTGGATAATTAAAAAAATTTTTTTCAACCAGGATCGGTAGCTCATGTCTGTAATCCCAGCACTTTGGGAGGCCGAGGCAGGTGGATCACCTGAGGTCAGGAGTTCAAGACCAGCCTAGCCAACATGGTGAAACTCTGTCTCTACTAAAAATAACAAAAATCAGCCAGGCATGGTGTCAGGCACCTGTAATCCTAGTGACTTGGGAGGCTGAAGCGGGAGAATCGCTTGAACCAGGAGGTGGAGGTTGCAGTGAGCCAAGATTGCGCCATTGCACTTCAGCCTGGGCAACAGGTGCGAAACTCTGTCACAAAAAAATTTTTTTTCTAGAGATGAGATCTATGTTGCCCAGGCTGGTCTCAAATTCTTGAGCTCAAGGGATCCTCCCACCTCATCCTCCCAAGTTGCTGGGATGACAGGCATAAGCCACCGCATCTGGACTGAAACTATTTGATTTTGAACCTGGACTTTCATGTTGTAATTTATTTTTTGCTGTGGTGACTTGAGGAAGGTAAAGATGAAGCATTTCAGCAGGAACCATGAGTGGGCAGCCCATAGTTTAGGATCTGCTAGTCTACAACAGCAAATGTCAGTCTTCCCTTATGCAGCAAGAGTAGCCCTGTGGATTGAAGTGTCCACTGAAAACCGCACGGCATCTTTCCACATAGTCCTGAACCAAGACTGGTGAGGCCCGACACAGCAGGAATAACAAGCAGTTAAATAGAGCCAGAAAGGAGAGGGCATTGACGAAGCAGGCAATGGAACACAAATTAAATGGCCATTTTCCATGGAGAACTGGTGCCAACTTAAAGGGAATGACTTGGAGCCTCCTTCCCTGTTCAGTAAATGGCTTTTCTTTATCCGTAGCAAAGTTCTGCAAGGTCACCGTGTGCAATGTGGAACTCTTCCCGTCCTCCGTTCCCAGTCAGTGCCCGCTGCCCACGGTCAGCTTTTGTCAAGGCGTGGTGGAGTTCTCAAGCCGCAGCTCTTTGTTTTAAAATGAGTAAGCCAGGGCTTTCCCCCTCCTTCGTTTTCTTTTCCTGGCTCTGAATAGGTCTGTTCGTACACAGCAGATGGCTTTCTGACGAGGCCCAAATTCATCCAGTCTTTGGGGAAAAAAACTACAGCAAGAGGGACTGTTATTCCAATCTGATAAAGTTTTCTATTTTCAGTTAGAAAAATGAGTCTCCGTAAGTAGAAAAGGAAAAAAAATAATAGGAAAGTGAAAGGAACAAAAGCAGTCGATACTTCACATGAGAGATGGATTTGGGGAGTTTTCAATTATGTAGATCCTATCTATCTCCAGACACCATTCTCGCCTGTGGCTCAGAAGCTCCAGGGAAGACAGCTCCAAACAGTAAAGGCCTGTGTGTAAAACACACACCAGAAGGTGGGAAGGTCATACACCAGCTTCCATACAGTGGCTGTCTCTGGAGAGAGCTGGAAGGGATCAGAAATAAGAAGAACTTAAAAGCAGGTTTCAACTTCTTAATTCTTTTTTTTTTTTCCAGACAGAGTTTCACTCTTATTGCCCAGGCTGGAGTGCAATGGCGTGATCTTGGCTCACTTCAACCTCCACCTCCCAGGTTCAAGCGATTCT
>NW_012106919.1:2483693-2490828 GCF_000951045.1 Mandrillus leucophaeus
AAAAAAAAAAAAAAAAAAAGGTGACTGCTAAATGCCTGAGGGCAGGGGGCGGTTGGGGAACTAGGAGGCAAGCCAGTTTGCTCCTCAGAAGCCTAGAAAGTCTCAGGAAGATAAGCGTAGGAACGGGCAAGGCTGAAAACAATGGATTGCTTGAGAGACTATGAGAAGCATCTAGACCTCAAGATGCCTTTCCCCCACCATGGGTCCCTTCCTTCCCCACTCTTCCGCCCCGCAGGAGCCTGGAGGGTCCCTCTCTGGAGGAGGATGCGGTGGCCACACCATGGAGCATGGCTCACTAGGCACTGCCAAGCACAGAACTGTCTTCTGCGTTTTCCCTTTTCTTTTCATTTTCCTTGTTTTTCAAATTATCTACAATAAACATATGCTACTGGTAATCAGAAAAAATATTTTAAAAATTACAGCAGTAACTTAGGCTTAAAAGAAGATTTGAATAATGCAGAAGAAAGCAAAGTTAAAGGCCCCCTCGTGTTCACCCCTACCTCCACAGAGATAACCCCAATTTAGAGTTGCTTTGTATATCCTTACAGAAAAAAATCATAAAAATACAATGAAAGCAAAATGGAAAGAAAAACAAAAAGAAGTAAGGTGAAGACCAGGAGACCACAATTTTGCTAAAACTCAGAAAAAGGGGCAGAGATGAACACTTCCCTGGAGAATCCAAGAGGCTTCTAAGCACAGAGGAAGAGCAGGCAGGGGAAGAAAAGGAGAGAGGAAAAGAATTGTGTTGTCTTTAAAGATGTTGGCTAGCATAAAAGGGCCTAAGTTCTCTTAATTTAACAACATGGTTCTATCATTAAGAAAACAACTTTTGGCACAAAAATAAAATTAAGGAAATAATGAGTAGTTCATCTCTTCCCTATGATTCATATATTTTCCCATTAGGCTCTAACTGCCTCAGATTTTTTGTTTGTTTGTTTTTTAGAAACAGGGTCTCACTCTGTGGCGAGATCATAGCTCACTGCAGCCTCAAACACCTGGGCTCAACGATCCTCCTGTGTCAGCCTCCCAAGCAGCTGGTACTATAGGTGCATGCTACCACTCCTGGCTAATTATTTTATTTTTTATAGAGACAGGGGTCACGCTATGTTGCTCAGGCTAGTCTCCAACTCCTGGCCTCAAGTGATCCTCCCGTCTCAGCCTCCCAAAGTGCTGGGATTACAGGTGTGAGCCACCACACTGTCTTTTCCCAGGATTTTAAATAAAAACTCTGAATGTTTCAGTAGAACCATGTACTTTGTTAACAATTTGTCTGTGTAACTGGCTAATGTCACAGGGAGAGAGAGAGATCCTAACATGCTTTAAAAATTTTTTCAATTTATGATAAAAATATTGTGCTGTCTCTATTTCTAATAATTAAATTTTGGAATTGTATCCAGCCCATGTTCTGCCTCCACAGTAAAATCACAGCTCTTCTTGCCTTATGCAAATACATAGATTTGCTTTCATCTGTGCACTGGCTATCTGCACAGCAGTATTGTGCCAAGGTGAATAATCTTGATTAAATTAAGCATTTCCAAGGTCTTTTATGTACTTAAGGAAATATACCACATATTAAGTGGAGGTTTGATATGTCTTCTACATAGGTTACCCAGGCTATTTCTTAAATCAAATTAACAAATTTAAAATGCTTTATTATGCCAAAGGATTCCCAGGGACTTCTGTACTTGAATCATGACATTTTGTTAAGAGGAACTATTGGACAGACATGGAAGAAAAAAATCCTATTATATGCTGAGCTGTACTTTAAAAGATCACTTTTCTTATAATGTTCTTGGGAAGTGTTTTAATATACTCAAGAACCTTGAGAGATTATAGAAGATACAGAATGCGAGGCTTACCTGAAATTGCATTAATGGCTTTGCTGTTGAATATAAAACAAATCCAGCCAGGGGAATTTGGGGGCCCGTTAAACATGTTTGTGTTTTACCAGAAGGCAGAAAATCCACTTACAGAAAATCTGCAACAGAAAATCACCGAGAATGCTCGTTGGTTTACTTTGTGTGTTTTTGCCTCAGAATTTCTGAGGTGATGAGGTTTATTGCCAGCCAATACACTAGATTTTAAAGCGCTTCTCTTCAGAATTTATTGCACAGACACATACTTCGGAGAGTCCACACACACTCGTATGCACGTGCAAGGCGGGAGCCAGGGCCCTGCAGGTGAGCTGGGGGGATGGTGGGCGCGCACTTCACTGCTCCTCTGACCCCAAAGGTGGCCCACACAGGGTCCTGCTTTACCTCAGGAGACAGGGGTGCACTGCCAGCTGCTCCTCCTGCAGATGTGAGAGCTCTCCTCCCTTCCACCCCCAAACATTGCTTCTTTAATCCCTTTTACACAGTTTGGTAAAACTTCCTCCCCACTCTTTTCCTGGTACCTAAGAGAAGGCTGCTTTTTGTAAACTACCCCAAGTCTGGGAAGCAGATTAGGGCCTCTTTGGTCTAGAGAGGTTTGAAAGAATCAGAATGAGGTTAGACTTAGCAATGAGTTCGGTTTGCTTGTCTTTTAAATACTCCATTCTGGGGCCAGATCTCTGTGATGGCCTCTACCCTGCCTGCTTCCAGCTTCACGATCTGAAGCTCCCTTACATCCCCCCTCCCCATCCAGCTGCAGCATTAGAATTTGTTTAAAATGCCAATAACTGGGGTGAGAGCCCGGGTGGAGGCGGGAGACAAAGGGGCTACAAATATCTAAGGGTTTGGAAGAGGGAAAGGTGAGAGAGTGGTAATGAAAGGGTGTGGCTATGAATAAGGGATGACCCTGTGGAGTCCACCAAGAGTATAGAGCTGGAGTCCTGCCCCTGTGTACAAAGGGAGGGCCCAGATTAAGATGCACAGGAGCCACTAAAAGGCCCCCAGTACCACCCTGTACAGACTGTGTCAGTTGGAGAGGTGTACAGGACTGACTGTATGTTCCCCAGGATTCCATGTACATGCTCAAGCAACTAAAAGTGAGACCTTTTATTTTTCTTTCTCAACTGTATGCCCTTCTTTCTCTTTCCATGATAAAGGATATAGTAATGATGGCATAACACCAGTAATACAGGTTACCTGCAGCAAAGTCAGAAAACACAGGTGAGCAACAACAACAACAAACCATATTCTGAAATCTCAGTATCCTGTGAAAAAACCACAATTTAAGACTTTGGTGTGTAGATTAGTAGATCTTTCCTATGCAAATGGGTACAGAATCAGCCTAGAGAATAGCAAGTACAGATTGGAGCCGGAAGGCAGAGTTCTAGCAGGGATGTCACTTAAAAAAATAGTAACTGATGAGTTTCCTAATGTGGTCAACTGCACTGAGAAGGAATTTATAGTTCTGACATTGTTGGAAAGAATTGGTACTAGGTAAAAAGCAAACCAAAGCAAATAAAATGTGAGGGAATTTTTAAATCTAAGGGAAAAATGTCACACAAGAAAGGAAATGTGATGATCACACTCTATGTGGCTCAGCTGCGAGCTGTTTTTCAACTTCATAATGTAAACACTAAATATTGGCTTTTTAAAATGTTTGGAAATAATTATAGATTCACAGGAAGTTGCAAAGATAGTACAGAGAGGTCCCATGTACCCTTCCCCCAGTGGTTACATCTTACATACCGACAAAAAATACCAAGCAGGAAATTGACACTGGTACAATGTGTGCAAGTTCTATGCCATTTTACCACATGTGTAGATCCACGTGACCATGACCATCGAAGCAGAACCATTCCATCACCACAAAGATGTC
Source organism: Mandrillus leucophaeus (assembly GCF_000951045.1). Taxonomy (NCBI): domain Eukaryota; kingdom Metazoa; phylum Chordata; class Mammalia; order Primates; family Cercopithecidae; genus Mandrillus; species Mandrillus leucophaeus. The sequence continues at coordinate 2,487,441 of NW_012106919.1, forward strand.
CCTTTGCTACTCCCTTATAGCCGCATGCTCCTCTCCACCAGCCCTAATGTTACCCTGGCAACCACTAATCTGTTCTTCATCTCTCTAATTTTGTCATTTCAAGAATGTTATATAAATGGATTCATAAATAACGTGGCCCTTTGAGTTTTATTTTTTTATTTTTTATTTTTTTGGAGATGGAGTTTCACTTGTGTTGCCTATGCTGGAGTGCAGTGGCGTGAACTTGACTCACTGCCACCTCTGCCTCTCGGGTTCAAGCAAGTCTTCTGCCTCAGCCTCCTGAGTAGTTGGGATTACAGGCATGTGCCACCACGCCTGGCTAGTTTTGTATTTTTAGTAGAGATGGGATTTCTCCATGTTGGTCAGGCTGGTCTTGAACTCCCGACCTCAGGTGATCTGTCCACCTCGGCCTCCCAAAATGCTGGGATTACAGGTGTGAGCCAATGTGCCCAGCCTGAGATTTTTTTTCACTCAGCAAATGCCATTGAGATCCACCTAGTTGTTGCTTACATCAAGAGTTTCTTCCTTTTTATTGTTGAGTGATATTCCAACTAAATATTCTGTTAAACAAAAATTGCAATACAACACATGACCAACTGTGACCAGAATCTGGTCATAGCTCTAATAATGATAGCAGTTAATAATTCTTGAGTCCTTAAGATTTGCCAGACACTGTGCTTGGTGCTTTTCCTACCCTATCTCATTCAATCCCCACCACAACAACTTTCATTATCTCATTTTATTGATAAGGAAACTGAGGCTCACAGAGGTTAAGTACTTTCTCAGGGTTAAGCAGCTACCAGGTTGATCCTGATCCACCGCCTAAGCTCTTAACATGCACATGTGCTGAGGAAACAGGACACCATTTTATTCATAGGCCTCAAAGGGAGAAAAGTCATAGGCTAAGTCCCTTCATGAATGTTGTCTCCCTGGAGGCCACACTAGCTGTCCAACCCCTCTTTTAAAGAAAGGTTGAAGACCACAGACTCTTTCTAAATACTCAGAAACTCAACTGCTGGTGTTAAGTCACTCAAATAAGATTTTACCTTTACAACGGAATTAGATTAACTTACAACTGGATTCTTGATTTTATAACTTCTACCAGCGACTCCAGTATCTTCCACTCAGTAGAAACCATTAAGAGAATGTAAGTGACAATGTAAGGATTTAATATGCACAGAAATACAGAAATCAGACTGAGAGCCAATTTTGAGATGAATGCCTTTAGGCCCTAAATATGCCTGAGTGATTTTTATAAAGCCTTATAAAATTATGTTCGTTGTAAATGAGCAACCAACTGTTCTGACAATAGGGTTAAATTAATTTACTGACTTGCCAAAACCAAAGGAAGAGTAAATATGTAGCTAATAGGAGTTTCCAAAGAAAGGACATCTTGGATCAGAGCTGTTGCTCAAAGGGCACCACGGAATCCTTTCTGTGTCCAACATTCTTCCCTGGGAGGACGGGACCGCCCAGGCCTCCACAGGCCTCTGGCACTTGCCTTGCCGTGACTCCTGTGGGTCTTCCCGGGGCCCTCTCTGCAGAGCAGATTGTTGATTACTGTCATAAGCATCAGAAAAAAGCTCTATGCAGAGGGATGACTATCTTTTTTGGGAACAGCTCCACTGATGGCTGCAATAAGCCTGTGGTAATGACAAGTGATAAAAACCCAAACCCTGCTCAGCCTCCTTGTGATGTGTTCTCTGGGCGCCGGTTGAAAAATCCTCACTCTAACAATGAAAATAAGGATACCAGTTCACCTCCATGAAAGGCTTACATGTCAGGCCCCTGCCATGTGTTATTTCCTTTAATCTTTATAACAATTCGGAGTTGGGTCATATGATCATTCCCATTGTATAAATGGGAAAACAAATTCGGAAGGATCGGATGATTTGCCCACAGTCACGCAGCTAGTTGATGGTGCTCCTGGGGTCAGCCAGGCAGGCTGACTTTCCTACACGAACTAAGCCTCAGGGTCACCAAAGAGCTGACAAAAGAAGTTTCCCTTCGTAGGAGTATTGCAGCTAGTACATGAAAGAGGAATGATATCACCATTTTGCAACTCTCTGCTGAATTAGTAGAAGTGATCGTTAAGCAATGATCATGAATAGTTTCTAACATTATAAAACTAGAACCTGAACCAGATCACATTTAGATGTGATTACCAATGTACTGGAAATAAAAGGGACAGAATAACAGGTAAAGAAACTATGGCGTGCAATCAGCAAAATCCAAAATATGGGAAATTCTATAGGGTAAACAGTCCAGTTTCTTCAACAGAAGAATGGCAGGAAAAAGAAAATAAGGGAGAGAGAATCTGTAAGTTAAAAGACACTTTAGAGACATATTAAGCAGTAGAAACGTATGAACTTCATTTAGAGCCTGATTGAGACAAATAAACTATTTTTAAAAGCTATTTGTTGTCGCACAACTGGGGATGTATGAACACTGATTTGATGCTATTAAAGAGTTGTTGTATTAGGGGGAGTGTGGTTGGGTACATTGAGGTTCTGATTTTATAGACAGAGTCTTGCAAAAACACACAATGAAATTCTAACCGCTGAAACGATGACTGGGATTTACTTCACAATCCTCTGGGAGCAGGGAAGTAGGGTGGGGGATGTCTAGGGCAATTGAGATAGGCCACAAGTAGATCATTGTCAGAGCTTAGGGACAGATATGTAGGCCTTCATTGTACTATTTTCTCTGCTTTTATGAATGTTCGGAGTTTTCCGTAATACATTTTTTTTAAAAGACTCAGAAAGAGCAGCTATAATGAAAGAAGAGGGGAAAACCCAGGCAAGTGTCATATCCCTGGATGCAAGGAAAGAAATGCCTCTAAAAGGAGGGCGTGGCCAGGTGGATGAGATGCCACTTAAGCACTGAGCCTGTCACCCGGTGTCTCCAGGGAGGGACTCACATCCCTCTGGCCCCTCTCACTTCAAGGTGTGCTCCCTGCCACCCAGGAAATGCTCCTGGGCCAGGGATCTCCTTGGTCTCCTCAGTTCCCAGCGTCATCCTTGGTTACTCTGGAACATCAGCAATTTTGCAAGTAGGACTCAGAGCCTCTGAGGATGGCGGGGAGGTTATTCTGCTTCCCTTTCTAATTATGCTGTGCCAGGGTTCCGTTTTAAAAGATTTGTTGACACAGCGTTCGAGGGGGAATTAGTGAAGCTACCAGCATGATGCAAATTTAGTTTCCAGAATCTAGACCAAAGGTTACTCGCTTGTTAATTATGACCTCATGAAACCCTCTTGTTGTTTCGCAAAGATCACCTCAATCATTTTGTAGGTTTTGGTAGTGATTTGGTTTTGCCATAAGAAGGGAGGAAGTTTTCCGGGGAAGATATTTATTTATTTATTTATTTATTTATTTATTTATTTATTT
>NW_012106919.1:2491268-2512164 GCF_000951045.1 Mandrillus leucophaeus
TTTCGCCTTACCCTTTTATCTCTCTCCCCTACCTACCTACTGTAGGCAGGGAATATGGTGTCTGGAAGTTACTGGTTTTCAGCCCCCTCTGCCTGGCTTCTCTGGGTGAGCCAGGGTGAGCCAGGCAGCGGCCTCCCAGCATAGGCTTTCTGTATTCCAGGTACTGCCTGAAGAACACGGCCCTGGATACTCAGAGTGATGTGTGACTCTCACCTCTCCTCGCCATCAGCCTTGCTACTTGTTTTTGTTTATCATCTTCCCAACCCTTCAGATTTGATCCTTTCTCTTTAGTTGCCAGTGATAACAAAGGCCTGGTTTCCTTTCAGACTGGCCTGCCTCTGCCTCTCTGTTCCAGCAATTACGCCCTTGGAATGTGGGCCATCATCTGGATGGATGGCAGCTCCACCTGCCTCTCCCCAGCCTTAGGTGTGAGGCCAGGACAATTGCTGAGAAACCCCTGGAGGCCAGAGATTTTTGAGTGATGTGTGGTGCATAGCGAAGGTGTGTGTCCACCATTTTCTGACCTTAGGTGGAGTCCCTGATGGTGTGAAACAGTGTTCAGAGGTCCTCCAGTGGGCCTCACTCACCTCTGTAGCGGAAATGAGGCATCCGTGGAGCTGCATTCTCCAGAGCCATCAAGAATGGTTAAGAAATGAGTCTTGGTCTCTTGTTTGGCTAATTTTTGTTACTGTCTGCCTCTAGCTCCCATGGGAGCACCTGTCTAGCTGTGCCTCTTCATCAGGCTGTTGTAGGACCTCACGGGAATGATTCCATCCCCCTCCCCAGGATGATCACACACATACACACACAACCGGAAGTTGTATGCCTGTTGTAATTGCTTAATTAAAAAGGAAACTTAGCAGGACTCAAGGGCTTTCTTCTGACTGTTTTACATTTTCATTGAGTGGATTCTTCATCTTTGCTTCTGTGTTAGTGGACTGATTATTCAAGCTATAATAGGATGTGGGTCCTGTATTTCACCATCACTATCAACTATTGTCCTTTTTCTCATGCACACTTCTTTTGTGTTAATTGCGAGTCTAAGTGTCTTCATTTCAATATCCATTATTTCTCTCGTATAGTTAAATTGCTGGTATTTTTTTGCTTTCATAGGGTCCAGAAAATATAGGAAGTTACAGTAACAACACGGCTCTCAAAAAATTAATTTTTATAGTTAGCTTCTTTCCCGTGGGGGACACAGAGACTCACTCAAGTTGCCTAAGAAAAATGGTGTCTAGAGTGAAGATGCACATGGACAAATCTCAGCATTCTCTCCTCCCCGTGTCGGCCTCTGCCTCAGAGCATTGCTGCCTCTCTCTGTGCATTTGCTTCCTTCTCTTTCGTCTACCAGCTTTCTTAGAGAGTCTGCTTCTTCAGCACTTCAGATGGCCCATGCTACAGCGTGGCCTTATGGGACACAATTCAATTCTACTTGTGAACATTCTCTGTCAAAACCACCCCTAACCACTTTGCCTTGTTTCCCAATGCACATTCTCCAGAGTTAGGATCAGCTAAGTACAGCTTGTCTTTTTATCATGGTCACTGGCCAGTCTGGTTGGCCTGGGGTCAGGTGCTGCACTCATTCTACCACACATAGCGTGTGTGATGTGGTGGATCGTGGTTAAACAGGGCAAAACATGGCCACCAAAGAAGTAGGGGCTGTGGTAGCTAGACAGTTTCCCTCAAAGGGGGGTGTGGGCAGGCAGGTACCAATGGATATTGCTAGTGCACTGGTTAACTAACAATCTCATTAACTATTGGCCTAGAGAATCAGAAAGTTAAAATAGATGTTATAAATTCCATTCACAAAAACCCATGTTTTCTTCTCACAAGAAATCTTCTCAGCCATTTGATGAGTGTTTACTCTTTTTTCAGGCAAAATATGCCTGAATATCTGGGTTTCACACCCACCACAGGTTATAAATAGCAAACCTAAGGGGGCAAAGAAGCACTAATACAGACAGACACTAATAGCATTGAGAGTCAATAACTGAGAGGCTGACAGCATGGCAGAAAATCTATGAGAAGCAGACATGAGAACTCAAATAGCACAGTAGTCTGGGACCACTTAAAATATAGGTTAAAAACAGTCCTAGGTACTTCAACAGTCCCCAAAGGCACTGCTGTCTTACAGCCTCGTTAACTGTAGCTAATGTTCATGTTGGTGAACCTTGAGTATATAAGGAAAGGCCAGAGGCTAAATTATGTTTAGAATATCCAGCTTAAGAAGGCAAAAAAATTACATAATACACTTAAGAAAAATTTCCATACACTTTTAAAAATTGGTGTTTAAATGAGTAAACCCTAAGCTTTCCAAAGCAAGTCATTTGCTAAGTGTTCCAGAATAGCCACAGTCATAACCACGTGCTCTGAGTTTTAATGTTGGCTATCAGGAACCAGGGTGGTAAAATGTCCTTGCTCCTGCAAGCTGCCCAGGGAAGATCACCCTGTTAAATCTCCCAAACCTCTCTCAGGAGGCAGAGAGGCATGGCAGCTGAGAGCATGTGCTCTGCAGCCAAGTCGGTCTGGGTTTGAATCCTGGGATCCTGAGCAGTCTCCTGACAGGCCTAAGCCTTCATTTCCACATCAGGAAAATGGACAAAATAAAATGTATCACACAGAGTTGTGAGAACTTACTGTTCATAGATTTTTTTTTTTTTACCTTATTTGGAATTTTTAATTTTTATGTAGTCTTCTAAATAAACAAATGTAATGCACTTGCTTTGAATTTATATGGTTCTCAATTATTATTTTTTTCCTATGGGGCAGTGGCTCCTAGTAGGAAAAGACTAAAATAACACCTCAGCTTGAATCAGTTTATCGGATTAGCCAAGGAGTCATGCAGTTTTTCTAGAAGGGTGGGATAGAAAGTCCTAGAAGGGACTGGGGAGGAAAAGGATGGCTTCAGTGTCTACACATGAAGACAAAGGGTCGCTTGCAGGGAAAGGAAGTGAGAGGAGAGTGGGATGTTTGAAAGGGAGAAGGGGCCATAGGACAGCAAGCAGAGAGGTGCAGAAGAGAATTATAGTTACCTCTACGACATTCCCAGGATTGTTCCTTGGTTAAACTATGCTTTTAAAATGTTCTAAAAAGGACGATTAGAGAATTTCAGTCACTGTGACTTTTTCTTTCTCTCTCCACCCCACCCCTTTTCTACAGGTAATTTGCTTGAAAGCTGAAAAGGCCACCATGAAAGAATAAGATAGATGAGTGTGAGGTCTGCAGAAACCTTGCAATCTTGGCTTAAAAACTATCTCAGTCATGTGGTCTGCCTGCCTGCCCAGGAATTCAATCACCTCAGTCATTTTCTTCAAATAACCGTTATTACATTCCTTTTAAAAATAAACAACTTTAGGCTTCCCAGAATCCCTGATAGATGAGAGACGAAGTTTAGCTGTCAGTTGTAGGTGAAGACATCAAATTCACAAACAGAAAATTGAAAAAGAGAGGGCATATTCACTTCATGCTCTTTCCTAGACCTGTTAAAATAATGTGCATTGAACAAACATCAAAAATAATATGGCCAGGCGCAGTGGCTCACTCCTGTAATCCCAGCACTTTGGGAGGCCGAGGCAGATCGCGAGGTCAAGAGATTGAGGCCATCCTGACCAACATGGTGAAACCCCGTCTCTATAAAAACACAAAAATTAGCCAGGTGTGGTGTCAGGCACCTGCAGTCCCAGCTACTTGGGAGGCTGAGGCGGGAGAATTGCTTTAACCCAGGAGGCGGAGGTTGCAGTGAGCTGAGACCATGCCATTGCACTCCATCCTGGGTGACAGAGTGAGACTCCATCTCAATAATAATGAATAATAAATAATAGTGGTAATAATAATACATGTACCAATGGGCCCTTTCACTGTGTGCTCACCTCATCAAACCGAAATCAAAGACCCTGCCTCTGAACTATCCCACAAAGCTGGCAATCTTCAATCACCGACTGGACTGTGGGTTCATCTCATCATAATTATCTTCTTGTTTTTGTTTTAGAGATTCTTCCCTGTTTTTTTTTTTTTTTTAAGGGGTTAAATATTTTTCTTATATACCAGGGATTTGGGTTTATTTGTTTTTAATAAAAGTGGTTCTTGGCATCTACAGATTGCTATTGTTGTTTTATGGCCAAATTCTCAAAAACCATGATAAAAGCATGTCCACCGTGTTCATCTACAAACCTAATATAACAAAATTTTTGCAAACAGGTTCTGCAAAGCCATACATTCTTTTGTGTGCACCTGATTAAACAATAGTTAAATCCTTCTGTCTGGGGATGAGCCAGTGAAAACCAGTCTCAACTCTTGCAGAGAACACTGGGGTTGGCAAAGTTATTTCACATTGTGTGCCAGCCCTGATCACTTGGTTTTCGTGTTTTGCTGGGAGCTTTATTGAGAAGCATTTTAAGGCAGGATTCTTGCTCATTCGGAAAAGTTCTATAATTAGTGATGTCTGCTTAGGTGCAGAGTAGGAGAGTCATGCATGTTTGCCACTTACTTACCATTTTTACAGAAAATCTTTGACATTGAAAAATCCAGACTTTGTGGTTTTGACCGCTTTTCAGCTGTCCCGAAAGTCCATGATGCATGGGCACAGGGAGAGGAACATCACACACTGGGGTCTGTCACGGGGTGGGGGGCTAGGGGAGAGATAGCATTGGGAGAAATACCTAATGTAGATGACGGGTTTATGGGTGCCCCAAACCACCGTGGCACGTGTATACCTATGTAACAAACTTGCATGTTCTGCACATGTATCCCAAAACTTAAAGTATAATAAAAAAAGATTTAAAGTAAAAAAAAAAAAGAAAGAAAGCCCATGATGTATAGTAATTTGGAAGTTTTATTGCAGATAAATATTTATTTATATACACATAACATATATATAACATATATCTAACAGATAACATTATATATATAATGTTATATATATAACAGATAATGTGATAGCTATATATATATGTATGTGTGTGTATATATATATGAGGGAGAGTTCCTATTCCATGTATATCTTGATGCATAACAATTACTACAAATTGTGTTGCTTAAAACAATAATTTTTAAAAAACATTATTTATTTCATTATACTTTAAGTCCTGGGATACATGTGCAGAATGTGCGGGTTTGTTGCATAGATACATGTGCCATGGTGGTGTGCTGTACCTGTCAACCTGTCATCTACATTAGGTATTTCTCCTAATGCCAATCATTTTATTATACTTAGAGATTCCGTAGGTCAGGAATTTGGAAAGAGCAAGGTGGGGACAGCTTGTCTGTGCTCCACAAAGTCTGGGGCCTTCTTTAAAAAGACTCAAAGGCTGCGGGTGACCCGATGGTTGAGGGCAGAGCCATCTAAAGGCTTGTCACTACTCACATGTCTGGCAATTAACGCTGAGGACCTAACGATGGGACTTCACCACCTCATGGGGGACTTTGGCCAGAACATCTACATGCAGCTGCTTGTGCTTCCCGATGTTCCAAGAAAACCACAAGGAAGAGGAAGCTATATGCCTTTTGTGACCTTGCCTCAGAAGTCACACAGTGTGCCATGGCCATAAAAACCTGCCAGATTCAACTGGAGGGAACATAGGCCCCGCCCTTCAATGGGAGGAATGCCAAAGTCACATTTGATAAGAGCATGGAGGAGGAGGATACTGATGCAGCCACTTTCAGAAGATACAGTCTGCCACAGTCACTGGGTGAATGAGCCAGTCATTTCATTCCAATACACTTTGTAGTTTTTTGGTTCCCGCAGTAATTACTTGCCTAGATTAATAAAAACTTGATTTTTGTGTGAAAAATGGTTAACAGTAAGAAATCAAAATCAAACTTCAAGGAAAAGTTCAAAAGTCTTAAATTATGGTATGAAAACCTATATAGTAAACCACTGATAAGGAAATAAAATTCAGAAGAAAGTCATTTGCTTTTATATTCATTTTAATCTTTACAAATATGAGGTTTTGCTAATGGTTTGTTTCCCTGAATAACACCATAATGGTGACAGACCAGATACATCCATCTAACTTCGGGATTCTCAACCTTGGCACTATGATTCTTTGTTGTCTGGGGCTGTCCTGTGTTACTGCAGAATATTTAGCAGCATCTCTGGTTTGTATCCCTTCGCTCCGTCGTGGAAACTGAAAATGTCTTCAAACATCGCCAAATGTCCCCTGGGGTGCAAAATCTTCTTCAGCTGAGAATTGCTGATATATGAGGCTGCAAATATATTCTCCAAAATTTGTTTCCTAGGACATTCTTAAGAGGTTTGCCTAATATATTTTTTGAAAGTTTGCATTGCCTGATTCTATAGGAACCTCTATAGTTCATAATCATTTAACATGTGCCATTCATTCAAGATACTAAGTCTCTAGTAAACTGAGTCTTTTTCCTGTTAACAACATTCATTCTGCAGGGCAGAGGCCCCTCCTCTACTGATAAGACTGGAGGATTAAGTCAGGCAGAATAATTTAAGTGAAAGAATAATGAGGATATTAATGTCTTGGCTCATCCTACCTGAGAATGCGTGGGTGTGCCTTTGGGGGGAGTTGCGGGTGCACACACTCTTCCCCATCACCCACCCATCACAACCTACCCCTCCCACTTTCCAAGGAGAAGGTGTGAGTGGAAATAAAAAGCAGTGTGGTGATCACTTTATTTCTTGCATTCACAATTTGCTAGGGGCTGAGAGTGAACACTGAGAAGGTGTGAAAACAAGGAACAATCTCTGCACTGGGGTGTTACAACATTCAAGCTACAAGGTGCAGGGTAGAGTGCAGAATCACTGCATGTACCTTAGGTGGAAACCAAACCCTTTCCTGTAGACTCACAGGTATTTAAACTGGTTGGAATTTCAGGATTGAGTGGCAATAGGGATGGCATGGATAGGCAGTTCTCAGTTTATAGATAAGTGGATTCTGAAAGTAGATTAGTTGAAATCAGTAATGTATGTTGCATAGAAAAGTAATGTTATAATATGCTGGTTATACCCCTAGACCAGTTGAGAAAATCCTGCTTAACTTCTTTGGGGCAGTGCTGTGGGTCAAAAGAACATAATCACCATGTCTAACAGTGCTTCTCAGGACAGTTGCATTCAGATTTCTAACATGGGATGCCAGAAGTTGGAGAGAGAACCTGCTGACTGGCGTGCAGCCCATGCTTATTGCAGCCAGCGCTCATGGCAGGCCAGAGCTCCCTGCAGGCCAGTCAGCAGGCTCTCTCTCCAACTTCTCTTCAATTCAGCAAGCTTTACCTGAAAAAATATCATGTGCCAGGCAGGCTATAGGCGTTGGGGGTTACAAAAAATGTATTCCTGTTTTTAAGAGGCTGAACTGCCAGCCTGTGCCATTCTTCCTTCTTGTACACGTGAGAAGACAAACTCCCTTTCAAACCTGGAGGTGACCTCCAAGACAGCCTGAAAGGTTGGAGCTCTTACAGAAGGAGGTAGTGAGGTAGATGGATCTGGGGATTTCTGCTTTTATCTTCTGTTGTTTGTCAGGGCCTCTGACTAGTGTTCCTGTCCTTCCTGATAACCAGCTACTGCAGAACAGAAGGTAACTTCACAGTTTCTCCCAGTCCTCTAGTTCCTGAAAAGTATAAATATTTGTGGAAAGCTGTTTTACCAACCCAGGGATGGGGTGGATTTTGATCCTCATTGTCTCCATTCCCTGCTGCCTACTGAGAATAAGCAAGAGGTGGCTTAAGGTTCAGGAAAGTGTCATTGCAAAGCTGATGCCAAGTTTTTAGGCATTGTAGTGTGGAAATTCCCTTATGTAATGGTACTCTTCAAGTACGCTACCAGGTAAGCTATTCCAAGGGTCACAGAAGGGAAAGACTCACAGGTCAAATTAAGATGATTCAATAATGGGGTTTATTAAATCCATTTAAAACTTACAGCAAGAAGCAAGAGGAAAGAAATGAGAGGTTAACACTCAGGGTGGGGTACTGGTGGGTAGGACCACACTATCTCATTTCTGGGTTGTGCGATGGTTCTGCCTTCTGTCTCTTTTGCAACAACATCAGACTTGCCTGATAATGGGGAGGTTAGAGAACTACAGTTGAGGGAGGCTAGTGATAGTTAATCACATGGGCCAACTTGGTTAGGCCACAGTACCCAGATGTCTGCTTAAATATTATCCAAGATATTTCTGTGAAGGTATTTTTGGATGGGATTAAGATTTAAATCATTAGACTTTGAGTGAAGCAGTTTGCCTTCCATACTGTGGGTAGGCCTCATCCATTCGATTGAACAGAGTCCAAAGTCAGTCATTCAGGTAGAATTCCCTATCTCTCAAGGGAGTTCTGACAGCAGACTGACTTTGGATACTTCGCTGGGTCTCCAGCCTGCTGGCCTACCCTGCAGATTTTAGGCTTGTACAAAGCCTCCACAATCATGTGAGCTGATTCCTTAAATTCCCTCTCTCCCTCTCTCTTTCTCCACATTCTCCACATTCTGTGGGTTTCTCTCTGGTGTCACAATTCTCCCATTTAGGTAGGTCTGACATCAAGTACTCTTCATGCAGTCATGGTGGTAGGGTGGAGCGTTAAGGAACAGGACAGAAAGGGAAGGGCAGCCTGCCTCCCATCACCCACTGGGAGAGGGAGAGATATCCTCTCAAGGGGTATCTGCCCAGGAGATCTAGGCACAGATGTGGGCAGAGACATGAGTGGCAGAAGAGGCACCTGCCAGGTGGATGATTCAGGGGTCATCCCTGGGATAAAGGGAGACAAATGTCCTCAGTCTCAAAACCAACAAACCTGACTATATTAGTAACACATTTTGAGTTTCTCCTGAAGCTAGTTTACTTCCTTTTTGCTTCCACCTCTGCTATGGTTTGATGTGTCCCTCAAAGTTCATGTGTTAGAAAATTAATCCCCAGTGCAATAGTGTTTGGAGGCGGAGCCTAGTAAGAGGTGATTAGTCATGAGAGCTCTAGACTTCATGGATGGATTAACGTTGTTGTCACAGGAGTAGGTTAGTAATCAGAAAAGTAGGGTGGTTATAAAGTGAGTTTGGCCCCCCTTCCTGTCTTGCTCTCAAGTGCTCTCTTGTTCTTCTGCCTTCTGCCATGGGTCGATGCAGCACAAAGGCCCTTATCAGATGCCGACCCCATGCTCTTGCACTTCCCAGCCTCCAGAACTAAATACATTTCTGTTCATTATAATTTACCCAGTCTGTGGTATTCTGTTATAGTGGCAAAAAAATAGACCAGACTAAGACAACCTCCCAGAACCTGCAAGAAAAAGGAAAAAACACAAAGCTAATAACAGTTGGTCTTAGACTATACAGAGGGCTAGAGTGAGATTCATCTGAATATTTGAGGAAAGTTCAAACTCAATGAGGCTTCAAGGCATTTTTGGCACAGAAACAAAATGAGGCCTCACCTTGGTGGCCTTCCCCTGCCCTCTTGCTGCACAGGTCCTGTCTCAGGTGACCCAGGCCCCACTAGTTCCCTCCCCTCTGCTGGAGTAGAACCCTATGCTGGTTTCCTTTATCGCATGCTGTCACTGCCTGAATCCTTAGGTGCCTCCCCCACTGCATTGTAGTTTATTGAAGTCAAGGAGCAGGACTTTTGCACCATTGAGCACAATGCTTAGCACATAGTCAGCACTCAAAAGAAATTTGTTTAATGAATAATTGACCCAGCACCAGACCAATCTAGAATGAGATGGGAAGCAGGACCTAAGGATGGGAGCCCCAGGCAGACTGAAAGTCAGCTGTCAGGTAAGGAACAAAGAGAAAAACATCACTGTTGGAGACAGCTGAGGCCACGCAGCTGAACAGCTAGTTTCCATGAAGGTAACAGGCATATAAAGTAGGGGGCAACCTTTATTAGAAAAGAAAAATTTCTAACTCATATGCAGAGAGGCAGACAATCTTATCAAACAACCAAATGTCAGATCTCAAATATTTACACACTGTCTTGCCATGGAACATGTTTTTCCACCAGGGAAACTGGTGAAACTCCATTCTACTGTGTGCTGTTGCCAGAGTAATATTCCCAAAACCTGCTCAAGAGCCTTTCATGCAGTGTTTGCTTACTGTTCGTGGTCACAACATTTTTGAGAATCTGATGAAAGCTATGGTCTTCCTAGAAAAACATACCCAAATTTGCATTCAATGATAGGGGGCGGTGGTTTAGCCCACCCCCCTTCTGGTGATCTCCCATTTCCTCAAATAAAATCTATCCCTTGCTGCTCTGCCTCTTCCCCACCTGGCTTTGGAGTGACACTGTCCCATCCACTCTGCTCTTTTTCCCACGCCCCAAACACACCTTGTGGCTTTCCCACCTTTGAACTTGGAGTCAAAGGTACTAAAGTTCTTTTAAGGTGCCCTGGGGACAGGAGCTGGGCCCCCACAGCCCACTCACGGCCAGGGCAATAAAAGTAAAGGGAACAGTCATAACCTGTTCTGTAGCACAGTCCTGGCTGGCCCCACCCATCTTTCTGTGACTCTGGGCAGTGCAGGCTTCCGACTTGGTGTGGTCTCTTGGCCTCTCTGACTCAGATCTGTCCCTGGACTTGCAAATCCTGCTGCTTCCAGAGACTCCCTAATGGCTCAGACTCCTAGAAATTCCTGATACAGAGCCTGCCAGATTTGACCCCGGGAGAGTGCTCATGCTTTCTACCTACTCATTCAATAAACAATCAATCCAGTATCCAGGCTGTGTCATGGAGTGCTCCGGAAAGCTGTGGGAGTATAGCTAGACCCAGTTCCTGCCTCAGGAGCTCAGTCTTAGAGGGGCGGCAGCTACACACAGAAATGCCTCCACAGGGATGTCATAGAGAAACAATCACCCCTGGTGTTAGCAGGAAGGAGGTGACTGCTAAGATGAGGCCTGAGGAACAAGGCCTGACATGCTCCAGGAAAAAGACAAACATTCAAGGCCAGAAGAAAGAGAGGATGGTGTGGGAACTGCAAGTTTTTTGGGATGTGTGGACTCTGGAGTCCCTGGAGGGAGTGATGAGGCTGGGCAGGTCCGGAGGGCCGGGGAGATGAGGGGCCCTTGTGAGCAGGATTAAAGAGACCCCACACTACCCCGAGGGTAGGGGAAGGCATGGAAGCGGAGTCTGGATCAAATGATCTCTCTCAGGCCCGGGCAGTTCTCTTGCTCCAGTTGCCCTGGGCTTGTTAATGCTGCCACCTCCTACTCTATCCCTTAGGACTTTTTTGAGTCTGAGCATTACAGAACCACAAATATGACACACACTTTCATCTCATTCCTCTTTTTTGCCATTGAACTTCAACCAGCACCTCAAAAACAGCTGGTCCAAGATGGAACTCGGGGTTCCTGTGAAGCACGTCATCCTCAGGCCTGCTCCCATGGCACTGAGAATAGGATACAGCCCTCCTTTCTCCCTCTGCCCCTGCCAATGAGGACACAAGCCCTTATGATTTCAGGGGTTGGTGTTTATTTTTTAAACTGCTAATCCCTCAAAGGAGCCAGAAATGGATATCATAATAACCTGAGGTATGGGTGGGGCCTGTGGTGGAGTGGGAAAGGTTCCAGCACCTTCCAGTACCTTCCATTCAGTCTCTATCCTTAGTCCTGACTCCCTTGGTCATAAAAGTACTCCCTTGTGTTTTGTTCTTTGGATGGGCTTAATAAACACTCCTTATACCTCAATCTTCCCTACACTTGAGTAGTGGCTCATATACTTCTTTGACCACTAACCATAGAAAGAAAGACATTTTATATCATGAACCAGCACACACAAACATGTAAAACAAATTTCCTGAAATAATATTATACTTTCTACAAATGATGCCCTCTAATATTTTAGTCCAGTCTTTCCCTCCCTCCCTCCCTCCTTCCCTCCTTCCTTTCTTCCTTCTTTTTTTCTTTCCTGGTCACAGCCCACCAAACTGATTTCAATATCCAACTAATGGGATGCAACTTACAGTTGGAAAAGCACTGCTCAGCAGAAGAACATGCAGAGACCTTCCCTAAGAGTACCTGTCTCCAGCCAAGGCAATCCAGATGAAGTCAAAAGTGCCCCCTATCTTAACGGTTATTTTGAGTTTTGAGCTGCTTCCTGGGCCTCGGTTGACTTAGAAATGTTCCCTTTTGGTAACTGCCTTAAAGAGTATGGATCCTGGAAGAGTGTTAGGTCTGTGTGTTGTTCCACCCACAGTCTGCTGGCAAGGGAGAATGGCAGAGGGAAAAGGAGCAGACCATGTTGTCGGTGTCTGATGATAATAACAGCAATGATAATACCAACAGCTATCGATCTTGGCCAGACACTGTGCTGGGCTTTGTCTCACTCAGTCCACACCACAACCACTGAGTTCAACATTATCCCCATTTTACAGAGCGTCAAAGGGAGGTGCAGAGGATTCACCCAGGTAGGTACTAGCAGAAGACCATGCTGGGATTCGCCCAGGTCTGCGGAACACCAGAGCCTGGGTCTCCACAAACCTGAGTGTTCTGGGTGTACTCTGTGGTCTAAAGGTGCTGGGGAGATTGGTCACCTCTCATTTCACAGAGAGTGTGTGTGTTCCATATGTTGCCCTGTCTCAGGGATTCCTCATTGGAGTTGGTTTCATTCCCAGAAGTTTCATGAGCCCTTGAAATGGTGAAACAAGACTTTGAACGCACATTTTTCTGGCTACCCTCTCAAAGCAGTCCTTGACTCACTGACCCATCTGGCTGAGCTAAATGATCTGAATATAATTACAGTCAGCTCTTTGTATCCACGGGTTCTGCATCTGTGAATTCAACCAACCACAGACAGAAAATATTTGATAAAAAATTGTGTTTGTACTGAATATGTGCAGACTTTTTTTCTCATCATAATTCCCTAAACAAAATAGTATAACAGCTATTAACATAGCATTTACGTGCATTAGGTGGTATAATTAATCTAGAGATGATTGAAAGTATAGGGGTGGCTGTGCATTAGTAATATGCAAATACTACACCATTTTATATCAGGGACTTGAACATTCATGGATTTTGGTATCCACGAGGAAGTCCTGGAACCAGTTCCCCCACTGGTATCGAGGGACGACTGTACATTTTGGCAGCAACGATTGATTCAAGTATGTGTACGGTTGGGAGGGGCCTGGCTGTTGGCGATCAGTACAATAAGAGAGATTGTCTATTTGTAGGTCCCTGTGGGACAGGAAATTCATGTGGGAAGGAGATGCATGCAACTGAAGTGGGTGGGTGATGGGGATGTTCCTGCCCAGAAAAGGGGAGTGGAGGCTGGTGAGAGCACAGCTTCCCTGGTCTATAAATGAGGGATTGTTCTAGACTAGGTTTCTGAGAGCCCCACAGAGTCTGCAGAGATGCCTTGAGGCTGAGGCTCTTCTGCTATTACCTCAGGCTTTAACCATAGCTATTCCCTCTTTCTGTCTAAGGGAGAAGGAGGCCACCTCTGCTACTTTAAAAAGGTGGAGAAGGAGAGAACCTCAGACAAATCCCAACTGAGGAACGTCATACAAAATGCTCAGCCAGCATGCCCCGAAACTGTCAAGGTCATCCAAACCAAGGAAAGCCTGAGAAAGCACAACAGTCTAGAGGAGCCTAATGAGACATGATGCCTAAATGTGGCCCTTAGTCAATAATGTATTAAAATTGGTTCATTAATTGTGATAAATATACCAGTATAAGACGGTAATCATAGGAGAAGCTGAGCACTGGGGATACGGGAACTCTGTACTCTCTTTGTAACTTTTCTGTGAATGTAAATCCATTTTAAAATTTAAAACTATTAAAAGAAGGGGGTGCTACTGACTAGTTGACCTCTGAGGTCCTTCCCAGCTCTGACAATCCCTGAGTAGTCTGTGCAGTGGCCTGGGCTGGGGCCCTGGGGGAGAGAGGATTTTCCAGAGGTGCTGAGCATGGAATCCAGGGGTGTGAGCTGCATCTGAGCACCCAGATGCTTTGGGGGAATAGAACTGCAGCTTGAGCCTGGGTCTTGCCCCTTGTGTCTGGCTAGAAAGCTGGCAACCTTTGCATCCCAGAGCCATATATGTGACCCACACTTTGATGTCTTTCCTCTCTTTTGCTCTTGAACATCAACAGTACCTCAGAGACATCTTGGTCCAAAACTGAGCTCAGGGCTCCCCGCCCTGCTCACTGCTCACCCCTAGGTCTGCTTCTCTTCATGTGTCCTGGGCACAGCACCACCCTTCTCCAGTCACTCGTGCAGTGACCAGCAAGTCATCCTCAACATCTCTCTTCACTCCTGCCATGCTCAGCCAGTCATAATCCCCTAAGGATTCCTGTCCCTGGTATGGTGGGTATACACAGACCCTCCTCATCCTCACTGCTACTGTCTTAGCTCAGGCTCTCCCCACTGGTCTAGCTGGTGTCCAGCCATCAATGCTTCTAATCCACTCTTTTTAAAATATTATGATGAAATATTTCAGGCAAACCAAAGGATGCAGGTAGTAAATGAACCTACTACCAAGCATAAGAAAGATAATTGCATCAACCTTACTGATGCAATTAAGGCTCCCTGCATTCTCTGTCTCATTCCCCACTCTCCAACCTATTTCTTCCCATTCTCAGACCTCTTATGTTGTTCCTTCTCAACATGGCCTACTCTGACCACTCAATTTAACATTGCAATCCAGAGCTCAGCTTCCTCAGCACCACAATCTCTTTTACCTCTGCTCTTTTTTAAAAAAAATGCATTTGATCACTTTTTTCAGGTTAAGGAAGTTCTCTTCTATTTTTAGTTTTTATCATGAAAAAAGTTTGAATTTTGTTGAAGGCTTTCTCTGCATCAGCTGAGATGCTCATGCGCTTCTTCTTTAATCTGTTAGCATGGTGTTTTGTAGAACTAGATATGCTGGTGTTCCTGGGATAACAGTTCAGGGTTTTCATCAGGTGATTAACATGATCTACTTTTCATTCTAACAAGTTCACACTGCCTGCTGTGTGGAGAATGCATTGTGGGGAGCGAGGGTGAACGAAGAGAGATTAGCCAGGCGGCTAGGACAATCGTCTGGGCCAGAGAGGATGGGAAAGTGGCAATGGAGATAAGTGGGAGGATTAGGAAGATGTTTTGGAGATAAAACTGACAGAGCTCACAGATGGATTAGAGGGAAAGGGAAGAGCTGAGAATGATGATTAGGTTTCGGTGGAGCAGCGAGGTGGTCCCACTTTTCTTAATGCAGAGCACAGGGAGAGTTAAAGCAGGGAGGGCAGGAATCAAGGTTCTTTTCTAGATTTGTTAGGATTCAGATACCTGTTAGACTCCCAAGGGGAGGTATGAGCAGGTGGTTGGGTATTTGAGTGTGCAACTCAGTAGCAAGAGAGTTATCAGTGTACAGGTGGTGTTTAAAGCCACAGTCATTGATGCGATCCCCAAGAGGGAGAGGGAGACAGAGAGGATGGGGCGCAAGGCCAAGCACAGGGCTTTCTAGCACCAGTCAGGTAGCTAGTAAGGGCCAGCGAAGGAGACTGGATAAAGGAGGCTGCAGGTGGGAAGAGAAACCCAGAGATGAGGAAGGTGAAGGCAGGGCTAGCCAGTCATGCAAATGCTGTTGAGAAGTAGAGGAGGGTGAGGGCAGAGAAGTGTCCAGTGGTTACCAATGGACTTCATTAACTTAACATTCCTGAGTTTTGTTATTTTCTGTGCTCAGTTATGTGAGGAAAACACCAAGGACCATTTATTTGCACACGGTACTGAATAAAAGCAAACATATCCTCAGCCTTCTTTCAGACGTTTTAGGGACAGGAAGGTGACTTTTCTGAATATCTTCTTCTCAAAAGAGCATCTCTGGATTTGCTCTGGTCACCAGCTCCCAGTGTTTTTGTAGCTGTGACACTCCACGTTGAGTTTGATGTTCCTGTCTCCTAAGCTTGACTCACAGAGCTATAAATACAACTGTTTCCACACACACACTGAACTCATTCTCCACATCAAGCACCCTAAAGGGCTGTGGAGTTCACAGAGAGGAGCACTGCCTCACCCCTGCCCTGAAGGTCCATTAAAAAGAAGAAACTGAATTTAAATTACCTTCATTTAGGCAGTTTCGTCACACACCCTTTGAGATAACATTTACACATAACACTGGGACTCCTCGCAGTAAGATGTCAAAACAATTGCGGCTGGGGTTTAAGGTATGCATGTAGGTTACCAGAGTCTGGAAAGACAGCCTTACCTTAACCCGGTGGCATTCAAGTTTAAAGTTTCCACCTTGGGATTTATGTTTGGCCAAGAAAGTGGTAAGGGCCTCCTCTTAGCCATCCTCATTTAGTCGTTCCTATTTCAACAAGCCTTCCCTTTCTTAAACAACCAAGATTCTTCTCAACAAAGGTAATTTTCTGCTTCTCTGGTTCAATTCAATTTATCTTTTAAAAAGTAATTAGTATCCCTTTAGAGTTCCTTTATGCCCGACTAATTGCACCTTAGTTCAGGAGTTAAAGCTTCTCCCTATCCATTTAGGCAACTACAATAATATCCTAGTTAAAGTCCAGGCCAGACAAAAATGCCGATTTTGGATAACACAGTCTCCTTAGCTTTCTAAGTATTTAAATTTCCACCAGTCAGGGAGAGGTAGGGGATCCATTTATATTGTAAGGCATTCCTGAGAAGGAGGTATTTCCAATTAACTGAGCATGGGAGGAATTGGAAACTAGCACAACTAGAGGACTTAAATATGCATTAAGAAAAATTCCACTACTCATTTGAAACTAGTTGGTAGGCCGTAAGTATCAGCAACACCGTGTAACTTGTATTTTTCCTTTGTAAACCAACACTACTTGTTTACTTAAGCCTGGTAAGTCAATCTAGACTTAACTAACACAGCGACCCGATGAGACAGATCTTTTTACAGGATAGATAGCTTTAGAGAAGTGCCAGGTGTTACAGAAAAACAGCTGGCCCTGCTATGTTCTTTGTTTCCAGGAGAGAGACCAGTTGAAAGAGAATCGTAGACTTTTAGAGCTCAAATCATCTTAGAATAGAGTCATTCATGATTTTTAGTCCAAAAATTTATAAATGGCAAAGGCAGGATTTGAAAATTGCTAATTTTATTCCCAGCCCTTTGGTCTTTCCACTAGAGAGGTGGTTCTTGACTGTGCAACATACTGGAATCAACAGGGAAATTAAAGCAAGTGAAGACACAAGAAAAAGCCTTCCACAGAGATGGAGATTTAACTGGGGAGCTCTCTGGGCATCGGGATTTTTTTTTTTTTTTTTGAGACAGAGTCTCCATCTGTTGCCCAGGCTGGGGTGCAGCGGTGGGATCACGGCTCACCACAGCCTTGACCTCCCTGGCTTAAGTGATCCTCCTGCTTTAGCCTCCTGAGTAGCTGAGACTACAGGCACATGCCACCACGTCTGGCTAATTTTTGTACTTTTTTGTAGAGATAGAATTTTGCCTTGTTTCCCAGACTGATCTCAAACTCCTGGGTCAAGTGATCCACCTGCCTTGGCCTCCCAGAGTGCTACGGTTACAGGCATGAGCCACTGCACCCGGCCAATATTGAGATTTTGAAATACTCCTTCTCCCACCCTCCCAACCCCCTGCACCCCACCTGCTCTGGGTACTAGAGGGAGCAGAAAAGGCAACTGAGTTTCAAGACACATACTATACATTTGCAAGGTGCTTACTGTAATCCATCTGACCTCACCTACCACTGGCATGAACTTCTGAATTAAAAAAGCCTCTTTTTGAAATTCAACCCCCAGATTTCTTTTTGATTTACAATATATAGCATTATTTTCTTCTTTAGTGGAGAGGGCCAGGAACAGATTTCCATTTGGCTCCTGGACTGGTGTATTTATTTGGTAAACAGAAAATGGCCTTGCAGAAATATAGAGGCTGTGGGAGCCAAAAGAATCATTTCATCTCCTAGGAACCAATTAGGATCCTTAAATGGCAAAACTCCCATTAAAAAAAAAAAATTACAAAGCCCTCCGAAGAGGCTCACTATTAGAATTATCCCGGAAAGTTTCCACTAAACTGGCAAAGGAGCGAGGCTCTGGGACACTTTGGTAGAAAGTTAGGCAGCAGTTTGACACAAAGCAATTAGGCAAGGAGACGGAGTGTCAAACCTGCGGCAGGCAGACATACAAACAAACATGATGTATCGATTTTGGCAGCGGTTCCCATTAGTTTTTGTCAGAAGTCAGCCACATTGAAAAACCATTGGCAGCCTAGGTTGAAAGCTGAACTGAGAGCTGGGGTCCAGTGGGCCTCTGCTGAATTCTGTAGCCTTGCATCTGTTTTGGGGGCCTCATGTCTAGCTTAAAAGATGCTACAGCCATGAAACCTAAGCCCAAGTTGCTAACCTTTCTCAACAATCCCAAGTAAACCATTCACCTAATGAAGCTGAAAGTTTCGTCTGTTCAACTGAGTGGTAAGAAATAAAAGGGAACTCCCTTAACCTGCCCAACTGGTTCTGAGGCTTGAACTGGGTCCAGCACTTTATATAACATAGAACCCAGGACGTGAGTCCCAACTCCACTCCGACTCTGATCACAGCAACACCCCAAAACCTACCATATACACCACCTCCCCGTACAGATTTCCCTCTCTGTAACAAATCCTAAAAATTTAAGTGTCACGCATTTGTCTTGAGGATCCATAGGAAGGCAAATAATTTTAAGAGAAGCATTTTGTGGTAACAAAGAAGAGGGAAGAATGCCTGAGTGAATGACAATCGTAGAAACAGCCAATTAACTGGTAAATCCCTGTGGTCTGCAAGCTGAACCAGGAACAAGTGCGGGAGGAGGAAAAGCAGCTGCAGCCCAATTAAACTCAGTAGCTCAGATACCTCAGGAGGATTCTTACTACTGGTTTACCTAGACAGACCTGCTTTCTCAGAGATCTTAGGAGACTGCCATACAGAAGCACAGACTCTGATGATTTCCTTCTTTATTATTGTGGGCAACTGAGCTAAAATATGCATATAAGCAAATTAAGAAGATGAGAGGGTCACAAGCCTCAGAAAACATACTTTTCTTGTATTGGGTAGAAGAGAGAGAGAATGCTAGATCCTGCAATAAACCGGATTAAAGCAACTGTATACACGCACAGTCCAACAGCTGGAGGAAATAATTTCAGAACTGGCATCCACTTAGTAAGTCTTCGAGAATCCAACTGATCCTTCAATTAATGAGTTCAGAGAATCCAGAATACCCTGTTTTGAAATGGACTCTCACAGAAAGATGATGTTATGAAACCCTAGGGGTTGGGCATCCTGGTCAGGCCCATGAAATATTCTCTTTGCCTGTTTTTATCATGTTTCTTTTTTTCCCATATTTCTTTCATATGGACAGAATTTTCCAGCTTCAATTCCTGACTGAAATACAGACTTCATCTTCATTCAATAAATCCCTATGAAGAGCTTGCCTCCTACCCAGAGCACTATTCAACTAGGGCAGATTCTGTCAGTCTGGTCCTGGACTATCTGAGTCCAGGGCTGAATTAAGCCACCTGGGCTCCTTGCTTAAACGACCCCTAACCTAGAATTAAACCAAAACACTGTGCTAATCTTTTTTTTTGAGATAGAGTCTCACTCTGTCACCCAAGCTGAAGTGTAGCGGTGTGATCACAACTCACTGCAACCTCGACCTCCCGAAGCTCAGGTGATTCTCCCGCCTCAGTCTCCTGAGTAGCTGGGACTACAGGTGCACGCCAGCACGCCCAGTTAATTTTCTGTATTTTATGTAGAGATGGGGTTTCACTATGTTGCCCAGGCTGGTCTTGAACTCCTAGGCTCAAGCGATCTGCCTGCCTTGGCCTCCCAAAGTGCCGGCATTACAGGCATGAGCCACTGTGCCCGGCATTGTACCTATTTTTTAAAATAAAAAAAAGTTTTTTACTATTTATCATGAATGTGTTTAAACATTAGAGAGAATAGTATATTATCTATTAGAGAGAATAGTATAAAGAACCTCATGCACCCATCATTCAGCTTCCATAACTATCAACATCCTGTTATTCTTGTTTCAATTCTACCTAGCTGTACCACTTTTTTGGACGCGAAAGTACTGGAGTATTTTAAAGTGAATTCCCGACTCTTATCCTCTTATCCTTTCATCCATTAGTTCTTCAGTGCATTTCTGTAGCAGATAAAAACTTTTTTAAAAACATAATCACAATGCCAGCATCATATCCAACATTAACTATATTTCTTAATATTATCAAATTCTCAGTCTGTGATCAGTTTTCCATAATAGTCTCAAAGTGTCTTTTTGCATTTGGTTTATTCAAATCAGGATTCAAAATGATCCATACATTGTGTTTGTTTGGGATGTCTCTTTTAATTTATAATAGCTCCATTATTTTAGTGTCATTTATTTGTTGAGGAAACTGTATCATTCCTCCTGCAGAATTTCCCACTTTCTGGATTTGACCGATTATATCTTCGCAGTGCTGTTTTTAACATGTTTCCCTATCTCTCTTATTTCCTGTAAGCTGATGGTTAGAAGTTTGATTAGATTCAATTTTTTTTTGCAAGAATATTCCACAGGTGGAGGAACATTATGCCTGGCTGTTTCACTTTTAGTTAAGGTTGATCAGTGGGTTCAAGTATGGTCAGCCAGATCCATCCACTATAAAGTTCTCCATTAACATTTTATTTAATGGCTCCGGCAGGCAATTTGATCACCGCCTGGTTCTATTATTTCATTGATTTTCTAGTTCTGTCTCTCATCTTGCATTTATTAGCTATGATTCTTCTAGAGAGAAGAAATTTCCTTGATAAAATATTTGGTTACCAAGAAATTCAGTCTGTACAGGAAAGGCAAAATATTTTTCCTTTTATTTATCATTTTCATATTTATTTTTTATAGGCTTTATTTTTTTCCTTTTATTTATCATTTTCATATTTATCCAAATGATTGATGCCCTAGTATTCCCCAAAGATGACTGATGAAGTTTTCTTTCTTATAGGGGAGGGACATTATGAGCTCATAATTTTAACATACTTGATGTGTTTTA
>NW_012106919.1:2517314-2517824 GCF_000951045.1 Mandrillus leucophaeus
ACATGCCCCCTTAATTTTTTTTTCTTTTTGAGCACTGTCTTACTTTCCGGTACTATAAGATGCTCCAGGCTTATCTTGTAGTTTTCCTGACCCAATCCTAAAATCAGCCATTTCTACAGGGAGCTCTGGTTCCCCTCGTTGGATAATGGTATTAGAAACTAAGATCTGGGCACTAGATGTGTTTGTTGCTACTGGGGTATCATTGCTTCTAGCTCCTCTCAGCTGACAGGCCAAGGAAATATATGCATGTAGACTAACCTGTGCATATATGCATCTCTCTAAGTATTTCTATGTGTAAGCATCTGTGTCTATATTCAGCTAAACATGAGTTCATACTAATGTCTCCAACTCTAATCCATTGCTGTGTGGCTCATTCTCTTGCTTATCTGTAATCTCCCACCCCAGCAGTAGAAACCTGGCTGCCAATCATTTACTTGATTGTTTAATTCCAGCATACATACATAGCTGTTTCCATTTGTTTTTAATGTTTTCTTTTGATTAATTTTGTTT
>NW_012106919.1:2523834-2525537 GCF_000951045.1 Mandrillus leucophaeus
CATTATGAGCTCATAATTTTAACATACTTGATGTGTTTTAATTTATTACAGTCATTACTTTTTTTCATGTTCAAACTGTCCCTCCTTGGCCAATGGGGGCTACTTCAAGTTGGCTTCTCTGTTTGTCTTTTTGACATGAACTCATAATCGCCATGATTTTCTTGCTTTCAGATATGGAAAGATGCAGATCTGTAAGTAGCCAGTTCTCCAAGGAACCCTGATTCTGTTTAATGGGTCATGGTCCTTAGAGATTATAATCTGGGCTCTAGGAGTGCTCACTGCTCATCAATCCTGGCCATTTTCATTGGATAGAGCTAGGAAATATGCACTATTTTAAAAGAGAAAAAGTAAATTATGAGTTTATACTTATATTTCCAATTCAAATAAAGATTATATTTTTATATACTTTGGTTTTATATTTTTATTCCTTTTCTCTTATGCTGAAAAGCTTGGCTCCTAATGATATTAACATAGTTGTGTATTTTCTCTCTTTCTCTTTCTCCAAATTGGTACAAAATACCAATATTGTAACTAGCATAATAATACTGAAGGGAATACAAAATTTCTTTGTGTGTATATTTGTCCTCAAAATATATGTGTGCATATTTGTTTCAAAATCACTTAAAATAATTCTGTTTATATTTATAGAATCAACTTGATATACGGCTAGGTTTATTTGCTTTAGATTTTCAAGTAAACTTTTTATTTCACATGTACAGAAAAATGATGAGGATAATACAAAGAGTTCTCATCTATCTCACACCCAGTTTACCCTATTATTTACATCTTATACGAATGTAGTGCTTTTGCCACAATTAATGAACCAATATTGATACATTACTGAAGTCCACACTTTATTCAGATTTTTTTAGTTTTTACCTAATGTCCTTTTTCTGTTCAACATTTGGAAATCATGTCTGCTTAGGCTTTCCTTGGCTGTGACGGTTTCTCAGACTTTGTTTTTGATAACCTTGACAGTTTGAGGAGTATTGGTCTGGTATTTTGTCAAATGTCCCTTAGTTGGTATTTATCTGATATTTTTCTCATGATGAGACTGGAATTACTTGGTTTTGGGAGGAAGACAACAGAGATAAAGGAAGACAACAGACATAACGTATCAAAGGTACATAGTATCAACATGACTTATCACAGTTGATGTTGACCTTGGTCACCTGGCTGAGGTAGTGTTGGTCAGGTTTCTCCACTGTAAAGTTACTCTTTTTTCCCACCCTTTCCATTTTTTTTTTTTTTTTGCAGGGGGTGAAGAAAGTCACTATGCACAGTGCACACATAAGGAATAGGGAATTCTGCTCCATCTCCTTGAAGGTGGATATTTACATACATTATTTGGAATTCTTTTGCATGTGAGATTTGTCTCTTATTTATTTAAAAATTTATTTATATCAGTATGGACTCAGATATTTACTTAATACTTTGAGTTATAACCCAATTCTATTTTTATTTATTTTAGTGCTCAAATTGGTCCAGCATTAGCCATTGGGACTTTTGTGTTCTTTATAGACATGCCCCCTTAATTTTTTTTTCTTTTTGAGCACTGTCTTACTTTCCGGTACTATAAGATGCTCCAGGCTTATCTTGTAGTTTTCCTGACCCAATCCTAAAATCAGCCATTTCTACAGGGAGCTCTGGTCCCCTCGTTGGATAATGGTATTAGAAACTAAGATCTGGGCACTAGATGTGTT
>NW_012106919.1:2525907-2535774 GCF_000951045.1 Mandrillus leucophaeus
TACATACATAGCTGTTTCCATTTGTTTTTAATGTTTTCTTTTGATTAATTTTGTTTATGATTTATTATAAAGTCAAAACATAAACCAAGATACATTCAGGGAGGTACATTTTGACCCCAGTTCCCTCCCCAGTGATTTCCCCTCCATCATAGATAGCAATTTTTGTTGGTTTTCGGTTTAATCTTTCATTGTTTCCTTCGGAAAACACAAACAAATGTATAAATAGTCATATTCCCTCCTTTCTTGCATAAATTGTAGCATAAATTGTAGCATATCACACACATTTTTCATTGTTTTTGGTTTTAATTATACTTTAAGTTCTAGGGTACATGTGCACAACGTGCACGTCTGCTACATATGTATACATGTGCCATGTTGGTGTGCTGCACCCGTTAACTCATCATTTACATAGCATATCTTCTAATGCTATCCCTCCCCCCTCCCCCCACCCCACAACAGGCCCCAGTGTGTGATGTTCCCCTTCCTGTGTCCAAGGGTTCTCATTGTTCAATTCCCACCTATGAGTGAGAACATGAGGTGTTCGGTTTTCTGTCCTTGTGATAGCTTGCTGAGAATGATGGTTTCCAGCTTCATCCATGTCCCTACAAAGGACGTGAACTCATCCTTTTTTATGACTGCATAGTATTCCATGTATATGTGCCACATTTTCTTAATCCAGTCTATCAATGATGGACATTTGGGTTGGTTCCAAGTCTTTGCTATTGTGAATAATGCTGCAATAAACATCATACGTGTGCATGTGTCTTTATAACAGCATGATTTATAATTGTTTGGGTATATACCCAGTAATGGGATGGCTGGGTCAAACGGTATTTCTAGTTCTAGATCCTTGAGGAATCACTACACTGTCTTCCACAATGGTTGAACTAGTTTACAGTCCCACCAACAGTGTGAAGTGTTCCTATTTCCCCACATCCTCTCCAGCACCTGTTGTTTCCTGACTTTTTAATGATCACCATTCTAACTCGCTCACACACATTTTTCTTCACCTCGCTGTGTTTACTTACCAATAGATCCTGGAGATCATCTGGAACAGCCTGTAGTGATCTTTCTTCATCCCTGCACCGTCCTCTTTTATATGGATGTACCACAGTTAACCAGGCCTGTACTGATTGACATTGACATATTTTCCAGTCTTGCACTTTTATAAATAGTAAAAATAGTAAAGAATAGCTTTGAACACACAGCATTTCAGATTTTTGCCTGTGTATCTTCAGGATAGATTCCCCAAACTGAGACTTCTGGGTCCAAAAGAGTGTACATATAACATTGCTGGATGCTGCCAAATTCCTTTCCTTAAGGGATGTATCATTTTGCATTCTCACCAGTGATGTATGAGAGGTCCTTTTTCCCTATAGCTTTGTCATCAGACTTTTTTTTCTCAGATTTTTGCTTATCTGGGTGGTGATAGTCAGTCAGTGAGATGGTGCATGTCTCTTATTCTAATGAGGTCTAGCATCTTTTAGAACATTTAAGCATCATGTACAGTTCTTATTTTGCAAACTGTCTGTTTCTACCTATGTGCACTAAAGTTTGAGAGCCACTGCCCTGGTGAATATAAGAAGAGCATGGAACATAGACCCTTATTCTGGAAGGAACGTACATGGGCTTGCCCAAATCACATTCTCAAGATGACAATACAGAAACACACATCATGACTTTGACTTTTGAAGTCCTTGACACAGATGAAATGTTTTGAGAGTTCAGAGAATAGAGATAACTATAGAAATTAAGGAAGGCTTCATAGAAGAGGAGGCATTTGAGCAGATCTGAAAGATATCTGGGATGGCATAAACAGAAGAAAGGGAGGCTGGAAGACATGCCAAAAGTAGGCTGAGAACAAAGAATATATTAATACAAGGAGAGGAAGCAGTATGCTTTGCTCTGGAGTCAGACTTCCTGGATTCCAATCACAGCCTCTCCGTTTTATTAGCTGGTTTCAGACTCTGCATCTGTAAAATGAGGGTAATAATAGTACCAATCTCAAAAGGTTGTTGTGAGGATTAAATGAAAAAAAAAACACGAAAACACAGAGGACCACCTGACTGGAGTCAAATGTTCTCTTTTTGGAATTGTGGGAGGTTCTGTTGAAAAATATAGACGAGCTCAGATAATAGAGGACATCAAACTCTATGCTCAGGAGTCTGGATTTCATGTAAAAGTGAAGAAAGAGGCACTGAAGGGAGCTTTTAAAGCAAGAGACTGACAAAGTGAAGGTGTCTTCAGCTGTGTATAACCAGAATGCTGAACAAGGAGGACTCTTGAAATGTAACCAGAAAGAGACTTTACTTTGGACTTCCACTGCATCTAAAATGGGGCAAGTTCTTTCCCTGCTCATCGTTTTAATTCAATAGTTAATAGTGTGCAGGGCCAACATAATGATCAGAATTCAAAACTAGGCCGGGCACGGTGGCTCAGGCCTATCATCCTAACACTTTGGGAGGCTGAAGGAGATGGATCACTTGAGCTCAGGAGTTTGAGACCAGCCTGGCCAACACGCCACAACCCTGTCTCTCCAAAAAACCACGAAAATTAGCTGGGTGTGGTGGTACATACCTGTAGTCCCAGCTAACTGGGAGGCTGAGGCAAAGAATCAATTGAACCCGGGAGGCAGAGGTTGCAGTGAGCCAGAATCATGCCACTACACTATAGCCTGGATGACAAAGTGAGACCTTGTCTCAAAAAAATAAAATAAATTGAAAGCTAAACCTTATTCTATTCTCTCTTAGGTCCTTCTGCAGGTGGGAGGAAAAGGAGAGCTGCAGCTTCTCTGTCACTTGCCTGGCACATCCCCTCTCCTCAACCTTCTAGCCAATGGGGATTTCTGTCCTCCCTGTGGCTGAAGAGGGGGAAAGGAAGAAAGCAGGAAAGTTCTTATTTGACTAGTACTATCCCAATACTGCTTCACAATTTGGACACCTATTTTAAAGCTGACTTATGGGCTTTTCTGTGCGTTCTTGGGAGGCTCCATTGGTAACTTTCAGCAGCATTTCCTGTGACGCAGTTTCCTCTGAATGACACCCTCCTCAGCCCCAGTTTCCCAGCAGCCCTCTCTATGCAGCAGCCCTCTCTATGCAGACCTCCAGGTGGTTCTGTCAGGCCGACTTCAAAATGGCTCCAGGCCAGCTCTCATCCTGACACGATCCACATCCATTCCATGAGAATTATCATCACATTTTTTGTCTCCGCAAACTGCGTGTGCGAGCTTCCCAGTGCAAACTATGCTCCTCCACCCTGGCCTTCAGAACAACTAGCCAGCCCATCTTTACCTTTTGGATTTTCTAGTCCAGAGTCAGACACCAGTCTATGAGGTCTCCCCAACTGCTGGTGCCACACATCAAGCTCCCCACATGATCCCCCTGAAACCCATCTCTATTGACATGAGGAGAAAAGGGAAGCAGACCTCCCCTACACTTGGGAGGAACGGCATTCACAGCCGGGTCACACATTATCTTTGCTCCCGTCTCACTATCTCCAGTCTCAGGTCTTTTATATTACAGTGGAATCCTATTGGGCATTTAAGGATCTCCTTGGCCAATCACTTTGAAATTTTTGCATGGTAGCGTTTTAAAAATGTAGCACCTATTGTCTTCTTGTTTTAGCAAAATGGAGATAGAAGAGTCTAATTTTAGAACTCTGTTAACGTATCCTTCTCCAGTACACGGCAGTGCCTAGCCCTTGGTGAGTAGTGCCTGGCACACTAGGAGGATGGCTCTAGCTCAAGTTCATATGATAGATGGGTGCATGGTAGAAGGAAGACCAGTTTGAATCTGCTGGGATCCAGAAGTAAGACAAAATTTGTGTAGATTCGGGATATTTCACCCAGAAAAGAATACTTAGCAGGGCATAGTAATTCTCAACCTAGGTAAAGAAAATGACAGTCATGTAGGAAGGAGGAAAGACAATTTCATTTTATTGAAAAGGAGGAATTAAGACAATTGGGTAAATTTGGACAGAAACAGAATTGAATTCAATACAAGACTTTTCTGATACCAATGGCATCGTAGCCTGTCCTTGTAGTGAGTGTCCCATCATTCAAAGTGTGCAAGCAGAGATTTGATTTTCTATATCCAACAACCTATCCCACCCCAGACTATTCCACCTCAGGAAATAACATCACTATCCATCCATTGCTTGAGCCAAAATCTAGGAGTCATTCTTAATTCCTCTTTTTCCTTTATCCCTATGTCCAATCCATCAACAAATCCTATCATTTATACCTCAAAAATATTTTAACATACATTTGTCCACTTGTGTCCACTTACACTGTGCTCAGCCATCCAGGCTGCCGTCATCTCTCAGCTGGATCCCTACCTGCCCTCCCTGCATCTTCTCATGAGCTGCAGGATTCATTCTCCATGCACTAAGCAGCTAAAGTGATCTCATGAAAATGCAAAGCAGGCCAGGTGAGGTGGCTGAGGCCTGTAATCCCAGCACTCTGGGGGGCCGAGGCAGGCAGATCACTTGAAGTCAGGAGTTTGAGACCAGCCTGGCCAACATGGTGAAACCCCGTGTCTACTGAAAATACAAAAATTAGCCGTGTGTGGTGGCACGCACCTGTAATCCCAGTTACTCGGGAGGCTGAGGCAGGAGAATCACTTGAACCTGGGAAACGAAGGTTGCAGTGAGCCAAGATCACGCCATTGCACTCCAGCCTGGGTGACAAGAGTGAAACTCCATCTCAAAAAACAAACAAACAAACAAACAAAAAAACAAAATGCAAAGCAAATCATATCACTGTCTTGCTTAAAACCCTCCTATGGCTTCTCTTTGAATTTAGGATAAAACTCTGATCCCTCAGCCTAGCTGAAAAAGCCCCATGTGGTTTGGCCACAGCTGCCTCTGTAAACCCATATTTTACTGTTATCCCCTTAGCTCACTGCATTCATAACATACCCATCTTTCTTGGTTTCCCAAACAAAGCCAGGTTCATTTCCACATAAGGTCCTTCACACCAGATGTCCCTTGCCTGGTGTACCCTTGGAGCCTGGCATGATTGTCTCCTTCTGTTCATCTGGGTCTGAACTAAAATGTCACTTTCTCAGAAAGAACTTCTCTGACTACTCAATTTAACAAAGATTCCATCCTACCCCCTCAACCATCTCTTTCCATGACATTATCATATGTTGTGCCTACCAGTTTTTGCTATCTGAAGTTATTTTATTTATTTTCATATTTGTTGTCTCTCTGACTATAATATTCACTTTATGAGAGCAAGGACTTTGTCTTCTTTGTACAGTACTGTATACCCAATATACTTAATAGGTACTCAGTAAATATTTGTTGAACGAATAAGTGATGGAATGATCTTGGCTGGGGACATTAGAGAGGGAATTCTAGTCATCAGAAGAAGATGAGGCTAGACCTTTGAGGTCATTTCAAAGTCTGTATGTTGGGTGGATGAGTCAACAGGAATAAAGAAGGACTGTATCTGAGATGAGCTCATCACTGAAAAAGTGATGACATATTATAGGAGGAGGCTGAGAGCTGAGGATAAGAAAAATTAACTCCACAGTTGGAATTATGGTGGACTCAAGAATGGTAATACTCACAGAAGTTTAGAACCTGAGAAGGGGTCTTTGCAGAAACATTTTTAAGCTTGTTTTTGGACATGGATGATTTTAGGTTGGAAATACGACAACAGAGTCTGAGGAGAGAAGTTTGGGCTAAAGGTGTGACTGGGGAGTCATAAACTGATAGTTGAGATTTAAGCTGGAAGACCACATAAATTTGGGAATAGTTGATGGCAGGAAAAGTAGACAAGCTCCCTGAGGACCAGGCCAGGCAGCGAACAGGAGCTGAGTCTCAGTCAGTGCTCACGATGAGGGACTAAGAGAAGGAGAAAGAGCTGCAGAGAAAGGAAAGAGCATGGTGGCCACAGAGATAGAAAGAGACTCATGAGCCCTCAGTGTTCAGCAAATTCAGAACAAGAGTTTCAAATGAGAGGTGAAGGCAAGATAAGGAAGAAGCTCTTGCTGGTTACATATACACACACACAGAGATTCTAACAAGAAGGATAGGGCAGAAATGATGGGTGACCTTTAAGGGAAATTTCAATAATGTGATGCAACAAAAATCATATGGCAAGACATTCGGGAGGGAACACGTGGTGAGAATACGGATGAGCAGACGCAGAAAGTGCCACTCACTGAAAGGTATATATAGGAGAAGAGACATAGGAAAATGGCTGGAACAGCTGCATCGCACAGCATTTTAAGGTTTAAAATTGGAGATCTGTGCATATTTAAGGAGAACAGGAAGGAGAGTGGGGTTCAGTGTGGCAGATCCTTCAGGAAATGGTAAAAAATGGGGCCTACAACTTAACTGCTGAGGTTACTTTTAGAAAGGAGAAGGGTTTCCCACCAAAGCCGGGCCATCTGTGCTGCCAGAATCCTTCTCTGTTCTTGTCCCAAGGCATCCTGTTCCTCTCAAAAGATGTTCTAAACCTTCTCTCCTCTCCTCAGATCCCCTTGCCCAGCCATCCCTCATTCTCAGCACATGGCTTTGTTTCTCACTGCACTGAGGGTGATGAAGGCCTTGAACTCTTCCCCTTCAGCTCACTCCTTCTTGCTTCCCCCCACACCCAGTTTCTCCTGAGGTCTCAGTGTTGACAGCTCACCTCTCCAGTTGGGCTCACAGCATTCTTGCCTCTTCCCTTCTTATAGTGCCAGTGTTCAAGCCTGTCACTGCCTTCATTAGGGGCCACCCAATCCCTTCGACAACCAGATGGGATAAGAATGAGTTAATACGTTAATAAACTGAAAGTAAGTCTCACCATCTCCAAAAAATTAGCCTTTAAAAATCTAAATCTGATGGTATATTTTTCTACTTAAAACTGTCCACAGCTTCCATCTAGGCTGGAAGCAACCCTCTTTTTCGTGACCTATAAAGCCCCGCGTGATCCTGCCCCTGGCTCCAGCTCCAGCCTCCTCTCCCACCACCTCCCACTTGCTGGCCACACTTCAGCTGCACCAGCCTTCGTGCTGCTCCTCCAACACGTCAAGCATGTTCCAGCCTGAGGGCCTCAGCACTTAATGTTTCCTCTGCTTGGTGTGCTGACACCCACATCTTCCCTCCATTCAGATCTGTGCTCAAATGTCCCCTCCTCAGAGGGGCAGGACCGGCTGCAAAGTTTGCACAGTGAAAATGCAGGGCAGGACCCCTTGTTCAAAAAGCAGGAAGAAAAGCTTTTTCCTTTCTTCTGTGGTCTTTCTCCATCCATAATGGAGTGTTTTATTTGTCATTTTATGTCATGCCCCCTTGGGCACAGGGATACTCATAAGTGCAGACCTTCATAGATACCCCCACACTGGGATTTGGCCCACAGGGTGCGTGCATCCCACCCTGACTCTCCCTTTGCCCACACCCAGAGCCCCACTGGGGCTGAGAGTGGCAGAAATTGCTTGAGTGGTCTGGGAGCGGCCAGCCAAGAGCCCAATGGAAGTGGGACCACATACACGCTGAGGCTCCGAGCTCCTAGCCCATCAGGCTTCACTTACAAATCACAGACTCAGAAAATTTGAAGATGACTGCAGAGCATTAAACCCCAATCACAGGGTCACCTTCTGAATGTGGTGGCTTGTGGGACCGCACTGGTCATACACTCACTCATGAAGCTGGCCCTGTACAGGGGACGTTTTGACCACTATATCCTAATAGGATCTCTCTATCCTCATTCTTATCTTTTCCACCTGAATCCACTTTATTTTCCTATAGCACTTACAACTACCTAAAATTATATGTGTTTATTATCTCTCTCTCCTATTAGAGTGGAAGGTCCGTGGGGATAAGGACTTTGTCTGCTTCACTTGCTGCTGTAGGCCAGGCATGTAGCAGATGCTTAATAAATAGTTGTCAAATTAATGCATGAACAGTTCACAGAATCAGTTCACACATTTGGCCTACTTTCAGTAACCCATGGCATCACCTCATAAAATCATAATGCTTTGCTCATAAAATTCACCTTGGCATATTTTGCTGCACTTGAGCTAAAGAATTTTTAAATTTTCAGATCTAAAATATGTTGCATCTTTCCCAAGCCCTCATTTTCACCTTTCAAAAGAGAGATGAAAAACTAAAATCTTGTTTAAGAGAGGAAATAATAACAAGGACGATCACATTATTTTTTGTTTACTGAGCAGTGACGCCCCTCTCCGTAGACAAGTCAAGAAGAATGATTCTCTCTTGCTCCATGACATTGCCTTGCTCAGTTTTGCTTTTCCCTACACCGCAGCCAGGGGCTCAGGGTCAGGCTTGAGAGGGCTCACCCTGCTGGAATCCATCCACAGTCCCACAACACGTTGTCGCCATTATAGCACATCCCCATCTAGCGAGGATCAGACGACTCATTCGTGTTTCTGGCTCCCTGCTCTAGCGGGAGCATTTGGAGGGAGAGACCAGAGCTGCCTCCCACCTCCCAGTGCAACCCCATCCTCACTTAGCTAACTCTGATTTATCCTTTGGTTCTCTCCTTAAACATTACTTCCTCAGAGAAGCCTTCTTCAAGTGCGCAGAGCAGACCTTCACCACACTTTCTCATAGCACCTGGACGTCTCCATCAATTTACACGATATCAATGAATTACTTAATTGTGTGATTATTTGTGTAATGACCGTCTCCCTTACAGTCTACAAGTTCTAAGAGGGACGAGATCGTCTCACGTAGCACCTAGCCTACTGCCTGACAAAGGGCAGACACTCAGCAAATATATGGTGAATGAACATGCATCTCCTAGTGCCTAGTGGTGGTGTTCAACAGAAGTTTGACAGGCGTTTGTTAAGTTGTATTGGATAAATTTTTTTTTATCTCACCAATATGACTTGCTAAGAATGAGTTGTTTTTCCTTATTATCAAAATAAAAGACAGCTTGCATAATTAAGCCATTTTCCAAAGAATGGTCTTTCCTTACTAGAAGACCAGGCGATTAAACCATTTAGAGGTAATAAATGAGCAACTCCTTGGAAACATACAAAACTCAAGGGTGGACTCAGGTGAGGGCATTTCTCTTTCTCTTATCTGTATCATCATGGACTTTCTTTTCTCTGCTTCCAGGCACAGCCAATTGCATACTATATTTAAACCTATTATCTATGGCCAAGCTTTGTATCCTTTAAAATCATTATGTTCTGGCTCTTCGAGCTATTTGATACTAAAAGTAATTATAGGCAGACTTGCGGACAAAAACCTAACTCCTTTATGGTTTCTCCTATCATAATAAAGACTCTAGAGGTAAGGATTCAAATAAGACTGAAGGTTGCAAATTGTATTGTGAGGAAGGATAAATCATTCTTTGTCAAGGCAGTGGAGCTCGTCCTCCTTCACAGGCAGAATCAATAGTGACAAATGGCGAGGCCGGAAACAAATGCTTTGCTCCACTGGCCAGGAATCATGGTAAGTCCTAGTAGAAGATTTAGCTTTATTTGGTGATTGTTATTTCTGTGGGTCTTTTATGTTTTAATCCATTGATTCTCTATTTACAAACAATGGAACACGAGACTGATAAATATGTCAATAATATTCAGAACAGAGGTTAACACTTTTCTGAAGTGTTGGATAGGTCTTTTTAAAAAATAAGCAAAGCAGGTGTTGTCCACTAGTCCTGAAGTCTGAGGGTCCTGGCCCCTCAGGGCCAGTACTGCAGAGGCTGCTGTCACCATTGTCCCTGTGTCTCATTTGCTGCCGCTTCTCCCTGCCATCCCTCCCACCACCATCTCACCTCTGTCATGCCTCCCTGGTGTGACATTAATCACAGCATGCCTAGTGGCTTTGTGGAGAAACCACATTCTATGAAATGTAATTTATGACCTTAATACTGTTAACCGCATGGCATCTTTTATATTATTACAA
>NW_012106919.1:2537804-2560965 GCF_000951045.1 Mandrillus leucophaeus
ATATTTGTAGTCTTTTATCCCTTGACCCCCTCCCACTCTTCCCCCCAAGTCCCCAAAGTCCAATGCATTATTCTTATGCCTATGTGTCCTCATAGCTTAGCTCCCACATATCAGTGAGAACACACAATATTTGGCTTTCCATTCCTGAGTTACTTCACTTAGAATAATAGTCTTCAATCTCATCCAGGTCTTTGCAAATGCTGTTAATTCATTCTTTTATATGGCTGAGTAATATTCCATCATATATATTTTTCTTTATCCACTCATTGATTGATGGTCATTTGGGTTGGTTCCACGATTTTGCAATTGTGAATTGCCTCTCATTGGTTTTTATTTTTATTTTTTTTGAAGCAGGGTCTCACTCTGTCACCCAGGCTGGAGTGCAGTGGCACAATCACAGCTCACTGCAGCCTCTATCTACTGAGCTCAAGCGATCTTCCTGCATCAGCCTCCTTAGTAGCCGGGACTACAGGGATGCACAACTACGCCCAGCTAGTTTTTTTTCTTTTTAACCTTATTTTTTGCACAGATGGGGTCTTGTCATATTGTTCAGGCTGGTCTCTAACTCCTGGACTTAAGTGATTCATCCACCTTGGCCTCCCAAAGTGCTGGGATTACAGGCATGATGAGCCACTGCACCTGGTCTGTTCACATTGTTTTGAAGCACTTACAGATACAATATGACTTCATCTCTAAATATTTTGGTTTGGGTCTCTAAAAGATAAGGACAGATTTTAAAAAATGACTACAATAACCTCCATCATCACATCTTAAAAAAAAAAAAAAACCCTACAATTTCTTAATAGCATCAACTATTGAGCCAGTGTTGAAATCTGTAGTGTCATGTGTTTTTGTAGTTTGAATCAGGATCCCAACAAGATGCACAAATTGCAATCTTTTCTATTTATTTCATTTTTTAACTCTTTGAGATAATTGTAGGTTCACATGCAGTTGTAAAAACTAGTGCAGAGAAATCCCTATGCCTTTCACCCACTCTCTCTCAATATTAATACCTTGCCAATAAAAGTACAATATCACAGTCAGGAAACTGACATTGATACAATCTTCCAACCTTACTCACATTTCAACAGTTCTACACATGCTAATTTGCATGTGTATTTAGTTCTATGCATTTCTAATCATGTGCAGATTTGTGTGACCACTACTACAGTCAAGATACAGAACAGTTCCATCACAAATGTACCTCCTGCACAGCCACCTTCTTCCTGCCTCTCCTTCCTAACCCATTCACCTGTTCCCCATCTCAATAATTTTGTCATTTCAAGAATGTCATATACATGGAATCATGCAGTAATCTTTCAAGATGGACCTTTTTCATTCAGCATAATTCCTTGAGATCTACCCAAGTTACAGCATGTATTAATCGCTTGTTCCATTTGATTGCTAAGTGGTGTTCCATTTGATTGCTAAGTAATATTCCATGGAATAGGTGTATCACAGTTAAACAGTCAACCATTCACTCACTGAAGGACATCTAGGTTGTTTCTAGTTTGGGGCTGTTATTAACAAAGCTGCTATGAACATTCATGCATAGGTTCTTGTGTGAACAAAAGTTATTATTTCTCTGGGATAAATGCCCAAGAGTGCAGTTGCTGGGTTGTTTGATAAGTATGTATGTTGTAAGAAATTGCCATATTCTCTTCTGAATGGGTGTACCATTTTACATTCCCACTAGTAATAGATGAGTGATTCAGTTTCTCTGCATCCTTACCAGCGTTTGGTTTTAGTATTTTTTAGTTTAGCTATTTTGGTAGGTGAGTAGTGATATCTTGTAGTTTTTTAAATTTTTAGTTTTAGTATAAAAGCTCACTTTTGTCCTAATAGAAAAGCTTATTATAAAAAAAAAAGATAACAAGACAATCACAAAAAGGAAAATAAAAATCATCCATAATTCTCTCCATTCAGATATAACTACAGTTAATATGTTAGTACATATTTTTCTAGTATTTTTCTGCAGACTTATCTATTCATCTAGCTATTAACATTTGATAAAACTAGAAACATAAGATACAATTTTGCATTCTATTCTTTCTCATAATGTTATGTGGGGAATATTCTTATGTATCATATGGAATATTATTTGAAAACATGTTTTTAATGGCTGTATGATACTCTT
Source organism: Mandrillus leucophaeus (assembly GCF_000951045.1). Taxonomy (NCBI): domain Eukaryota; kingdom Metazoa; phylum Chordata; class Mammalia; order Primates; family Cercopithecidae; genus Mandrillus; species Mandrillus leucophaeus. The sequence continues at coordinate 2,539,942 of NW_012106919.1, forward strand.
TTTATGGGGCTAATTTTTAACTATTATTTTTGGACATTTATGTTATTTTCAATTTTGATATTATAAATATTTCTTTGAATATCATACATATACGTGGAGTTTTACTACGTTCTTTATAATAGATTGTTAGTTCTTTATAATAGATTGTATAACTGGGATCACAGGTCAAAGCATATAAACATTTTTAAGACTTCTGGCACATGCATACACATGTACAAAGTGCTTTCCAGGAAGATTACATTTTTTACTCACCACAGTGCATATCTCACCAGACCCTCAGTAACAGTGAACATTTTCTAACTTTGTTTTTGTCTTTTTAATTTTTGTTTTTAATCTTTTTATCTTTGCCAAGTTGATAAATTAATTTGCATCGTTTGTTAGTAAATGAAGTTGAAATCTGTTCATAAATTTTCTTAGATACTTGTATTTCTTCTTCCTTCATTATCAGTGTTTGCCCTTGGCCTGGTTTTCACTGGCAAGTTCATCTTTTTCTTATTAATTTGAAAAAAAGTCTTTATCTATTATGGATAGTAATTATTCTTTTCTTGTATCTGTAGAAAATATTTTTCTTTTTTGGTCAGTTCCTATTTTTTTGACTGTGAGATTTTTTCATTCATTTCTTTATTCTAGAAGCATTTATTAGATGTATTTTATATGCCAAAGAGTGTGCTAGTAATGGAATTTTTTTAAAAAAATTGAATATCAAAGTTCATGTCCTCAGGGAATTCAGAATTTAGTGAGAAACACACACATATAAATGTTTTCATTATGTCTATTTCAAAAGGAATAGATATGGAATTCCATGGGACACAGAAAAAGGAAATATAACTGGGCACGCTTCTTAGAGGAGGTAATATTTCAGTTGGACCCAAAGAATGAGCAGGAACTGGCTAAGTGCAGAGGTGGGAGAGGAAGTCCCAGGCAGGAGGAGCATATGCATAAAAGCACAGAGTCAAGATGGTGCCTGGTGGAAGCAGTGTAGCTGGAGCAGGGATGGGAAGTGAGATAATGAAAAAACTCATCTTGTTTCTGAAAATACAGAAACTAAAGATATTGGAGCAAAACAGGAAGTTATTCCACATCAAGGATCTAGTCAGGGTCTGTGTTTTTCATCTGTGGAGTAACAAGCCCAAAGGAGACTTATTGCCCAGGAATAACCCACTTCTGCACTTACGCACACACCCCACCTTAGCCAAGGGGATCAAGGGCTGAAAAGCCCCAAAAGATGTTGCTAAAATCACAGCAATAGGCTCTGCTGCATGGCCTTCTGTTTCTCTCATGGTTAAGGGATTTGGGATAGACTGGAAGATGGATAATGGGAAGGTGAAATGGAATCTGGCTATGGGTTTCTTCTCGAATGTTCCTACTCTTGGCCACACACCTGCCTTGAACTCAGGCTGAAGAACCCTAGAGGTCGCTGATCTTCATAAATGCAATGAGTGGCAGACATGTTCTTTCTCTGGTGACAGCTGAGACTGTAAGCAGCTAGGCTGTCTTAATCCTCATTCCGTGGTGAAGCATTCTGGAGAAGGCAGGACATCTGAGGGGCGTGATATCCTTGCCTGCTTGTAGCCTGAAGCTCAAATAGGTAGCCTGATACCAAAGATGTCAGCATTCCCTCTTTCCTCTAAATTCCTTTATAAATCAAGATGCAGCAGGTTCACATTGGCAGAAACAAAAACTACACTGACCCAAGGTTGTTATTCTGTATGGCCAAACATAAAGGGTATATTCAAAGTATTAAATACATACAGTATCTATCTCTGCTCATGTCATGCCTTTGTCCTCTGTACTCAGAGATGTCAATAGTGACAGCATTCAGAATGTTAATGAAGAGAGCCAGGAGAGGAAAAGGTGATCAACTCTCAACAATCCACGTTAGAATCAACAATCCTTTCCTGACCTCCTTGTCTCATCTACCTTTTAAAAATCTTCAGGATTCACCCAATCCACTGTCCCAGATTTGAAGGTGATTTTTTTAAAGTTTTATTTTTAAAGTTGCCCTTTCTATGCTTTTTAGACATCCAAGTAGCTGCAACTGCTTATCTGGTGATTTTTTTTTTCCTGTGGCGGTGGTCACACACTGATAGACTGGCTCTTGAGTGGGCAGATTGCTGAGTGGTATTTACCTGCCTGGTGGATGATTCTAATGTATTTTGCACGTACGTCCCTTGGGAATCTGGAACTCAATGTATCTATCAGTGAAATAGGCTAGGGGAGGGGAGCATAATCTCTAAACTCACCCCCGCACACCCCCAGCTTCCCCAGTTCTAACCATTCTCAGAATCTGTGAATCTCAGTGACGACTTTTTCTGTGAACTTTTGGAAACATAATGCTATCTCACAAAAGCCTCCAGGGATGCCTATTGGAGCTCCTTCACTTCAAAGGAGAGGTCCTTGGTCATTTTGATAACAGACAGTTGAAAAAGCACACACCCAGCAGTTTCAGGCTTTTCTCCTTTATGGTAGTTATGTTTTTAGATCACTATCCTTCTCAGAAATTTAAACGCAGGATGGTGGAATAGAAAGACAGCTGCATTGAAATCTGGGGTTTGAAAAATAATCTAAGGTCTTTCTCTCTCTCTCTCTCTCTCTTTTTTTTTTTTTTTTTTATGTATTTGAGTTTTCCCCTGAGAAACCTTGGCTTTTGAAAATAAGGCCTCCTCCCATGGAACGTTGCTCCATAGGTGGGATGCAGCCCTTATGATTCTTCACTGAAAACATGGAAAGCAAATAAGACAATCCCAACAGCTCTGAATTGGAAACAAGAATTCAATGTGTTGGTATTTCTGAAGCTTATGAGAAAGAAAATCTAGGCTGAAGGGAGAAAAGAAATAGGATGAAAATAATGGTAAAAAGTGGGGGAAGAACTATCCGCCAGTTACTTCACACCAATTATTTCTGTTTTCCTTACCATCCTAGGAGGCAGGAGTGATCTCCATTCCACAGAGGAAGAAACCAAGGTTCCAAGAGGAAAAGTAACTTGCTCAGCATCACACAGCTGGAAAGTGTTGAAGTACGCCTGGAACCAGTCTAATTAACACCACAGTCTCTTTCCATTTCTCTCTGTTATCTGTTTAACAACACCACATCCAAAACTCTGATCTGAGGAAAGCTATTTTTTGCATATGTGGCTGCGAAAGCCTAGGAGCACGCTTGTGAGTGCGCTCTCTCTTTTCTCCCCACTGTCACTGTGAATTTGTCATCAAATTATCCTGGTGGGGATGCTATGAATACTTGAATCTGTTTTTATTTTTCTCTACATTTCCTGATTTATTTATTTTTTTTGGCTGGAGTGCAGCAGCATGGTCATGGCTCACTGTAACCTCAAACTTCTGGGCTCAAGCGATCCTCTCATCCCAGCCTCCCGAGTAGCTGGGATTACAGGTGCACACCACCATGCCTGGCTAAATTTTTTTTTTTTTTTTTTGTAGAGATGAGGTCTCACCATGTTGCCCAGGTTGGTCTTAAACTCCTGGCTTCACATGATCCTCCTACCTTGGCTTCCCAATTCCTGATTTTCTTATCCTGATGGAGACAAACTATTTCACTTCTGTTCCTCTCAATAAAAACAAAAAATCCTGAAGACCAAGAAGAGGGCCCCAGCAATTTCCCCCTAACTGTAATATCTGTAACTAGTCCCCCTAACTGTAATAACTATAATGTAATGTCAGGGAAAGGTACCTGTCAAAGCTAAGCCACTTTTATTTGCCCTAAGCTATTTTGGGGACCATGTGATTGGTTTACTGTTAACTTTAACTATAAAAGAGCAATTAACTGTAGATATTTATAATCTTTTCATCTTCAAAGCACTTTACAGTATTAATTAATTAAATCTTAGCAACACCTTTGATGAACTCCTTTTTATGGATGTGGGAAAAGTGGCGTGGAAATAATAGAAAATGCCCTTGGCCATGATGGAATCAGCATTCTAAGGTAGGATTAGAATTCAAAATTTTCTGTCTCCACCTTTCATGATAAAACCAACAGATCAGTCTCCTGTTCTGATGCCTTAGTGGAAGAACATGATTTGACCAACTCATTCTTTAAATTCTTTTAAGAAAATAACTTTCTGTATTTTTTTATTTTATTTTTTTTTCTGAAACAGAGTCTCACACTGTCGCCCAGGCTGCAGTGCAGTGGCGATCTCAGGTCACTGCAAACTCTGCCTCCCTGGTTCACACCATTTCTCGTGCTTCAGCCTCCTGAGTAGCTGGGACTACAGACGCCCACCACCTCGCCCGGCTAATTTTTTGTATTTGTAGTAGAGACGGAGTTTCACCGTGTTAGCCAGGATGGTCTCAGTCTCCTGACCTCGTCCCGCCTGCCTTGGCCTCCCAGAGCGCTGGGATTATAGATGTGAGCCACTGCGCCTGGCTGAAAAGAACTTTCTTAAAAGTGCCTATCACCTCTCCAGTGCTCTTTCCTATTAATTCTCCATGGCACTGTGCCATAACTTTATTCACTTCTTAAATCAAAGGCGTTACTGGAAAAAGTGAACAATATGCCCAATTCTTATGGTTCCACTGAGCTCCCTTGTGTCTCCCCTTGGAGTCTATTCTTAGACATACTGTTTGTTCAGGAATCCAAAGTAAGCCAACTTTATCTGGCAACGTCCCCAAAGATTTCTTCCTTCTGTATGTCCAGACAGAAAGCTAAGCAATAATTCAAAGACAGAAAGGGGTCAGCAATAACCATTTTCACAGCTACCAGGCAGAAACTCATCATCAATTTCATCTTCAGCACAATTTCCCCATCTTTTTAATGTTGGAAGAATTACTTGAAATGTGAGATTTATGGGCAGCTGTTCCAGCCGGGTGAGAGTCTTGCAGACAGGTATCAGACTGTTATTAGCATCTTGTGTTCTAAATTAAAGGAGATGACTTGTCTCTGAATATATCCTAGAGCCTTGGCAGGTTGGTAGGGATGGAGTGGGCATTGGAGTGCCTACCCTCAACAAAAACTTGGCAGAGTCTAAATAACCTTTAATGACCCCCTTCTCTAAAAAGTTCTTATTCTTTGCTGAACTTGATAGCTTTGGTATATTTCAGTTAAGATTATCATTGTGACAATAAGAACCTATGTCAAAACCCAGTCCCAAAATTTGGTGGTGCTAGACGGCTGTACGCTAGACACCCTTTTTCCTCCAAAGTAAACCAGACTCAGCAAGTTAAAAAGAATAACACGGAAGATTTGGCTTGGAAAACCTGGATTTGAATTTTGGTTCTGCTTCCTACTCGTTATGTGATCAATTAACCTTGTTAAGCTATGGTTTCCTCACTCTAAAATGGAATGGAATTAGCATTACTTGCATTACATAATTGTTGGAAAAATTAAATGAAAATATTTTCTGCACTCTAAAAATTGTTATCAGTTTCAGTTGTTAATAGTAATGGCCAATATTTATTGAACCCTTACCATGTGCCAGACACTGTGTGTGAGGGATGCTTTTATGTGCATTATCTCCTTTATCATCTCAACAACACTATGAGATAAGGACTGTAATTATGCCCCTCTTACGGATGCAGCAACAGAGGCCTAAAATCACCTGTCTCATAACTGGTGTAACCAGGATTCACGCCCAGTCTGGTTAGAGACCCATGTTCTTGACCACCACACAATATTGTCTGTAATCTCCAGTTCCCTGCTAGACATTTCCTTTCAGATATCCTGCAGTTCTCTCAAATGTAACCAGTCTCAAACAAAATTCACTATCTCCTCTCAAATTAGTCTTTTCATTGACTTTCTTATTTGCAAAAGTTATCTTTTTTTTCCTCCCTGGTTTGAAATATCTGGGTCATCTGTGTCTGTGTCTCTCTCTTTTTAGCTGAGGAGTCCTCTGGTTATTCAGTTCCACTCTTGAGACAGCACTCTACCCATTCCCTCTAATTCCTTTTGTCACCACCATGGATGAGAGCTCATCTCCCCAAGCATGCATTGTGCAATAACTTCCTAACTTGTTTTTCTACCTTCTACCTTTAGTTTATCTTGTATACTACCTGCTAATTAATCCTAAAATATCATTTTCAATAGTTACCTCCTTGATCAAAATCTTTCAGTTGCCTATGGGAGAAAGTCCACGTTCTGACATTCTTGGCCCTCCACAGCCTGGTCCCAGCACATCTTCCATCCCTGAGCACGCCCTGCACTTTCTTACCTTTGCACTTTAGTTAATAATGTTTCTCTTCTCCTTCCTCCTCCCCTTCTCTACCTACTGAATGGCAAACTCTCAAGATCCAAATCACTTTGTTGACTTTGCCACTCCCAAATATTTATTTCTCCCAAATTAGTAAGACTAGACCACTCACCAACCTGTTTACTACTACCCGTTGCTAGTTAATTTTTCACAAATAATGTGTATATCTTATCTTACCTTTCCAATGGGAGGGGGAGGATAGGAAATGTGCTTTATATTTCTTTACCTTCCATACAACACCAAGTGAGTATCTACTGTAAAGCCAAGTGCTATGTTGCACACTTGGGATACTGAGAAGAACAAGATACATTAAGGTGCTCACAGGCTAATAGTATAGATCAACATGTAGACAAATAGTCACAACTGGGTATGAAACAGCTAGTGAAGATATGCCTTGAGGACTCTGGGAATACAGAGAAGAGCATGGACAACCAACTAGAGAAATCAGGGAAAGCTTCACAAAGGGAACTTTGAGCTGACTCTTGAAGGTTGAGTAGGAAATAAAAGCTCTTTAGGTAGAGAAGTAGAGAAGAGCTTTTGAGGAACAGAGAACACCATGTTCAAAGGTCCAGAGGCATGTATGGTATGTGTGAAGCCTGGTGAGATAAGAGCAAAATGTGGGAAAGAACACCAGGAGAGGAGGCTGAAAAATAGGCAGCTTCCAGATTATAAGCACCTTTTCACGCAAAGAATATGGGAATTGATCCTACAAGGTAGGTAGGAAGCCGAGGGAGGTTTGTAACTAAGGAAGTGACATGGTCAGATTCATATTTTAGAAAATTAACTCTGGCAGCAGCATGTAAATAAATGGCAACTGGAGACACTTGAGGGAGAGACACCAAGAGAGTTTAGGTGTCTGGACAAAGGCTAGGCTAATGGGGATAGAGAGGTCTGTTTACCTGAGGTATGTTAAGGGGAGCATAAATAGACTTAGTCTACCACTGGATATGGTGAGTGAGGGAGAGAATGGGAGACCATGGATCACTAAGGTTTTTAGGTTAAGAGACTAGTAGTGTATGCATGACCCTATTCAACAAGGTAGAAAATACAGAGGCGAAAGACTGGGTTGTTTTGGCTATTGCCGCTGTTGTTGTCATTTCTATTGTTTGGGTGGGGTAAGTAATGAGGTTAGTGGTAGATAAGTTAAAGGCACTTGCAGAACATTGACAAGGAGATGTTGAGCAGCAGGTAAATTTTTCTTGTGCCTATCTCAGAGCCTGGCACAGAGTGTGTACTTAACAAATGTTTGCGTACAAACAAAATGAGAACCACCCAGAGTAGGCATGTAAGCAATACATGAATTGACTAATTACCCGTGTAAAATCATACCCTTATTTTCATGGCAAGGAATATGATATGTACTAGTTCTTCTAGTGATAAGAGATCACACAAAAGTCACCTGAGAGTCCTCAAGAAGGTCAATGCCATGGCCTGGTTAGCACAGACACTCTGCCTTCTCTGGCAGACATCATCTGAGGGACAGCATGAACCAGGGAACCTCGGAGTACAGTGACATTGACGTATGAACACACAAACCTTGCACAAGGCCTGTAAAATTTCTCTCAAGGACACAGAAAACAATGGATTTCAAAGTCCATAAATGTTGACTTCATACGAATTTTTAAAATGAGACATGGATATTTAGTACTTTTTTTAAACCTAAGAAATCTGAAATAAATCCTGATAAATCATATCCTCTTCCATATGTATAACCCTTTTTCTAGTCTCTTATAAATAACATTCTCAATTAATCCCAGAGAAATGGGGGTGAGCTAGGGAAAAAGGTTGGAGAGAGGGAAAATAGAAATGGAAGAGAGGGAAAATGGAAATGGGAGAGAGAGGGAAACAGAAGCCCAACAGAGAGAGACTTGAGAAATGGCCTGATGCACCCAGCAGATTCCAGGCCATTCAGCTTCAGTCAGCAGATAGAAGTGATGTCCTGGGACATGCAATTTTAAATATTAGTGGACATGTTTCAGTAGTACAGCACAAGGCCATTAATTTCTTTGGCATTTTCAGCACTTCATTGCTGCTAAGCATTCCCAGTATGTTCAAGTTAATAGAAAATTTGCAAACCAAGGATATTTTATGCCTGCATAACTCTAGTTAAAAACACAATATTGGCCAATATTTCTAAAAGGTATAGACAGTGTTCACACAGGTCCAACAAATGCTATTTAAAAGATGATAATGCACTTGTCTCTCTTTAATTGCTTTTTCTGCTACTAGATGCTAATCACAATAGCAGTATCATGCTCAAGGGCACATTTCTATCTGTGATATAATGGCAGTCAGTGTGATAATATACATTTACCTTTCATGGTGATGCAGAAAGAAAGAAATCACATAGGCTTAAAGTACAGTTGGCACTCAATAAATTGTTTTGAACCGATTACAAACATGGGAAGCAGTTTCTCTGGAAACACCTGTTTTGCTTCAGAATACTACAAGGCTCTTCCTCCACCATTCTTCTCTTAAAGTCAGAATTATAGGCTGTGGATTTATGATAACTTCCAGCAGAATTCTCCCATTTTCATAGATGAAAAATGTGATAAAGATGCATAGTTAGTACTCTCTTGGTAGCAAGTGACAGAAAACATAACATCAATCAATTTAAGCAAAAAAATTGATTGTATTGTCCTGTGTAGATGAAACGTCCAGAAGGTAAGCATAGTTTCAGATGCGGCTGGATTCAGAGCTCTGTGTTCCACCTTATATGGCTGTCTTTCACCACATTTTTGGCTGTCATCCCAGAATCTAATTGCCCCTGATAGAAAATGGCGGTGCCAGCCCTCAGCTTCCGGTAGAGCAAAAGTGTCTGTCTCAGTCCCAGAAGCCTATGGCATTTCATTGGCTCCAGTGGGGTCACGTGCCCCTCCTTGGGCAGCTAAAAGGCGCCAGTGGCGGCTTAATCTAGGTCATGTGCCTGCTCCGGGGAACCAATGTCTTGCTGTAAGGGCACTGGCTTCCTGGAGAAGAGGAGTAGCTGTCTCTGTGCAGAATTGAAGTATACTATAACACCATGAGAAGGCAGAGTGAATCCTAGGGTGGGGAACCAATAAGTGACCTTGCAACGTTATGTAATATTTAAATTAAGATTTAAAAACAGCCTTCACATCCCAGGGTAAAATCTTCCTCCATCTTAAAGAAGAGTCCCCGTTAGGGGAAAAAAATATATATATAGCGGTTGTTTGAGGGCAGCTGAGTGAAGCTGCTTCTCCCATTTGTGTCTCTTTCTCCACCTTCCATTCTTCTCTTTGTTACCACCAGCATCAGTCAGAATTCCCCAGAGTGTCTTCTCCTCCAGAACAAAGTATTCAACAAATTTCATTTCTGATTCCTGTGAGAAATGTTAATTGAGTCTGGGCTTCTCCACTGAATCCTGAAAATTTCAGTGTATGTCCCCAACTTCCCCACCCACAATCCTGACAGTTTTGGTGCCACCTTAATCTAAGAACCCAACCTAATCTTCCAAGTCCGCTTGCATTTTGTTTGTTTGGGGAAGTTAACGAGTATTAACAGATGTTTATTTGGACCTGGATGGGTCAAAGGCCCTGGATGTGGGCCAGAACCACACAGAAGTCAGAGGCTTTAGTAATATCCCTCTGCTCTGAATGCATCCGTTTCTTTTGTTTCTCATTATTATTTTGAATCCTTCAGATTCTTTCAGAGTTCATTTTCCATTAACATCCTTGTCATAAATATACACTGTACAGGCATTTTCTTTTTAACTGTGTCCCCTAGATTTTACTTGACCACTTGGCTGTATGCATTTGCCAGATGAAAATCTATGTTCTTCAAAAACTGCTGAAAATGCCAGTGTAGTCATGCATGCTAAGTGTCAGGAGGAAGAATTGGTGCTGCAACACACAAGATGATGTCAGAGAGTTATTCCTAGGAGCACAGCATGTCCTTGCTGCCAGCAAATCTCTCTCCTGCCATTCAGAAATTCTCACTTTATTCAGGTGAAGGTTGTGTTGCAACACTTTTTTGAAAATTGCAGACTCCACTTCACTTCTCATTTATCCAAAATTAACTAAAATGAATAAGTGGGCTTTCTGGATTTGCCACAAATGAATCTCATCTTTTATACAGTAAAATGTCTTTGCTAGAAATACAGAAAAGGGGAGGACAAAAATAACTGCCACTGTATCTATAAATTTTAATTTTAATTGCATTAGTTATCTATTGCTTTGACCATCCCACCACTTAATGTCTTAAAACAACAACTACTTTATATGTTCATTTTTCTATAGGTCAACAGTTGGGGCTGAACTCAGCTGGTCTCTGCTGATCTCTTCTGGGGCTATTTTTACCTGAAGCCATTAATGTGGTTGCAATCATCTAACAAGTCAGATAGGATCAGATAGTCTGAGATAGCCAGACTCATATGGATGGGGGTTGATGCTGGCTGTTGGCTAGGTCATTGTTTCCAGCAGGCTGGCTTGGGTTTCTTCACATGGTCCCAGAAAAATTCTCGGCAACAAGAGAGAGAGTCAAGCCCAATGGGCAAGCATGCTTCAAGCCTCTGCCTCTGTCAAATTTGCTAATGTCGCATCAGCCGAATCTAGTCATACGGCCAAGCCCAAGTCAATGTGGGAGGGCAATACTCAAATGCATGGGTTTGAGGTGGTGGAATCCATTGACAACCATTATTATAAAAATCTATCACATTAAGTTAAACATCTACATCATTTTTTTTTTTTTCTGAAAAATGAGATTTACTTGGGAAGATGTCAAGGCAAACTCATTACCAGGAAGAATATCTGTCAGAGATTTACAGGTACAGAGCAGAGATATAAACCTTTTATAGATTTATTAGCACCAGTGAAGCATAATCTCTGCACTGAGGCATTACCCCAATTGTAAAACCAAATCCACTTCAAAAATAGGAGTATAGGCCCTGAACAGTGGCTCATGCCTGTAATCCCAGCACTTTGGGAGGCTGAGGTGGGAGGATCGCTTGAGTCCAAGAGTTTGAGACCAGCCTGGGCAACATGATGGGCCCTATTTCTACAAAAAATTGTAAAACTTGCCAGGCATGGTAGCATGTATCTGTGGTTCCAGCTACTCAGGAGGTAGGACAATCACTTGAGCCCAGGAGGTTGAGGCTGCGGTGAGCCATGTTGGCACCACTACACGCTAGCCTGGACAACAGGGTGATACCCTATCTCCAAATAAAACAAAATTTAAAAATATACTTAAGGCTGGGCGCGGTGGCTCACGCCTGTAATCCCAGCACTTTGGGAGGCCGAGGCGGGTGGATAACCTGACGTCAGGAATTTGAGACCAGCCTGGCCAACATGGTGAAACCCTGTCTCTACTAAAAATACAAAAATTAGCTGAGTGTGGTGGTGGGCACCTGTAATCCCAACTACTTGAGAGGCTGAGGCAGGAGAATCACTTGAACCTGGGAGGTAGAAGTTGCAGTGAGCCAAGATCACGCCATTGCACTCCAGCCTGGGCAACAAGAGCGAGACTCCATCTCAAAAACAAAACAAAACAAAACAAAATTTAAAAAACAGAAGTCTAGGCCTGCATATTGATTCTGCCTAGATATTTAATATACAGTTGCATTTAAGATCCTTTCAAAGGACTTCTACAATGGGGGAAGGTGAGACATTCATTGGGTTAGATAAATCAAATTAGTCATCCCAGTTCTGGTAACAGGGAGAGAATAAGACAACTCTGACAGTTAATAGTAACTAGCATTTCCTGAACACTTATTCTCAGCTACTGTGTGTGGTTTACTTTCTTTAAGGCTTGAACAGTTCTGTGATGCAGGTAGTAATCTTACATCCATTCCACAAATGTGGAAACTGAGGTCTAGAAAGTTTAACTTACCCAAGCACACACAGCTTAAATAGAAAGGTTGTGACTTGAACTCTGTCTGTAAAGCCTCAGTAATTGTCCACTAAGTCATGCTACTTATTCCATCACATGGGAAAAATGGATGGGGTCCATGAAATGATGTCTCTCCCAGGCCCAACACTTCAAATGTATGGTCCTGTTGCATGTTGCTCCTTCACGGAATGCTTCCTTTCTGGTAAGACCTCTGGACTTCCAAGTCATAAACAGGGAGTCCCAGAGGGCCTGAGGGAGGGAAATGGCTTCCATACAACGTAAGAATTGATTATAGGATTGATTGTTTCCTACTTGGATTATACTGGGATCCTTTCCCAGTATAATTACTCCTCCAGAGCACTTTCACATTGCTGTGACTATTGTGTGAGAGAAGTCAAATCTTTCTCTCTTGACTCTCTTGACCAGCTCTCAGTCAACATCCCTTATGTTTCTCAGTGAAGTAGCTGCTGAGCCCAGCATATCTGGGCTTAAAGATGTAAATGATCCTCTGTTTATGCCAGCACCTTCTCATCAAATAGCATTATTGAAAATCAGAGATTTAGAATGACTGCCCTCCAACACATCTTAATGGAGTTATTCCAATAATATCAATAAGTACAGATGATGATTAGAATGTAATGAGGGAAGAGAAATACTATTCTGGGATTAAGTCAGTTTTCTCATAAACATTTTCATAAAATCATAAATAAATTTAGGCTCTGTACTTTTGTGGTCTATTCCCAAAAATAGACCCTCCAGCAAACTTGGCCTCCATTCTTTCATGTTTGCTTCTACACACCTTGAGCATCATACAGATTTTACATTAGGTTTTGTGAAATGAGGCCCCACAGATTTTTTACCACTGTCCAGTCATATGCCTTTTGGCAAAGAGGAGCTAAGAAGCAATAGCATGTGTCAGAGAAGTGTCCTTACATCTGCCTTTGCAGGCAGATTGATTTAGCAGAAGAGAAGGCAGTGTTTAGCTAATTTTGAAGAAGAATAAATGCATTAGATGGTATTCAGTGGAGCATGATTTGCATAGCATATAAATTATATAGAATTGCAGTGCAGAAAACTCAGAGCTTTCCAGTAGTGAATGGGTCTAATTTGTAGCTATTTCTAGGGACTAAAACATTCTGAAATAATAACTGGAAGATTCACTTTCCATTTCACAATTTGTGGAAAACACAGAATAGGTTAAGGTCTTTTTTTATGTTGTTGTTTTCAAGTAAACCTCTTGACTAATTCATTTTGATTTTAAAAACATAATGCACTGGTTTTTCCCTAATTCTGCACTGAGGTTGTACACATATTATCTGCCTCAATTTCCAAGCTTCAGTTCATATTTATGTATTTATAAAGTTTGCTGTTCTCAAAATGGAAGAAACCCTAGAAAAATTAATTATTTAATGAATTTCAATATTCAGATTTGTGAGTTTTCACTTAGAAATAGAATATACATTTGGAGGCACATTCAAAATTTAAGCATAGCTTGACACAAATTAATATCCGCATGAGCAGTGTGAAGTCAGATGAAAAAGAGATAAGAAGAAGGTCTTCAAAGAAGATAGGACAAAGAATCTCTTTCCCTGTGAAGCATGTTATTCTGACTCAGTGATGTAACGAAGGTACACTGCAGGAAAAAGACTGATTCTGATCCCAAATCCAGCCATTCAAGTGCTGCTCAGAAGAAGAAATAGGGAATAGGGAAACTGGAATTCCATTCAACTACAATTTTCTGGGCATTAGAATGTTTACAAGTATGTAGATGAAACTGACAGAGATATTGGCTTCAAGAAATGAACCATTCAGTGTGATAGACAAATATCTGTCAAATGGGAGGCAAAATGTGCTATAAGTTTGGATCTTGGTAGAGGAGTTGGTTGTACATTATGAATGTGCTAAATGCCACTGAATTCTATATTTTAAAATGGTTAATTTTATGTTATATGAATGTCACCTCAATATTTCAAAAAATGTACTGTGAAGAGGCACAAAAGGAGAAAGGAAGAAAGAACCCCACTTCCTTGGGAAGCTTTGCCTATCATCTCTGAAGAAAAGAAGGCTTGCACATGGAAAGTGGGGAGCATTTGGGGGCTTGAAGTACCTGAGTATCTCAGTTCTGTTTTTGTTTTACTAGTGGACATCTGGTATTTTGAAAACTCTGCTGTTGTCTGGCCATTCTGGTTAGAACATAAGTTCCGTGAAGAGTAGGTCCACTGGAAATGTATTTGTCTACCTGGTGAGAGTTGGGGACCACAGAAGTGACCAAAATACCAGTGAACTGGGGAAAGGACCTTAGATTTTAAAACTAACTCTGCCTCTACTTGCTGTGTGGCCTTGGGCAAGTTAATTAACCTCTCTGAAATTCTGTTTCCTCACTAGCAGATTAGGGGGCATGAAAACTGTCTCAGATGGTTTTGGAAAAGGTTAATACCATAATGCAAAGTGTATTGCACAGAAGAGACACTAATACATGTTAACAGTTTCCCTTTCTTTCCCATCTCCCAGTCCCCTCACCTCGCCCCTATGATTTCACTTGATGCTCTTATCATAGAAGTCATTTCCTACGAAGCAGCAACAACAGTGGCCCAAAAAATCACCCTCGTTAGGTTACAATTACTCTGGAGGAACTCCTTTCTCTCCACTTCATATTTTCTTATGAAACAGCTTCCACTAGAGCAGGGATCTGCAAACCAGATCTAGCCACCACTTGATTTTGGACAGCCCACGAGCTACAAAATGATTTTTAACATTTTTAAACGGTTGAAAATCAGTCATAAGTAGGCTGTTGTGTGGAACATGAAAATTCCAATTTCAGCATTCACAAATAAAGTTTTATTGGAACACAGTCACATTCATTCATGTATGTTCTGCTTATGGCTGCTCTTGCACTACAATGGCAGAACTGTGTAGTGTGACAGAGACGCAGTGGCCTGCATAGGACACAATTCTTATTTTCTGGCTTTTTATGGGAAATGTTTGTGACCCCTGCCCTAGCATGTCATTCCTGGCCCTTCGCTCCCCTCTCCACTTACTTCCCATTGACACGTGAATCTCTTGGCTGGGTGGGGCCAATCTGTTAAAGACTACAAGGTTTCATCTCCTTTTCTTTCTATTCTGTCGTCCACCAGTGGGAAGCACCGACCCCGAGTGACAATATCTACTCTACAGGGCTGTTCCAAGGCCTAGGCTGGGAGAGGGGGAATAGGAGGGTCCCAAGAGTTTGAGCTGACTCCCTAGATTTCTAGGAATCCATTTCTCCCCAATGCTAGGTCCTTAGTTTGAACCCTCATCGTCTCTCATCTGGATCACTAAAACATCCTCCTACATGGCCTTGCTGCCTCCAGCATCATCTTCTTCCAACACAGAGCAGCCAATATGATCTTCTTAAAACAAAAATCTGATCTTATTTCTTCTCTAACTGTGAAGATTAATGGCATGAATGGCCCAATCTTTCATGCCTCTCTGTACCCACACCCAAGGTGGTGCCTTCCCACACCAATTCCAGGCTGAAGCATGTAAATTGCTTCAGCTAAGGGAATAATAGAAAACTTGACACAGAAGAGGCTTGAAAAAGCACTTTCATGCTTCCTCCTCTCTTGGATCCCCACTAGTGCCACAAGAACATGCCCACACTAGCCTGCTGGAGGGATGTGGGAGACACGTGGAAGAGAGGCGAGTTGTCCCAGTCAAGGCCGTCCTAGATGAGCCAGGTCCCAACCAACCTGCTAGCTGCCTGAAAATGCATAATGAGTCTAAACCAGAGAAGCAGAACTGTCTAGCCAACCAGTAGATTTGTGAAAAACGACTGAAGATTGTCATTTTAAGTTTCTAAGTTTTGGTGTGGCTTGTTATTCAGTAGTAGCTAACTGATAGACCCACTTTAAACTCTTCAATGCCTTTCATTGCCTCTGCAAAAAGCCCAAACTCCTTACCTTAATAACATAGAAGGTCCTTCATCATCGTGCTGAGCTCCTTACCTTTAGGTAACCAACCCTTTCCAGTGATGTGCAGCTATCATTGTAAGAACAGGCTCCCAACACCCTTGCCTCGTTCTCGCTTTACTGAACGGTTCCTGCTTTCCCCTGCTTAGATTGCCCCTCACACTGAGTTGATCTTAGATTCCCTTTTTGACTATAACTTACACTCACCCTATAAATCAAGGTGTTTTCCAAACTTTGAGTTGATCCACTGGGTTATGAGATAAGTTTAGAGAGTTACGACTAGCATTTTTTTAAAGATGACATTGAAAAAAAAAAAAGAAACAGGCAGGATAAAATAGAAAAATATCAGAGTGAATTCTAGGTAGTAAATTTTCAATGTGCGCGCATTGGTTTGCTATGCAATATGTGTATATTTTTTCTGCTGGCCACGATAAAAAAAAAATGTTTGAAAACACACTGCTTTAGAACATTACTTCTGGCTACTCTGCGTAAATACTGCCCCAATCTGCCTGTCCTCACACCCAACCGGTGATGGCCCCCAGTAGGCAGCTTTCCCCAGGGCCTGCCCTGTCTCACCTTCCCTCACCAGCCTCTCTGCCCACATCACCCTCCACTCCCCAACAGACCCTGTCATACAATGAAGCAGCAGCTTCCCTGCACAATTAGCACCCTCTCATGCCTGTGTGCCTTTGCAATTTTGTTTTTCCTCTGCCAATAAAAACCTTTCCTGCCTCATTCGGCTGGAAAATTCCTATTTGTTAGGAGCGGTGTAAGTGCATCCTCCATGATTCAATCTTCAAGATATAGCACATTTTCTGGGAAGCTGCTTCTTCCCCTCCCTTCTCGTACACACCGAAGCTTACAATACATCAAACTTAAAAGCATTGTTTTTAAATTTTAACTTCGATTTCCCATGTTTTTTACTGGAGAATCATCTGTTTTTCTATGTGCTCCCATACGCCCCTGTGCAGGCAGCTGGCATACCCTCAGCAACTACAGATTTATAGTTGTTGCATCTGTGTGCATATTTTCCATACAAGGTTGGAAACTCCTTGAGGTTAAGGACTGAGTCTTGTTTATCTTTGTATCACCAGCACCTAGAGCAGGGCCTGGCATCAATACAAGTTGGCATTCAACTCGAGTTAAAATTGTCCCCTGATATGTTTTGGGAAGCACGAGTGGCCTGTGGGGATGAGATACAGGGCCACTTGGCCTCAGTGGGAAGACGATGGCCCAAGGAAACAGACAGGAGAGGGCACATTCCAGTGCTGGGGTTCCTTCAGAGGAAAAGGGTGAGCTCCCATGAAGCCCATTCAGCTTCCTTAGTAATTCATCCAGCCATGTTCCCAAGCACTTGAAAAACAAAGCGAAAGAAGCCCAAGCCCGCACAATGTGAAGAAGCAGGAAAACACTCCACAGCCTCTTCTAGAGGGTTTTGTGTGCTGCGACACAGGAGATGAACAAAGGAGCACACAAAGTAATCAGAGATAAGAAAAATCCCGTGAAAGGCACAGAAACCTCAGGGCTGGGGACGGATGGGGCGGTTTACAGACTGTAAAGAGGAAGAAAGAAGATAAGAGCCGAAGCTGAGACTGACATGAAGATGGGCATGCAAGGGGCCCTGACAAGTCAAAAGGAAAACGTTTCTCACGGATTATATAAAGGAACAGAAGTGAACCGGGAAGTAACGACAGCTTCAGAGAGACCAGGGGGAATAATTTAGTTACTCAAAAAGTACACTCTGTGCAAAATTCACACGAATTCTTTGCTCCATGCTGCACTTGCACTGTACTGTTGTGGGATTTTTCCACAGACTGCTTGTCCCAGTTACCAGGTTTCCGATAAAGGGCTCTGTTGTGGCCATGGTTAATTAATTACAGGTACAACGAATGGTTGCAGAGTGCCAAATGGAGAAAGTTAGTACAGGAGGCTTTGAAAATTTTACCCTAACTTACACAAGTTATAAAAGGGGGATTGACTTACCCTTGGGTGTTTATAAATAATTCCAGCACCTAGCACAGTGCCTGGCACACTCGTAGGAGGAAACAGCTGAAGAGGAGTCAATGAATCATTTTATAGCTCTTTTACCCTTGCTAAAGCAACCAAACCACTTTGGTTTGTAAGAATAGCAGTTCCTAAAATAGACAACATGTCTCTAGAAGACTGTGCTAACTGGGCAATGAGGAGTAGAGAGAGGAAAGGGCGGAGGGGGAGGAGGGGAAAAGGGAGAGAAGGAAAACGAGTTTTTCTCTCTTTCAGGCCATACAGGCCAATTTCAAGGAGAAAATGTTCTGTAGGAACATTTGGTTCAACCAACTCAATCAGATTCAAAGGGAAATAAAGTAAGGCAGGTGAAACCCAAAGTCAGGAAGAGTAGAAGTGACTTTGGACTCAGAGTTCATGATGAGATAAGTCTAAAAGAACATAACATACCTGTCAATTTCTTATAGCAGCGACAGCTTCCTGGTTTTTTAAATGACTTATATCATCAACCTGGGGGATTTGAACCAGGTGATGAATCAATTACCACAATAAGATAAAATGCCTAAACTCCATTAATGCATCTGGGAACAACAGAAACAACAACAACAAAATACTGTCAGGTGTCTCCTGCAAAGCAGATTGAGCAAATCTTCTGATGTTGGTCTCTTAGACTGAGTCCAGGGGTTACAAGCTATTCACCCCCACGGTGAACTCCAAGCAGTGCCTACAATAGGTTGTTGGGGTGAATACCTCACTGCCCTTGGGAATAACAATAAGAAAAGAGATGGCAGGGAGAAACTGAGAAGGAAAGGGATCACTTAAGTAACCAGGGATTAGACAAGGCAACCTAGGACACAAAAGGAAGGAAGAAATGGAACTAATCAGAAATAATTTGAGTATAGTCAGTTGGAGCTTCCATCTACATGGGCTGCTGAAAAAAAGAAACAACTTCACGTCAGTTATTTATTGACTACTGCCTTCAAAGGCAGTCCATAATATCCCCAGCTATCCCCTAGGAAAAAAGTTCTCGAGCAATTCAGGCAGCTGGAAAAAACACACAAATACTCCAGGACAACAATTTTAGAATAAGAAAGCACCAACAGAGAGGGAAGAGATCTTTAGATTCTGAGTCACAGTGTTTGTACCTTTAACACAGTTTGATATATAAAAATTACCACTATATATGAGCTAAATTTCTCTCTCTCTCTCTCTCTCTCTACACACACACACACACACACACACACACACACACACACACACGTACTGGTATACCCAAGGCACTCTATAGTCTATGCCTGGTTCCTACCTCTTCTGCTGGTCTCTATCCAGATAGCTAGGCCATTTGGATCCCTACCTATAAACTAAGCCCTTGCTGTCATTTTTATGACCAGTCTGGACTTCAAACAGTAGGAATTTCTGGAGCTACAACTCAGTCTTATGGAGCAAACCATCAGGTCATCCAACTAGAAATCCAGCTCTGGTCTGTGCCCCCAGTTGGATGACTAGCTTTCTGTAACCATCACAACACTCACCATCTCCTTGTACAGCAGGATTGCCAGAGGGCTTCTATCTTGAGGACCCTCTGCTTGAGATCGTGTTTAGATAACTTGCCTACTACTTTCACTAGGACTGAGGCCTAACAAGCCCCAGTCACGTCGTTTTGTTCCAATCACAAACAGGCATAGAGTTCAAGGCATTATGGTCCTCAGCAACCAGCACAGAACCAACAGGGAGGAGGAACCAGGCAACAGCTGCCAGACGCTCCCTCACCAGGGAAAGAATCACCTCATCTCACCAGGGTGGGGCAGAGGAAAGCATGGAGTGTGTGGAGGGAAACTGGGTGATGCGATCAGAGCTTTAGGTCTCGCTTTAGAGTCACAGGGAATGCAGGGGGAGAGCAGTGTAGGGGAGATATGTAGGGAGGTGGCATGCTTGGAAGTTTTACTCACGTGCACCAGTGCTTTAGACAGCAGGCTGGATCTCAGAGACAAAAACTAGTCCCAGAGCACAGGTCTGGAAAGAATATACAAAGTGGCAGTCAGTGGGTTCTTGTCCTAGGAAGAGGAGCTGATATCCTAGGCAGCACAGCTGAGCGCTAAGAAGACCTGTAGATCAGGGCTGGGCACGGTGGCTCACTCCTGTAATCCCAGCATTTTGGGAGGCTGAGGCAGGTGGATCATTTGAGGTCAGGAGTTCGAGACCAGCCTGGCCAATATGGTGAAACCCTGTCTCTACTACAAATACAAAAATTAGCTAGGCGGTAGTGGCACATGCCTGTAATCCCAGCTACCCGGGAGGCTGAGGCAGGAGAATGACTTGAACCTAGGAGGCAGAGGTTGTGGTGAGCCGAGATCATGCCACTGAACTCCAGCCTGGGCGACAGAGTGAGACCCTGTCCCAGAGTGGGGGGGAAAAAAAGAAGAAGAAGACCTGTAGATCAGGAAATGCCTCCCAGAGAAGAAAGACATGAGACAGACACATGAGGATAAGTAAGGTGTCATTGTCTTGTAGTCCTTTCGCTGCCTCCAATCTTGCCCCTTTCCCCTCTGCCCTGCCTCTCACATTCAGATCGGATTTCCTAAAACACACCTTTTGTCAGGTCACTTCCTATTCAGGATCTTGGCCAAATGCTTGCTTATCACCAGATACCTGTGTTTTCAGCTGTCCAACCTGGTAGCTGTCATGAGTTCTCCAAGACAGGACAGTGTGGCACCACCAAAGCCAAGGTCAGAGGTGTACTGCAGAAAAGGTTATAAGGCAAGAATTTGAAAATAGATAGCTGTAGTTTGGGCGTGGAGGACTTGCTGAGACTTTTAAGTGGAGCACTTTTAGTGTAGTTTTTTTTTTTTTAAGACAATTGTATGTTTATTACCTAAATTTATCATAAGCACCATTGAAACCTCAAGTTAACTTAAGAATTTAACACAAATTTTCATTATTATTTAGGGATAAACAGAGTAATTCCATGAAAAAAACTCTAAACGCCTCGTTTCAGCTGGTGGCATCTTGTTCAGTTATTCATAAAGCTGGGACACAAAATTATCAACCCAGAGA